>NW_028230453.1:10086375-10456142 GCF_043228905.1 Azolla caroliniana
GCTTCCATCACGATCTTTGCCATCATCTCGTCGAAGTCGAAGTCTTCTTCCATCTCTATGCTCCTTTGCCGCCCTTCATGTCGGGTTCACCAAAGATGTCGCTTTGTTACGCGCGTGCATGTGGAAGGGGCGTTACCACGGGGGTCTTGGACTAGGGAGTAGAGGAGAAAGAATAAGACACAAAATGGAAGCTTAGGTCAAGAGGAGGTGAGAAAGAATAAGACAATAACATAGAATAGACGGGGCAAGATGCTCAACAAGTTAGCTTAAGGAAACATAAACGCTTTACAATGGTGGCCGCCATGGCCGCACCAAACGACTATGAGAAAAACCCTAAAGGAAAACCCAAGAAGAAAACCCTAACCGGAACCCTAAAACCGAATAGGAAACCCTCGACCTAAGTGGTATGCCTCTCTCCCTCAAAATAGGCAACCCCTTCATAAGTGACCCCTCCCTTCCTTTTATAGCACAAAGAGGGAGGGACCTTACAATGTGGGATAAAATTCCCCCTCTTATTTCTAAACACCATTTCCTAGTATACATGTGCACATGGTGCACACCACCGATTTGCCTATTCCACCCCGGGTTCCACCTATGGACGAAAATCTTCACGACAACGGGAAAAGGCTCCGAGTATGATTGAAATCCACACGTGGTACATAGATATAATCATATATACATACGGTGTACATATTATTGTCTGTGTGTGTGTGTGTGTGTGTGAGAGAGAGAGAGAGAGAGAGAGAGAGAGAGAGAGAGAAGCTCTTTAAGTCCTTGAGTGTGTGTATTGGATTCTGTAGAGAGAGAAGATTTGTCAGTTCTCGTGAGAGAGAGAGAGAGGGTGTGTGTGTGTGTCAGACGTCACTTCTGTTCGGAACGAATTATGAATATCAGAAAAAAAAAAAAAAAAAAACCAAAAGGCAAAAAAAAACTCCAAACGAATGTCGCGTATCATACGCCAACGTATGCAAATGTTCGCGTACGTCCACCAAATTGGATGTACGCGAATATTAGGAACTAGGCTGGAAATTGATCCGACGAAGCTATTGACGGGAACTGTGCGCTCCTTCTACGCAACGCTCGGCCACAACCGAGCTTAGGATCATACACAGAAAACGGGAAATAAAGAACGACACAATGGAAGAGAAGAGGTACATAGGATGTTTACGTGGAAAACCCAAACTAAAGGAAAAACCACGGCAGCCCACAGGCTGCAAACTATCACTATGCTAGAATGTACAAACAGTGAGTTCACGGAGGCAACGACCTCGTGCTCACGATCTTCGCCACAGGCGGCGGTTACAACAGAGGCAACGACCTCTTTCTCTCTCTCTCTCTGTACACTGTTACGCGCTCTAATCTCGCGCGAAAACAAGAAAATGACAACAACAACAAAAAGTTTGCCCTAAGTCATATTTATGCTGATATGACTTTTCGGCTATTTACAAATATAGCCTCGATGGACTCTCAGAAACATATTTACGAATATGTCTCTTCATCTGGTTCTCACCGGGTCTGCACCATCTGGTTCTCCGTAGCCGGGTACTCCTCATCCGGTCTTCACCGGGTCTGTATCATCCGGCTCTCCGTAGCCGGGTACTCCTCATCCGGTCTTCACCGGGTCTGTATCATCCGGCTCTCCGTAGCCGGGTACTCCTCATCCGGTTCATACCGGGTCTGCACCATCCGGCTCTCCGTAGCCGAGTACTCCTCATCCGGTTCATACCAGGTCTGCACCATCCGGTTTTCCGTAGCCGGGTCCTCCTCATACGGTTTCGGCCTCGGCCGAGTTTGTTCATCAACACTGTTCTTCTCCCTTCCCATCCGGAGGGACCTGTCTCCCAATAGCTATCTGAGTTCCGTTTTGGGCTGCCTTTCTCCCTTACCGGCTCCTTGGTCCAAGACCCCGGTGGTCCCACCCCATTTCCACACGTCCATGCGGAATACCGCGACAATTTGTTAAACAGATCACCCTCAGCGCCCTTGGATGGAGACACACCATAGAGAGTACGGATTGGTAAAAATGTTTCTTATCGGCATCTAAAAGTGTTTGGTTGTCTCACTTACGTGCACATTGCAAAAGATAAATGGGGAAAACTGGACCTGAAAACTCGGCCATGCATATTCCTTGGATATGGTGATGATGAGTTTGGCTATCGGCCGTGGAGCCTAGCCGAAAGGACAGTGATCTAGAGTAGGGACATAGTCTTCATGGAAGACAAGACCATCGCCGATTGGGAACCGATGAAGAAGATAGCCCTCTTTGGATCGAACGACAAAGATTGGTTGGAAGATGCAAGGATCCATCCGATCGGAAGTTGGATGTCAACCGAAGACCATAGTGAACCAGCCGGACTCGGACAAATAACCAAACCGATTGAAGAAGGATTAGATGCCGGAACCGGACAAGAGCCCGAATCAGATTCAGATGAAAAACCAACTGAAGAATGGATGGCCGAAAACGAAGGAAGAAGATATCCTCTAGAGAGAGAAAGGCCCCCTAGAGATTTCCGGATGCAGAACATGTTTTACTAATCGACGAGGGGGAGCCGAAAACCTTCAAGAAGTGAAGAGGGACACCCATAGCCGCAAGTTGTTAAGATCCATGCAGGATGAGATGGATTCCCTGCATGAGAACCATACATATGAACTGACAGAGCTGCCGAAAGGAAAGAGAGAACTTCGGAACAAGTGGGTGTACAAGTTGAAACCAGGAGATGCCGAAAATCCACCAAGGGACAAAGCCCACATTGTGGTGAAGGGCTTCTAGTAGAAGAAAGGAGTGGATTTCGATGAGTCTAATTGTTTAAGCTCTAGTTTATTTGTCACTACAAGCCTGAGTAGGAGCCAAAGGGTCATCATCTTGACTAATGAAGAGAATATCTCATCGTAGTCAATGCCATGTTCTTGTTTGAATCCGTTGGCAACGGGTCAAGATTTATACTTGGGTTTAGCTTGGGCTTGTCCGAACCAAATACATATTTGTACTTGCAAACCCAATTGCAAGGTAGCAGCTTCCATTCGATTGGTAATTTCACCAACTCCCATGTATGATTTTCTCTTATCAAGTCCATTTCGAATCTGATTGCTTGTTATCATGTGTCGGCATCTAGCGCAATCATGGATTCCTCATTGGAGTTTGGTTCTCTTGCGTATGTGTAATTGATGTAGTCTAGGTTCGTTTGATAGAACTCTGTCAGTCTTCGAACTCATCTGGATCTCCTTGGTGCTGATTTAATTGATTTAGATTCTTCGATCCGCATGATTTGAACCTTTTTTAGAAGTACATCGTGGTGGGGATCCACTACGATAATCATCTTGCTTTGATGTCAGATCAACCTCTTCCTTGGGAGTATTTGACCAGTGTGTCGATGCCTTGGCCAGTTTGATTCGACTGTTTGGCATCTTAGCCAATTCGGCTCTGGTCAATTTTCTAACTGATTGTGATTTGGCTACTGAACCATTTGTCGATTCAGGTTCGGCTTGGGGATTGTTGGTTGGATTGGGTTCCTTATACAACATTTTGGTCTCGGAATCAGATTGGGAGAGATAAAAAATGACCCTCTTGCTGATTTGGGGCTATGTTCGGGCCGACATGATCGAGTTGTCATTGATTGGTGCTCCAAATCAATTTCCGGTTCTTTGGGTCCCATAGCCGATAACCAAATTTGCCATTTGTCCCATATATGAGGAAAATATATTTCATTGAATGGGTTGCCAGCGTGGTTCATTTCTCCGTTGGTATGTGGGCATAAGGTTTGCACCCGAATATGTGAAGCCAATTGTAGGTCAGTTGTTTCCCGACCATAGTACCTATGGCACTTGGAGCAATATTGCTTTCGACGATGATAGATTGATCAAGTATATTGCCGGCTGCGATGCTTCGGCCCAGAACTCCAACTCCAGTCCAGCCTATTGGAGCATTGTCGTCACTCGTTCCTGTATGGTTTGGTTCATATGTTTGGCTACACCATTTTGCATTGGGGTGTAGGGAACGTTTTTACTTAATAGTCAGATCCGTTTTCGATTTCAGCTAGCAACCAAGTGAAAACTTCTAGCGCTTCATCTTTGGACTTAATTGAGTAAACCCAAACCTTTCATGTACAATAATCAACAAACATGATGAAGTACCGAGAGCCGCCTAGAGATCTTTCGGGCATCAGCCCACAGATGTTAGTATGGATTAACTCTAGGGGCTAGCGTACTGTCTTGTATTGTGCAAAAGGCTTTTCTGCAATGTATGCAGAAGGCGTTCTTCAACAATGTTTCTCGTATAGGCAACTCTCACTAGGTACAAATGATTGTACTTTCCCCCATGGCCGACACATAGATTTCCTTTGGTAATTTTCCATGATGACTCTCCTAGTGTCATCCTATACCCATCTTTGGCTAACATGCTGATGGAGACCAAACTCCTTTTGAGGTCAGGTACGTGCCGAACATTGTGTAGGATGATGGTATTGTTGTTCGGTAGCTGAATAGGGATCTCACCAATTTTGGCGATTCAGCACTCTTGCTCACTACCGAGTTGGACTGTGCCACCAGCTCCGGCCGAATAGTTCGAGAACCATTTGCGATGAGGGGTCACGTGGAATGTGGCTCCCCAATCGAGTAGCCACTTCGTGCATCTTGTGCATTGTAGAGGATCTCTCTAGTCGTTGATCCCTCTAGCGAGAGGACTTCTCCGATCGGGATTCGGCAATGTAGCCATTCCCCCTGCTTGGCCAGCTCTAGCTTTGGCCGGTTCTCTAAGCCATACCAGCCGAAAAGTGAGCTTTTGCACTATCCTCAATTGAGAGTCCCATTAATCTTCGTTGGATGTCTTCCAACAATATTGTTCTAATAGCTTCATCCAATGTCAATTTCGGGGAGCTATTCGTGAACATGGTGCAAAATACTTCCCAACTTGCCGGCATGCTCAAGAGAAGTGGCGCTTTGACTTCTTCTTTGAAATTCAACCCTTTGGAGGAGAGTTCAGCCAATACCCGACTAAAGGTGTTGATGTGAGAGGTTGCCTATTTTGACTCCATCATATTCATATTAAACAACTATCGGATCAATATGAGTTTTGATGAGGACAATTTCTTTTCGTACATGGCTTGGAGCTTCTCCCACAGGGTGTATGCTGATGTCTCTTTGGCCATGCTGAAGTAGACATTCTCGGCCAGATGCATATGAATAGTCGATTTGGCTATTTCTTCTAGAGAGCACAATTCTTCTGCAATCATTGAAGTCAGCTTGTTATGTCAAATTGCTTCAACTTGACGCTGGATGATTAGTACATCCTGCATCATCTCCTTCCAAAGGGCAATGTTTTTGCAATCAAGTTTCTGGATCTCAATGTTGGTGCCAGATTTTAATGGCATCATTCTTTTTGGAAGTGAGATCTTGGCTTGCTCCTTTCCTTCAGCCGATTGGTCTTCTCCTTGTATTGATATTGCAGGATTTTGATCGTTCTGATACCAGCTTGCAAGAACTGTATGTGCTTTAGCTAGCTACTATGTGATGATTAGCAAGCTAGTTGCAGAATAGCAACTAGGATCTTTGTATGTGAATCAAGCAAACAAATAACAAGTGATAAGCAATTTCAAGGCACTGTGCACATAGATATTAAGCAAGAAGATGACAATTACACATAGAGACAATTTTTTTCAAGAGACTATTGTATTACAAATCCCACCAGAACTCTGTTTACAAGATTTTGTCTCTCACTTTTATAGTTAGGGTAACTAAGCCCTAATTGTGAGGATGTGTTCACACTAAGAGTACATATTTGGGTAGAGTGGAACTTTTAGCTCAACACCTTCTCTCATACACATACACCAAGATTAACATTATCAGGGCAACCCACGCTTACGTCACCATCCACGGAACCTGAAGAAGACGTCTGCGAGCCGAACCTAGAAGCGATCACAGAGCTCCATCAAGTCTAGGAAGCGTTTGAATGCAAAATGGAGGTATCTCGATGCGTCACGACCTCAACATTAGAAGAAATTAAATTCCAAACAGCTGAGGATCCTTGATTAGTTAGCATCGCCAAAGACTTGCCAATACCAAACAAAATGGCTCTGATAGAACTACTAAAAGAATACAAGGGAGCATTTGGCTGGTGACATGATGATATGAAGGGTCTCGACCCAAACTTTTACCAGCACCAAATACATTTATCGAAAGATGCCAAGCAGGTCCAACAATACTGCTATCGAATGAACCCGAATTACGTAGTATGCATAAACGAAGAAATTGACAAATTATTGAAAATCAGTTTCATTCGACCAGTCAAGAAAGTAACGTGGCTAAGTCTGATTTGACCAGTTTCAATCCTCTCCTTTTATAGTTCAAGGAGGGTCGATTACATCATGTTGTTAATGACAACCGCTTCTGTTAGAGATTTCCCACGATTTTCTACCATCATATCCTACTATTCCCCTCTTTTTGTGGGATCATAAAGTACCTATTAAAATACTCTGTCTTGTACTTATTAATTAATATACACAATATTTACATTTGTTTGTACATTAGGCCGAGCTCATGTGCATACTTGGACACCCGTGTTCACACGCAACCGACAAACTTTTCTCCTCCGCGAAATCCATCCCCACCAAACTGCACATCCTCTGGCATGTCCTAGTCTAATGAAGCAGGTGAGAATTCCGGATCGACTCTTACTCATCCTCTTCCAATCCATCGTCCATCTGGTCCTCATCCGAGTTCTCGTCTTCGTTGGCGTACTTGTCCTCCACCTCCAGCTCCGGTTTTGCCTTCTGTTGCTTCTTGAAGGCCTTTATCCACTGCTCGACAACCGGTACCGCTATCGTCATCTCGTCAAACTCCAAGAGGTGGTTTGTGGCATTGTTATTGGTGCTCATTACTACATACGACCCGAACCATCATTTGGCAAACGTTTGTGTTGACCGACGTTGGTTGTCAAGGCTATTGTCGTAGAACAACATCCAATCACCTTCTTCTATCTACCTTGGCCTCCGTCGGTGCATCTAGTCGAACTGGTCCTTGCTCTTCACCTGTGATTCCTTTATCTTCGCTTTCGCTTACTCCACGTCCTTTGGTCACCTCTCGAGTTATTGAATCCACGCGGCCACCAGCTCTTCCTGACTTATCTCATCTGCCTAGTCGACTGCCATCCACGAAGTAATCGTCCTTTCCACCGGCATTATTACCTTTTGCTTGAACATGAGCTCCGTCGGCATATACTCTATTAATGTATTGTACGTAGTTCGGTCGGCCCACAACGCATATGGCAGGTGTTGTAGGTTTTAGGGTTAGGGTTGATGATAATGATGAATGGTAATGGTGTGTATGATGATTAGCGGGGTGATAACATGGAAGCATTGCAACGTTGATTAGGGTGATGTTGAGAATCATTGCGGGGTGGGGGTGGTGCCTAGAATGGCTCCACCCCCCTCGCAAGGGGGTTCAACGTGAGAGAGAAGGAAGAGAGAGAGAAAGACATGACAATAGAGAAAGATTGAGAGAGAACTATTCATTATGTATTTTCATTCATTCCCCAAGAGGGGTTTAAATAGTTACAAGAGGGGTGGATACATAGGGGTGCAAGTGCCCTTGGCCATTCACACTAATCACTCACTCACACTTCTTTGTATCTGTCCACATCACACATGTGTTCACATACGTATCGACTCATACTTACAATTATACTTATGCACATTTACACATACACATCAACAACATTATAGCATTCAACCCTTGCTCATCACACTTTGCTCTCCGTACATCTCGTACAATAACACATTATGGCACGCCCATGGGCAAATCCCTTGCACTTCAAACCCACATGCCTTGATCATTATCTTTTTTCGATTGGAAACTTCATCAACCTTTCTTTCTTTTGTTGAGTGAGTGTGTGTAGTCTTAGATTTTTAAAATTTTTGGTGGTGCCCTCTGTTTCTTAAAATTTTAATATGTACCCTTATGTTGATGAAATTTTCTTGTTATGCCCTCACGATTTCAAAATTATTTTCAATACCCCTACATTTTTTAAATTCGCTCAAATGCCCTCAAGTTTTCGAAATTCTTCGTATGCCCCTTATCGTTCTCTTTTTTTTCCCTCTCTTTTTTCTGTTATCTTTTCTGCTTTTTCTTCTTTCTGTCAGTGTCTCCTTTCTCTCATGTTTCTTCTTATTCTGTGTGTCATTCCTACCATTCCTTCTTAGTCGTTTGTCTCGTCTTCTAACTTCCTCTTTCTCCTCCTTTCTGCTCTCTATTCCCGCGTCTATGCTCATCTTCCTTTCTCTCCTCTATTCTTCTTCTTCATCCGTTTCATCTTGTTTTCTTTTGCAGTTCTTCTTCTTTCTTCTTTCTCTATTTCTGCTTCTTCTTTCTGTCTTTCTCGATTTCTTTCTTCATCTTATTATCTATCTTAGTTTCTTCATCCCCTCCCCTTTCTGTTAATCCTGGGCCAGACAGGGTGTCCTTTCGGATCACTTCACCAAAGGGTGGTTACGGGGTTTATGCTTTCGACAAAATTATAATTATATCCGACTATTTTTGGGTCGGTTCCAGATTAACAACATACACGGATTGATGCCATACGTAAGATAAAACCATAAGCACAGAACAGAAGGTAGACAATACTCTCAAAGACAATTCTACTTCTATTCATTTCTCCCCCCTTTAAATACATCGTTCTTCGGATCCTTTTATAGGCATCCAGTTTTGATTACAAAACAGTGCCATACCGGCAACTAGCTACGGATCGGTCCGGATCCGGATCGTTGTAACTCTTCCGGATCTATCCGTTCCTATTTAGATAGCTAATTAATAACTAATGATTTTTGCTTCCGACTCCTCGCCCACTTGTCTTTCATACTCCGGGCTCCGGCCAACACATGGCATGCCCGTGGGACAGAACATTGTACATTGAACCCATAGGTTAGACCCTTCAATCCTCGACGAGTATGTCGAATATGCTTTGGTCTAGGATTTTGAGTGGGTCCTCATTCTACTACTGTTCTCCAGCTTCTTTTGGTTAAGGTATCTCCGTTCTTGCGTTGGTTTCAACATCTATGCCCTTTCAGCTTCTTGCCTGCTACTCCGACCCGACTGCTTTGTCCTGGTTCGCACCGGCTTCCGTTGGATGTTCCCCACCGGCTTCATGTGGCAACTCCTCCTCCTGCGGTTGTGGTTCCGCAGTCTGCTCCTCATCACTGATATTTATTGTCGTTGTTTGTTTTTCCGCTTCAAGTAGTCGTCGCTCCCATTCATATCGCTCGAGCTATAGTTGTGTTTCGAGTTGATCATCCTCAAGCCTTTCAATCATCCTCCAGACAACTTCAAGGTGGGATTCGGCCAAGGCGAAGAAGTCCTTCGACAATTCCTCACAGATCGTGACTATACTTTCTTCGTCCATCTTGTAGAAATTGTTCCTGTTTTTTTTTCTGTTAATATTTCCTTTTGTCGCTCTGCGTCTTTTTCTGGGGTTGTACTCACGAGTCACCACCAATTGTGCCTCCGTTTCCGGAGCTCCCTTTTGTAGAATAGCCGGTGCCACCGGCTCCGTTATTACGCTTGTAGTTTGGCCCATGTTAGCCATGATGGCCGTGCATTCTTTGGCCCTTTTTAATTCTTCTTTCAGGCACCGGATCTGTGCCCACGCCTTCCTTAATTCTTCGGTTGTGGCTAGCAACCGCTCCGCTTGACTACTGACTTGCCATTGTACTTCCTCCATTCTGTCGGCAACACCGGATACCTGCTCTCTTAGCCATTTCAACCATTTTCGGCAGGTTCCGTGTTTTGTTTGAACAACAAACGACTACACTTGCTCCGGTCTTGGTTCGTGCTCCTTTTTGAACCATTGGGTCAACAACTCTAGTGTCCACTCCGGACAACATTCCTCGTGTTGTTGTTCTTGAAGGCCTAGTGAGTTCCAAGCGAACACGTTGTCGCAATATTTCGTGAGTACGTGTAGGATCCAAGGCGGGACTGCGGGGGTCTTGGACTAGGGAGTAGAGGGTATCGGGAGACTGACTCCCTCCGTGATCGGCCGCACCAGAGTAGCACAAAACCGGAACGTTACCGGTTTGGGTATTGGAGGCTACTGAACAGAAAGAGGGCGAGATGGATAGAGAGAGAGAGAGAGAGAGCACGCACGCACGCAACACCGTCCTAACTCACACCCTTATGTACAGAAATGAAAGAAAGAGAACACTAAAGACACCCACACAGACACCGAAATGCAGATCCTTCCACATGTAAATTTACAAAAACAAGATACAATACCGGCTTTGAGCCGGACCTAGGAAGCTCAGGATAGAACAGTTGTCTACTACCAAGCCGCCGGTCAGGGAGCTCTCGGGCTCGTCGCGTCGAGCGGGGTCTTGCTCAGGAGACAAGGCTGAAACAAAACCGCTAGATGCCAGGACTTGCTCACACAAAATGACGAGGAAGAAGCAGAACTAGATGAAACCCTAGGCAAGAGAAAATCAAGAGGAAATAAGAGAAAGAAACTAACTTACTTCGAACCTAACGGTATACCCTCCTAGCTCAAAATGGGCAACCCTCCTCAAGGGACCCTCTCTTCCTTTTATAGCACAAGGAGGGGGTGCGTAACAATGTGGGATAAATCCCGTATTACATGGGATTCTCTGTCCCAACTTAACTCCTACTCGACTCCATAAAGGTGACCCTATTATTCACACGTTTTTACAAGGGTAAGTGCACATGATGCACTCCGCTGATTCTTCCGATATTCCCCGGTTTCTTACCATGGCTCGGAATCTTCATGACAACGTCTCGAAAACCTTTAAGGAGTTCAATTGTTGCTTCCTTCTCCTCCAGGAGCATTTCCTTTGCCACGTACACTGCTTTTGGTGCGTGCCCAGTCCCAAGGTCCACCTCTTCTAGCTGAGATGCCTTCACTCGTTGAGATACCGCCATTTCTCGTTCCCGCGATTCCTGTGCTTGTCGCAGTTCGTGGATCGCCTCCCAATCCAACTCCGGCGATATCTACTTCAAATAATAGAACTAGCTTTAGGTATTCATCTAGGTATCGGTCGACTTCGTCATCGGTTATTCCGTCCAACATGTTTATGCTCTTTGCATATAGCAGTGTTAGCTCCTTACTGGTACCTGCACGTGGTTGGGTTGGGATCCGTACCTTCATCTTTCCTCTGCGGAAGGTAATGACATTCTTCTGCCAATTTTGCTTTATATGCGCTGTCCTTAGCCATGGTCTCGCTAACAATAGGGGATAACGCTCCCTATGTGTTGAGTTGCAGGACTACCGCGGATATCTGGAAAGCATGCCTACCAACTATAATCTCCAAGTTCCGGATGAGTCCGGTTGGCCAAACCGAATTGGTATCCACCATACGCAGCCAGAACGGGCACGGTTTCCATTATATGATACCAAGGTTGTCGTAGGTTCATTGGCTGAACACGTTTACCCCGGAACCTCCGTCCACAATTGTTCCAGTTATTTCTTTTCCTTTATTGATAGCTGTTATTGCCGGACCGTTGTTGTCCACTATTGCCAATCCTTCCTCTGGGTTGGAGAAGAAGGCTGGTGTCGGCTCCGAGTTTTGTGGCGCTATCACCGATTTGAGTCCTTCCATAAATCAAGGGACTAATCGTAATAAGCAACCTAGTGGCAGCATGATGTGACATTCTTGTAATGCCTGCCAGGTCAAGTAATCGTCTGTGGTCTCTATTCGTGCTTCCGGAGGTTTGAGCTGTCATCATTGCTTGACCGAGTTCCGTTCATTGACTTTTTGTATCCATTCTGTAGCCTGCTTTCGGATGACCTCTTGAGTGTCCCAGTCGGTAGTTTTCCCTTTAGCTCTTGTGGTGACTTGTTGAACATCGGTCACCTCTGCGGTTACCATATTCACCACTGATTGCTTTTCGTTGGTCTTGCCCAGGCCCGGGCACTAACTACTATAATGTCCTTCCTTCCGGCAATAGTAGCAGAAAATCCTCCAGTTATTACTTGATTCTCCTTTCTCCATCGTTCCCGACTTACTACTGGAATTCATCCATTTGGTTTCCTCCAGCCTCCATTGCTTCGGTTGCGGAACTGGGACAGTCATTTCTGTATTCGTCTCCCTTTGGTATTCTCTGGACAGTTCCCAACATTCTTCTCGGCGATTCTTTCCCTTACGGTTGTGGCAGTGGTAGTTCCAATTCCCTTGGCGTTCCGGGTACTGTCTATCCTGATCTAGGTACTCCCGTCGTTCTGGGCATCTTTTGTCATCTCTTCTACAATTATAATCCGGGGAGTAGTCGCAACAGTAACACTCTCAATTGCAGTCTCCTCCTTGTCGGTAGTTGCAGTCATTATCGTAGTCCTCTCTTCTTTTGACGTCGTACTGGTCCCTTTGTTCCGGTCGATATCGTTTTTCCCTTCGGAACCATCCCTCTTCTGGTTGCTATTCGCTCTGGGGCTCCATGTGTCGAACCGGTGCCCCTTGTCGACAGTATGGGACCGGGAGTGGCCCAGCATGCACTATGTCTGCATCCTGCATTCTAACGTCGAGTGACCGGGGTTCAGGCACGTTGTACATTGGACTGCTTGTCAAAATTGTAAGTCTTCTTCTTTGGGTAGCACTCGCTGTAGAGCACCCATCGCCATGTGATTGCTATTCTGGGCCCTATCCATTTCTAGCACGCGGTCGATGACTTCATCCATGGTGCTTGTCCGAAAGTCGAATATTGTCAGCATCATTCGTAGCGCCCGGAGTGCGGCTAGAAGAACCTCTTTTGCCTCGTCTTCTGGAGGTGCCCTTGTCAGTTCGATGTGCAGTGTCTGGAAACGGATCACGAATTGTGAGTCTGTCTCATTGGATTCCTGGTGGACCGTATAGAACTGGCTGACTAGATCTCTTTGCTCCACCTTTTGGTGGAACAACCGCAGGAATTTATCCTGCAAAGCTTTGAATGTGGCGAAGCTCCTGGGAAGGTACTTTCTGTGCCACTTTGTTGCTGGTTCCTCCAATGTCATCCTGAATTCCACTATCTTGGATCATTCGACCTCTACTTTTATCAACCGGTGCGAGACATGGTTCGCTTCCCATGTCTGTAGAAAAGCATAGACGTGTGCTTCTACATCCGGTTCATCCCGGTACTTCGGGTATCGGTATGGCATGGTGTCGTCGGCGAAGGGTAGTACTGGGGGTGGTGTCAGTGTCTGATCCTCTTCTTTTTCCGACTTCTAGTTCAGTGGTTGCGTTGGTACGCGATCGCTCATTTTCTCGGATTGTTGATCTGGTGATGGTGTTGATACGCACTCGGCCTTTTCCTCTGACTGTTGGTCTTGGCTTGTTTCGTGGTCCGGTGGTGTGGGTAATGTTGTGTCTGCTTTTGGTGTCGGTGTGTCCTCCGAACCGTCTTCCACCGGATTGGGTGTCGTGACTGCCTCGATGATTCGACTACATGCTATGCTCACTATCCTATTCTGACTCAAAGTTGGAAAAGGATTCTAATTCTCCGGCTCCTGTGGCGAGAGTGTGCAGTATCGATTCGGCCTGCCGTAAGCTACTCAAGCTACTACCTTCATTGGTATATTGTTGGTTCTACAACCGGAGTGACTCCTTCGCAACCCGCCAAATCATTCTGGGAAAAGACCAATCCTACCGGATCTCGTCGGCCGCTTGCTAGTAGGCCTCCCGCCTCCGCAGTCTCTCGGCTAGTCTTCTCGCTCGTTCGGCAATTGGGTCGTTTGTCGGTCTAATCATCCATTCCCCGATGTTCACTGCGCTCTACAAGAATCGCGGTCACCAAAACTGTGTTAATCCTGGACCAAACTAGCCACTAACACAAGGTGTCCTTTCGGATCACTTCACCAAAGTGTGGTTACGAGGTTTATGCTTTCGGCAAAATTATAATTATATCTGACTATTTCCAGGTCGGTTCCAGATTAACAACATACACGGATTGATGCCATACGTAAGATAAAACCATAAGCATAGAACGGAAGGTAGACAATACTCTCAAAGACAATTCTACTTCTATTCATTTACCCCCCATTTAATACATTGTTCTTCGGATCCTTTTATAGACATCCGGTTTTGATTACAAAATGGTGCCATACCGGCAACCGGCTATGGATCAGTCCGGATCCAGATCGTTCCAATTCTTCCGGATCCGTCCGTTCCTATTTTGATTCTAGCTAATTAATAACTAATACTTTCTGCTTCCGAGTTGTCCCCCACTTGTCTTTCATACTCCGGCCTCCAGCCAACACTTTCTCTTTCTATCTTCTTCAAAACGTCTCCGTCGATGGCTCCTCTTTCTGCCTCCTTCCATTTCCTTCTCTACCTCCATCACTTCGTTTCTCTTGTGTGTCTGTCCGGCCCCCGCCATTGTTCGGCCTCCTATCAAGTTGTTGCACCAGTTACGCTTCCCCCATTGTCCAACCGTCTCCATCTTCATCGTTGTCCGCCGTTGTCCGTTTGTCTAGCCCGTCTGGTCCGACCGCCTCCGTTTTAGCACCGTTCGGCCACTCTGGAAACTCTTCGGTCACTCTCCAGCCTCTTTTCCATCTCTGTCGGTGTCGCCAAACTTCCGCTGCTATCTGGCCACTTTGGCCGCTTCTGTGCATTTCGGCTGCTCTCCGGATGTCTGTCCATTGTCTTCCGGTCGTGGGTCTGGTCCGTCATCCTAGTTGTCTATTTGTTTGTCCTACCGCTCTAGCCACTGTCCGACTATTCTGGCCGGTTTCCGGTCCTTCTGCCGTTGTCTGGCCATCGATCTGTCTTAGTCCAGCCTATTCCGACCGTCATCCTGGCGCTTCCGTCTTTGTTCTCGTCTGTTTTTTCGGCGGCTTTGTCACTATGCATCCCTGTATTGTCTTGTCCAGGGCCTATCCATCCGGTCCACTCTGGTCGTCTCTGTGTATTTCAGTCGTCGGTCTAACCGTGTCTCATAGCCTCATTCAACCGTTGTTCCAGTCGCTTTTCGTCCGTGTCAATTTAGTCGGTTTTCGTCCCTTTGGCCCGTTCGTTCATCTTTGTCCATGCATGTGCGGTCCAGCCTGTCCGGTTGCCTGGTTTTGGTTTGGTTGTGTCTTTTATTTTTCTGGTTTGATTATGTCCTTCCGGTCCGTTTCAGTAGTGTCTTTGTGGTCGTCCATGTCTGGTGCGTCCGGTCGTGTCGTTTTTGTGGTCATCGATGTCTGGTATGCACCTGTGTCTCCTTCTCTATCTTCTTTTGCCCTTCGTGCTGGCTTTCTTTTCCTGATTCCGGTCTCGGCTATCTCTGCGTTGGTTCTTCTGGAACCATCTCCTATGCATTCCCAACACTTTCTATCGGCCTCCGCTCCACTCACTGCTTCTTCCTCCGCAGTCTCCTAGTGGGCTTCTCTTTACGATCGTGCTGGCACCGATTCCCTTTGTGTTACTTGTATCCAGAGTTTCTTTGTTGGTTCCTTCTCTGTCGTTGTTTGTCTGGTCATGCCTCTTGCACCACGCTTTTGGAAACTACACATTGCCACTAATTGCACCCACTCATGAACATCGTTGCCATTCTCGACTCTCACATAGCATCATCATTTCTTCTACCCGCAGACAAACATCATTGCCGATCTCACACATTTCGTCGGCGATTCCATTTCGCGCTCTCTCGCACATACTTCTACCGCACAACATTTCGTGACCTTCCTCTTGCACATCGTCGTCATAATTAGTCACACATTTCCGCCTTGTATATGCATTGACTTCGTCCAAAAGGGGATTCACCGGTGGTTGTCGCCAAAATAGTGTTATATGTTTTAGGGTTAGGGTTGATGATAATCCTGAATGGTAATTGTGTGTATGAGGGTGGACTCGGTTAGTCCTGTCCTCCGTCGACAGACTCTGAGTTTGTCCATCAATAGGTTCTTCGTAAGCATGTCGGATCCATTGTTATCAATATGGATCTTCACAAGGTTAAACTCTCCTTCCACTTCTCTCGTAACCAATGATACCTCCTGTATGTATGTTTGGTCCGGGAGTGGTATACAACATTCTTGGCTAGATGTATGGCGCTCTGGTTGTCACAATGAAGCAAGAACTCTCTTTGCTTCATTCCCAACTCAATGAGAAAGTTGACGGGAACTAAACGCTCCCTATATGCAACGCTCGGCCACAACCGAGCTTAGAATCATACACAGAAAATGGGAAATAAAGTACGACACAAAGAGGAGAAATAGTACGCAGGATGTTTACGTGGAAAACCCAAACTAAGGGAAAAACCACGGCAGCCCACAGGCTGCAAACTATCACTATGTTAGAATGTACAACAGTGAGTTCACAGAGGCAACGACCTCGTGCTCACGATCTTCGCCACAGGCGGCAGTTACAACAGAGGCAAAGACCTCTTTCTCTCTCTCTCTCTCTCTATACACAGTTACGCGCTCACTCTATCCTTGCACAAACAAGAATGACAACAACAACAATCATCTAATAGTTTGCCCTAAGTCATATTTATACTAATATGACTTTTCGGCTATTTACAAATGTAGCCATGATGGACTCTCAGAAACATATTTACGAATATGTCTCTTCATCCGGTTCTCACCGGGTCTGCACCATCCGGCTCTCCGTAGTCGGGTACTCCTCATCCGGATCTCACCGGGTCTGCACCATCCGGCTCTCCGTAGCCGGGTACTCCTCATCCGGATCTCACCGGGTATGCACCATCCAGCTCTCCGTAGCCGGGTACTCCTCATCCAGTTCTGTTCTTCTCTCTTCCCATCCGGAGGGACCTGTCTCCCAACAAACTCCCCCTTCACTCCGGCATGGGGTGTCTTACCAGTCCGATTCTCTTCCGGCATGCATCCAGCTTGTCGGGTATCAACACTTTGGTCAGCATATCTGACCCGTTCTCGGCTATGTGGATCTTCATCAGCACAAATTCCTGGTCATCTACTCTTTCCCGGATCCAGTGATACCTTCGCTGGATATGCTTCGTCCGGGAATGGTAGGCCGCATTCTTAGCAAGATGGATGGCACTTTGATTGTCGCAATAGAGTCGGTATTCATCTTGCCAGATACCGAGCTCTCCGATGAAGTCCTTCATCCATAATATTTCCTTGCCAGCTTCCACAGCTGCCATGTACTCCGCCTCCGTGGTTGACAATGCAACCGTCTTCTGCAGCCTCGACTGCCACGAAACGGCTCCCCCTGCATATGTCATTACATACCCGGATGTAGACCGGCTGGTATCCACATTAGCCGACATGTCCGAATTGGTGAAACCGTCAAGTTGAGGTTTTCCGGAGCCGAATCGGAGACACATATTTGAAGTACCCTTCAAATAACAAAGTATCCATTTGACCGCGTTCCAGTGCTCCTTGTCGGGATTGCTCATAAACCGGCTCACCACTCCGACTGCGTATCCTATATCCGTTCGGGTACACACCATTGCGTACATTAAGCTCCCTACGGCAGAGGCATATGGAATCTTCATCATATCTGCCTTCTCTGCTTTCGTCTTTGGGCTTTGCTTACCGGATAACCTACAGTTTGCCGGAAGTGTCGATCCGACCGGTTTCACATCTGACATGTTGAACCGGTGAAGCACCTTTGTCACGTACTTCTCCTGTGACAGCCATAATTGCTTCGCTGACCGGTTCCGGATAATATGCATCCCCAGCATCTGTCTTGCCGGACCCAAGTCTTTCATTGAGAAGGTCCGGTTAAGAGCCTTCTTCAGCATCCGTATTTTGACTTCGTCCCGTCCGACGATCAACATGTCATCCATGTACAGAAGGAGTATCAGGAAGTCGCCTCCTTCGAACTTCTTCACAAACACACAGTGATCGGCATGCGTCTTGTGGTACCCTTGATCGGTCATGAAGGAGTCAAACTTCCGGTACCATTGCCGAGGGGCCTGCTTCAAACCGTAGAGGCTCTTCTTCAACCGGCATACCAGGTGCTCCTTCCCTTTCTCCACGAATCCCTCCGGTTGCTGCATGTAGATCTCCTCTTCGAGGTCGCCGTGAAGGAATACCGTCTTCACGTCCAGCTATTCCTTGCCGCTATACTCAGCACCGTCCGGATGGAGGTCATCTTTACTACCCGGGCAAATATCTCGTCAAAGTCCACGCCCTTTTTCTGCTGGAACCCCTTCACCACGATCCTGGCTTTGTATCTCGGGGGGTTGCCGGCATCTCCCGGTTTCAACTTGTACACCCACTTATTTCGGAGTGCCCACTTTCCTTTCGGCAACTCCCCCAATTCGTACGTAGGGTTCTCATGCAGGGAATCCATCTCATCCTGCATGGCACTTAACCATTTGCGGTTGTGGGTGTCATCCTTTAACACCGGGACATTTGAAACAGGTAATATGTCGCATTCTCTTTTTCACATCTTGAGGAGATGTTAAAATATGCCTTATTTTAGCAGAATTTCAAAAAGGTACCACGCATGCGTACATGGTTCCTTAAAACATAGCAAAAATTTCAACTAAATAATTTTATGTCAAGAAAATCAATAGCCTTATATTTCATATGTCATGTTTTTTGTGAAATTCTAAATTAACGGAATGGAATTATATGCAACTTTAATCATTTGAACCGTAATTGTGGCGAAGATAAAAATAGTTGCCCACGCCAAGAATCACATAGATGCTAATTTTATAATATAATCACATATAATACGTCAAACTTTAAAACTTAATAGTGTTATAACTCTAGAAGGTAGAAGTCAAAGATAAACATTTAATACCCTTAAAATTATAGACTTAGTCAAATTATACATAAATCAAATACTAAAGATTATCCGCACACAACGTTTCTAGATGACCCATCCTTGCACTATTGATGGCCAAAATCATCTATAAAAACCCTTGCAGACTTTCCAAAGAAAGGTTGAAGAACATGTAAAACATTAATCCCATTCAAATTATACACTTTGCCAAATAAACTCAAACTTTAAGTTTTAATTGTGTTCAAATGAAACAATAGTCACAAGTCAATGTCTATCATTTAATATCGTTCAAATAATACACCTAACCATAGAAATCAATCTATAAGCAAGTCAGGCAATGTGGGCTCTTCTGGATGAATGGACTCTTCTAAATTGTCCTCTGTAGCATTGATTGTTTGCTCCGCTGAACCATGCATATGTTCAAATTCTATTACATCTTCTAGGTCCACAAGGTCCCCTGCGTCTTCATCTATAGGTTCCATTGGCTCTCTCGAAGTCATCTGAAACCTCTCTGTTTCATTGATGTGCTTCACTCCGACTTCTTGATCTTGATCCGGACAATCCCAGATTCCTTGGATCCTCATTTTGATGTAGTTAACTTGTTCAGGGTCCTTCTCCAACGCGACACAGTTTCTGAACATTTTTAATGCACAAGCTGTAGTAGTACCTGATCGTAAAATAGAAGTGCAGAAGTCAAAATAATAATGAAAGTCTATAACTTAATCAAATTAACGAGACTAAACTTATATTACATATACCTGTGCCAGAGAACAAATCCAGAACCCAATCATCTGGGTTTGAGAAGAGCTCGATTAAGCGGTTGATCAATCTTTGAGGTTTTTGATAAGGGTTCACAAGGCTCTTTTCACCTGATACATGTCGAAGCTTCTTTGTCACAGCTGGGCACATTATATAATTTACAACGTTTCTTTCATTAACGTGTGCCCGAGCCTTCTTCTTCGTTATTACATCATAATAACCCACACTAAGATGCTCAACTGCACTAACCATACGATCGCCCGGGCTACGTGTAATATTTGTTTTAATCCTATTGAACCCAAAACAAATGAGTTAAAATTTGAATGGAACATATATAAACCACATATCTAAGAGAATATTATCAAAAAACAACGTATAACTCACCAATGCATATGCTATGTTGCATGACATCGTGACTTTAAAGCAGTTGTGACTGACAATGATTGACCCATGCTATGAAATATGACTATCCTCCACAATGGTGCTAAGGTCAACTCTGCGAAGTCCTTTACCATCTTCTCAATCTGGGGGTACTTGAAAGGCACATCATCGAACATGGAACCCGTGATCCGGAATCCGTACGGTATATCAGCAATAAGTAATGTATAGTGCCTTTTTGGTAATATGTCGAGCATATTCACCACATCCCCCTGGAATACACTATAATGTAATTGTTTGAAAGGGTCAGCTCTATGCAAAAAACTTTTTACTGTTGCGAAGTCCTCCGGCACTTCCAACTCCTTTCCCTTTGTCATTATTTTTTCGTATTTAGCACGTTCCAAGTGCGTAATGAACGAACCTGGAATACCGTCATTACTATCACCAACTTTCTTTGATCGAGGTGGTTTCTGCAAAATTCATTTCCTGTAAGGAATATATCTGATAAATGATAATTGAATCTTTTCAAATTGAAAATACACATACCCATTCTCTAAATACAATGAAGAACTCTTCTAATGCCTTATATGATGATGTTATTGGGCAAGCTTGTTCGACTTCTTCCCAGGTTGGTAGGCACAATTTTTTCATCATCAATTCTTGTATCTTCATGTATACTTTATGACTAAAAATAAAATATTAAATGTGAAATCAGTTATCAAAGGAAATGCACAAGAATAAAGAAAAACATTTCAATTTTACATACTTTTGTAACTTAGTCACCATCTCGTCCAAGCTAAACTCCTTGGCTGCAACTCGAGACAACACAGATATTAACAATCTATCGTCTTTAATTCCTTGTAGTGACCTCCAAGGTAGCAACTTCATATCTTCGGCCAACTCCTCAATAAATAAGTCACTTTTACGTGACTTTGTCTTCATCTCCACTTGTGGATCTACCTTGGCCTTCTTTGCCCGTTGACCTTTGACCTCCTTGCGCTCCCACATGCCAAATATTCTATCCTGGAGATCCCATACCTCACCTGTTCTAAAGGCAAGCTGAAACCATGAGTCATATTTCCGTAGCCCTTAAGATTTCGTACTCTCATCAACTGCAATACCCACTTCTAGTAAACATTGACGTCGTAAGCCAGGGTTCAACTTGGGTCCAAATCTTTGCAACGCATCCAAATACTCATGGTGAAAGAATCTGATGCGTTCGATACAAGACATCTTTTGTCTATAATCATTATCATTGTTGTGGTCCCATGCTAACAACTTGGCCTCTTCATGAGTAAGACCTGCATATACTTTACATTCTGCGTACTTAAAAAACGGAGTGAGCGGATATTCCTTGACGAGTTGACGTCGGGCTTCAGCTGAATGAGATCCTCCGATAACATAATAAGTATAATCATCTGAAGAGCTATATTTAAAATCAGCAACTGTCGGACATTGTTCAGGGTCTACCATAACCAAAAAAGGTATGACGGTTGCATGTGGATTTATCTTCATTTTGCTTTTCAAATTTTGTACATGCACTGCATGTGGCTCTCTAATCTCGAGCGTGCGTCTTCTAGTTTCAGGGTCGATGGGCGGCCTTTGAATTGAAGAAATTGGTAGATGGAAGAGTTGACCTTTTCGCACTAGTTTGGTCCTAGCTATATTTTCTCTAATCCGGTTTTGCTTAGAAGTCAATACACCGGAAGATATTTGCCCTCCTGGAGGGACAATTTCAAGTTGTTGTTCATCGTCTTCTTCTTCCTCGAACTCCAAGACGTCGAGGTCCTCGTCATTAGATATTTGTCGTTTTTGATATTTTTTATGTTCCGGTTTTGTTTTCCGAGACTTTTTAGGCGGAGTCTCTGCTTCTGTGCTCATCATCTCTCCAGTAACATAAGGCCGAAGAGCTACAATAAGATTATTCTTTGTTTGCATATCTTTTCGCAAAGATTTTGGGTGGCATACGTCAGGTACTAGGTTTCCTTCATCAACTTGCACTCGCCTTATACCACCTGAGCTCTCAACTTCGAGGAATATAATGGACGAATCACTGTCTTCATATTCTAAATTACGAACTTTACCATAGGGGAAGGTCTTCCCTAATTCAAGCTTTCCTTTTCCTTCCGACGTGGCAAATATGAGGAGCAATACCCCATCTTCTTCAATGTAAGTGAGACTCCATTCTACATGTGAATAATTTTTTAGCTTATGCTCCGTGGACTTATCTTCCACGAGCATAATTTGTTTATTTTTCGTATTCCCTACGGATGATTTCGAGGTCCCATCACCTCCGGACTCGAATAATGATCGTCGAGACTTTTCTTTTAAAAAACTCTTCGAGTCATGTTTTGTCGGAGACCGGAACTTCAACTTGAAAGAGGGCACCTTCGAATGGGGCTCACTGGGGAAGAAAACAAAATATTTTCGTGAAATAAATGTAAAATATACGTGAATACACCAAAACACAACTAAATTCTCTTTAATACACCGTAGTACACGTAAAATACACATAAAACGCACCTAAATACACGTAAGTGCACCTAAATACCCTTAACTACATGTAAAACACACCTAAATACACTAAACCCTAAACAGAATACTCTCCAATACACCTAAGTACACGTAAAATAAACATAAAACACACCTAAATACACGTAAGTAGACCTAAACACACCTAAACACTACTAAATACATATAAATACACCTAAGTACATGTAACAGACACGTAAATACGACGAAATACACCTAAATATACATAAAATACATCTAAATATACCTAAAATAAAGCTAAAATAAAGCTAGCACGTCCTCTGAAATCCGATGCACTGCATCGGATTTCAGAAGATTTCCTATCCTCTCCTCCCTAATCCGATGCACTGCATCGGATTTGGGAGGTTTTCTGATCATCTCCTCCCTAATCCGATGCACTGCATCGGATTAGAGAGGACATCCTCTGAAATCCGATGCATTGCATCGGATTTGGGAGGTTTTCTGATCATCTCCTCCCTAATCCGATGCACTGCATCGGATTTCAGAGGTTTTCTGATCATCTCCTCCCTAATCCCCTCTGAAATCCATTGCACTGCGTCGGATTTCAGAGGTTTTCTGATCATCTCCTCCCTAATCCGATGCACTGCATCGGATTAGGGAGGAAATCCTCTAAAACGAGAGGTTTTCTCTTCATCTCCTCCCTACTCCGATGCATTACATTGGATTTGGGAGGATATGATACGACATCCTCTGAAATCCGATGCATTGCATCAGATTTCAGAGGATATAATACGACATCCTTTGAAATCTGATGCATTTCATCGGATTAGGGAGGATTTTCTCCCTAATCCGATGCAGTGCATCGGATTTCAGAGGTTTCCTGATCATCTTCTCCCTAATCCGATGCACTACATTGGATTAGGGAGGATAGGATTTCAGACGATGTCGTATCATATCCTCCCTAATCCAATGTAGTGCATCGGATTAGGGACGATAACCTCTTATTCTTATGTATGTGTTGTCTTAATTTCCTATCTACCCCCATGCAGTTCATCAAGTTAGCGAGGAAGTACTTTCTAATCCGATGCACTGCATCGAATTAGAGAGGACATTCTCTCAAGAAACCGAAGAAATTATACATACACCAAACTAATTATAATTAAAGTCACTCAATTTTATAGATAATAAAAAAGAATCTTTATGGTATCTTTAGGAATCTTTAAATTTGGGTAATAGAAGACTTACTTGCCAACTGTCTTGCTCGATTTCATGTTAGACTAGTTGTTGACAATGTGTTGATGAACACAGAAAACGATGACTTTTTCTAAAGAGTGCTCTGAGCTCTTGAAACGTGTAAGAGATAATGAGTGGTAGATCTCTATTTATATAGTTAACTTAAATTTTTTTTTGGGAAAATAAAATAATTATTTAAAAAAAAAGATTTTCTCTTAAAAAAATACAATATTACACAATAAATTATTATAAAAAATTTACAAAATTAAATAATAATATGATGTCAATATACCTTATCTTTTATCCCAAGATGTCTTCATATGGTTTATGTTCATAGACTAGATCTTCAATTCCTAAACTTCTACTTAAACAAGAGAAAGGTGTTAATTTAAGTTAGGCTTCAAGATGTGTTGTGCTTCGAGTAGATCATCCTTGTTTTCAGTGGACCCTTATGTTTTATCGAGTAACTCATATTTCTCAGTCGATGAGTACAAGGTCCCAAGTGTTTCAAAGGGTCCAGGTGAAAATGTTAGTTGTGATGTTGGTAATAACTCAAACTCACTTTTCTCAATTGACCCTTTCAAGAGGCCAGGACAAAGTGGTATACAAGATAGCAAAAGTTGTGCAAGCATTGACAAGGATGAAACCACATCTGGCGAAGCTTGCGTAACAAAGCCTCTCACATTCAAAAGAGTTCCTCGACAAGTTAGTGTAAAGAGATATAACTTTTTATGTTCTGATCGTCAAATTGTTTGTGATTCGAGCAAGACATGTTGTGGGAATCTATGTCTTAATAAATTTGGAAAGTCAAACTTACGAATAATGCGGGAGAAGTATCTATCACTTAATGGTGAGGAACAAGATACTTTTCTTATTTCACATATGCAGCTTGTAAGAGATCACGCCACTGGGGCTAGTTCAACGCACGTTGAATATTACCTTGCATTGAGGACTAAGTGTTGTAGAGTTGCTTTCAAAATTGCTCATAGCATTCGGAACATGAGGCTTCAGAGAATACAACTAAGATTGGTGAAGGGATCGTTTATACCTTTTGATATGAATTCCTCTGGTAGTAAGGGTCTTATAGGGCGTCATTCTATTAATTGGATGGAGATATATTTCTCAAAGCAATGTGATATTATGCCCACTACTGGGAGATTGCACTTGTCTGATAATTTCACTCGTCGTGAGGTGTATCAAGAATATAAAGACGACATGTTGTCACAAGGTGTACCTTACATACAGTATCGACATTTCAATCGATTATGGAGGTTACAATTTAACAATGTGGTTATACCGCGTAAAGTTCGAATGGGTGTTTGTTCAATATGTGCAAGTTTAAAGAGTATGGCAAAGGGTGGGAAATCAGATGATGAAATAAAGAATTACAAGAATCTATTGAAAGAACACCGTGAGAGTCAAGCATTGGAACGTTCTAAAGCTATGCACCACCGACGAAAAGCTCTCCAATCACCTGAAAGGTATATGTGTATGATTATTGATGGCATGGATCAGAAGAAGACTTGTTTGCCACACTTTCAAAGGTTGCCAAAGGATATTGGAGATGAATGCCTTGTACAAATGCATTTAGTAGGTTGCTTGTCATATTGTCAGACAATAAGGCCTCAAGTATTCTTAACTTATCCTAATATCCACAACAACCCTAATCTTACAGTTACAGTCATGCAAAGAGTGTTGCAGTCTTGGCCAGGTATACTCTCGCCTGTTCTATACGTGCAACTTGACAATACAGCTAGAGAAAACAAAAACTCGACTGTTTTCGGTTACTTAAGCATGCTAGTAGAGAAGGGTTTATTTAAGAAGATTAAGGTTAACTTCTTACTAGTTGGTCATCCCCATGATCATATAGATCAAATGTTTAGTAGGTTCTCAAAGAAATTAGCACGATGTGATGCTTTCACGCTTCCTACGCTAACAATGTTGATCAGTGAAGCTTATACCCCGAAGCCCGAAGTACATCAGTTGAATGAAGTGTATGATTTTAAACGCTTCTGCATGGATGGTGATGGGGCTCAAGGTAGGGTTCTTGCACCTCTGAATAATATAAGTTTTAACCATGTCTTCCTCATAAAACGAAGTGATATGAACCACAACACGACGATGTTGTATGCAAAACAATACTCATCTAGTTCACAATGGGAGCCACAAGAGGGTTGTAGGTTCTTACTTTATTTTCCAAATACAGAAATCCATGGTGCAGAACAAATGCCGTATGATGACCATAAAAAAATGGTTCATAGCAACTCAATTGATGAGAAAAAGATATATTGGATGCGATGCCTTGAAGAGAAACAAAGAAATATTGAGCGCACCAAGAAGTATGCTGGTGATCAAGATGTTCAATGGTGGGATACCTTCTTTAACCATCAACATACAATTTTAAACAACTACATTGCCGGAGTATGGCCAATCCAAAATGCTTTCACACGGAACATTGGTATGCCGTCAATAGTTTCACCTGCTAACCATCAATTAATTGGTAATGTTGAACTCAATAATCTAGTTCGCCCACGACAGAGAGATATTTATGTGGGACCAAGAATATCGCGTACTGCAGAGGCAAGATGGCAAGGCAATTTGCATGAACTACAAGTTGGGATGTTAGTTGCAACATTAGCTGGGGATGATGAGTTGGGCCATCCATTTTGGATTGCTAAAATTTTGGATATAATGAAGGATGAATCAGGCAATCAAGTTAAGTCCATTGTGGTTCATTGGTATCACACCTCTTCACCAAATCCATTCTCTGGAAAGTACTCTTTAGAGATGGTTAAGGATGTTGAAGGCACAAGTAGAAAGCGAAGAAGAAAGAATCTACCAAGCACGTCTGTTCTTACATTGGATAATGTTGACATACTAGTGTATGACTTCTCCTTGACCAAAACAGGCCATCTAAGACAAACCACAATCAAGATATTAAAAGAGAAGATCCCAAATGCGGCTCCAACCACTACACAAAGACAAACAAGAAGCATGTCTCATAACCATGGTGATGTTGGATTGCAATTGGATGAAGACAATGCATTGGTTGCCAGTGATGATGAGGATGATACCTCACAAAGCTCTTCTAGTTCATCGGATGGGTCTAAAAATGATGGCATAGACTTGGAAAGCGATAGTTTGACACCTAATCTGTAGATATTGAATTGTACATCAAAATGTCAGTTAACGAATATGTATAAATATAGGTGGTAGTCATTTTGTACATTCTTTTGTAAGTTTGGCATGTCTATTATTTAAGCATTTTTTGAAAGACCTACAATTTTGGACATGCTTAAAATCAATATATTTTTGGGTCATTTTTTAAAATCCTTTACGCATGCGGCACCCCTTTTTGTCAATCGACCTATTTTGTGTCTTTTTTTGACGGATAGTTCTTAAAATGCGACATATTACCTGTTTCAAATGTCCCGGTGTTCTTTGCTTCTTCGAAGCTTTCCGGCTCTCCCTCATCGGTCAGCAGAACATGCTCTGCATCCGGAAATCTCCGGGGCGCCCTTCTCTCTCTGAGAGGATATCTCTGTCTTCGGGCTTCGGTAACCGGCTCCTCCATATGTTCTTCATCCGAATCCGATTCGGGGTCTTGGCCGGTTCCGGTCTCAGCTTCCTCTACTTCTTCTTCAGCCTGTTCGGTATCCTCACCGTAACCGGCTGGTCCCTCGAGTGCTAACCGGTCTCTTGCCGGTTGGGTCTGCTCATCGTAGAGTCGAACCTTACCGGTCGACTCGGAGTTCATTATCTTCTTCTCCGACTCCCAGTCAGCGAGCGTCTTGTCCTCCATGAAGATAATATCTCGACTCTAGAATACCTTCTTGTCGATCGGATCCCACACTCGGTAGCCGGACTCATCGTCGCCATAACCAAGGAATATGCATGGCCGGGTCTTTGGATCTAACTTTCCTCTCCGGTCCTTAGCTACATGCACGTACGCGAGACACCCAAACACCTTCAGATGCCGGTAGGATACTTCCTTACCGGTCCACACTCTCTGTGGTGTGTCTCCGTCCAAGGGTACTGAGGGTGATCTATTTATCACATATGTCGCCGTCGACAGTGCCTCAGCCCAAAACTTCTTGGGTAGTTTTGCATGCGCTAGCATACTCCGGACCCTCTCCATTATGGTCCGGTTCATCCTCTTGGCCAGTCCGTTTAGTTCCGGCGTCTTCGGCACGGTAAATTCGAGCCGGATTCCCTTCGAGCGGCAGTACTCCTCGAACTGCCCTGGTATTCTCCTCCGTTATCTGCTCGAACCGCCTTCAACTTCCGGCCGGTTTCTCTTTCCACTCTCACGTGGAGCTCTTTCAAGACGGATAGCACCTGATCCTTCGTCTTCAACGGTGTGGCCCACAGCTTCCGGATGTGGTCATCTATGAACATCACGAAGTACTGCGCTCCGGCATGTGACTTCGTGTCTACTTGACACACATCCGTATGCACCAACTCTAGTGGTGCATTACGTCTCATCGGTGGCCTTGGTCGGAAGGAGTTCTGGTTTTGCTTACCGGCCAAACAATCAGTGCACTTCTCCAAGTGCACGTTCTTCACTGGAATGAGGTTTTCGTCTGCAAGCCTCTTCATCCCCTTCTCGCTCATATGACACGGTCTCTTGTGCCACAGCTCACCGGCAGTGTCGGATGCCAGGTTCACTTCTTCCGGACATAACCGGGCATTCATCAGGTACAGTGTGTTGACCTTCCGGGCCCGAGCCACAATTAGGCTCCCTTTGCTGAACTTCATGACACTGTTCCAGATGCTACCCGTGTAGCCTTCATCATCTAGCCAACCGGCTGATATCAGGTTCAGACGAACCTCTGGAACGTGTCGGACATCCTTCAGCAGCAACTTGCATCCGGTTGGTGTTGTCGGCCACACGTCTCCTATGCTGACAATTTGGCATGTACCTTCATTCCCCATCCGGACACAGCCGTGATCACCGGCTGAGTAGGATAAGAAGCATTTCCGGTCCGGGGTAAGGTGGAACGACGCTCCGGAGTCAACCACCCAAGTCATCTCGTCGCCGGCAAGGTTTATCTCACTCTCCTCGGTGATGAGCATCAACTCTTCTTCACTTGCCGCAATTGTCGTCGTCCCCTTCCGGTCCGGCCCCCTCCAGTCTTTACCGTTCCAGTCCGGTATCTGCTTCGAATTGGTACCGTCGGTTTCCTTGTCCTTTCGGAAATGCCGACAATTCTTCTAGAAGTGTCCCGGCTTGCCGCAATAGAAGCAAGTAGGTCTCCCCCTTGACTTTGACCGTGTCCCCGACTTTTCCCAGTTCTGGGGACTACGGTTTCTTTGTCTTCCGCGTTCCGATTCGGTAAGTAGCGCTTTGGAGTCGGAGCTCGTATCTTTATCTTTCCGACGCGCCTCCTCATCTAGCAAGCTCGACTTTACTCTTGCTAGGGATAACCGTTTCCCTTCCGGCCTGGCGTTGCCCAAGGTGACAACCAACGTCTCCCAGCTATCTGGGAGGGAACCGAGCAGGAGTAGTGCTAGTACCTCATCGGCGAGAGGTACCTCCAATGATGTTTCCTGGTGTATCAGCCCCTGGAAGGCATTCATGTGCTCCGCCATGTTGGAGCCATCTTGGTACCAGAGTCTTACTAGCTTCCGGAATACCGAAACCTGATTAACAGCATTTTTGTTTTGAAACATTATGCCGATCTTCTCCCAGAGCTCATGAGCCTTGCTCTCTTCATTGAAGTTGTTGTACATGCTCATGTCGATGAAGCACCGTATGTACGCCGTTGTCTTCATGTGCATCACCTCCCATATCGCGGCGTCGATTTTGTCTGGTCTCTTGTCCCCGAACTGAACCGGTAGCCAAAGGTCTTTAACCACGAGCATGTCCCTCATCTTCGACTTCCACACCAAATAGTTAGAGTCGGTGAGCTTGAACATGCCGCCAAACGATTCGTCCATTTTCTGTGTCGTTTCGCTCTGATACCACTTGACGGGAACTAAACGCTCCCTATACGCAATGCTCAGCCACAACCGAGCTTAGAATCATACACAAAAAACGGGAAATAAAGCACGACACAAAGAGGAGAAATAGTATGCAGGATGTTTACGTGGAAAACCCAACAGTGAGTTCACAGAGGCAACGACCTCGTGCTCACGATCTTCGCCATAGGCGGCGGTTACAACAGAGGCAACGACCTCTTTCTCTCTCTCTCTCTCTCTCTCTCTTTGTACACAGTTACGCGCTCACTCTATCCTTGCACAAACAAGAATGACAACAACAGTCATCTAATAGTTTGCCCTAAGTCATATTTATACTAATATGACTTTTCGGCTATTTACAAATGTAGCCATGATGGACTCTCAGAAACATATTTACGAATATGTCTCTTCATCCTGTCTTCACCGGGTCTGCACCATCCAGCTCTCCGTAGCCGGGTACTCCTCATTCGGTCTTCACTGGGTCTGCACCATCCAGCTCTCCGTAGCCGGGTACTCCTCATTCGGTCTTCACTGGGTCTGCACCATCCAGCTCTCCGTAGCCGGGTACTCCTCATCCGGTCTTTACCGGGTCTGCACCATCCGTCTCTCCGTAGTCGGGTACTCCTCATCCGGTTCTTACCGGGTCTGGTCTTCTCACTTCCGATCCGGAGGGACCTATCTCCCAACAAAAGTTTCTCATCCAAATCAGCTCTTTGATGGCCTCTATCGCTGCCATATACTCTGCATATGTGGTCGACAAGACCACAGATTTCTGAAGTCATGACTGCCACGACATTGCTCCCCCTACATAGGTCATCATGTACCCTAATGTGGATCGACTTAAATCTATGTCCCCCGACATGTCTGAGTCTGTAAACCCTTCGAGCATGGGTTTTCCAACACCATACCTTAGACATACCCCTGAGGTGCCTTTCAAGTAATGGAATATCCATTTAATAGCTACCTAGTGTTCTCTTCCTGGATTACTCATATATCGGCTTACTGTCCCCACAACAAATACTATGTCTAGTCTCGTGCAGACCATAACATACATTAAGTTGTCGACAGTTGAGGCATATGGTACTTTCCTCATCTCAACCTTTTATTTCTCCCCTCTCAGGCATTGTTTAGCATTCAGCTTGTGGTTGGTCGGCAACACATAGCCGATTGGGTTTGCTTCCAACATGTTGAACCTCTCCAAGATCTTTGTCACATATTTCTCTTGTGACAGCCACTCTGTTTGCCCTAAGTGTATTTATACTTATACACATTAAGTTGTCGACAGTTGAGGCATATGGTACTTTCCTCATCTCAACCTTTTCTTTCTCCCCTCTCGGGCATTGTTTAGCATTTAGCTTGTGGTTGGTCGGCAACACATAGCCGATTGGGTTTGCTTACAACATGTTGAACCTCTCCAAGATCTTTGTCACATATTTCTCTTGTGACAGCCACTCTGTTTGCCCTAAGTGTATTTATACTTATACACAATATGGGCTATTTACAAATGTAGCCTCTACTACTATCTTCCTATTACTATACTAATAACAGTAACAATTAATCAACCGACTGGTTGACTAGTTGATTCAACTAGCCGACTCCTGTGTCGACTGTTCGGTCGGCCCAACTAGTTGACCTTGTCTTCAACCATCCGGTCGACCTAACTAGTTGGTTGAGTCTTTGACCTGGATCAGTTTGTATACTATCGACTCCTTTGTATACTGTCGACTCCCCCTTGTCATTGATTGTCGGCCCTCAGTCCGACAAATCGGCTCTCAGCTCGACGAATCGGCTCCTCCCCTAAGAGGGAGATATTCCTAACAGAATCAACGCACAAGATCAAGCCCCCACGAGAACGTTTTTGGGAAGAAGCCGGATTTATCCCACGTCAAGATATTCGGCTCAATTGCTTATGTACATATTCCCGACAGGAAGCAACAAAAACTCGATCCTAAGCCAGAGAAAGGTATCCTCGTAGGGTACTCAATCGAACAAAAAGAGTACAAGGGTTATAATCCATCTACTTGAAAAGTTCAAGTGAGTCAAGACGTCGTTTTCGACGAGTTGGCACCATGGTACGAACCTGAGTCTACTATGACTCCAATCCCACAAGACCCGAATTCAGCCGACCAAGAGATAGAAGACGTCGTTTGAACGAGGCATTTAATAGAACAAAGCCTGATTACAACTAGGTTTAGTGGGCCACAAGAGCCTCCGAGCGACCGAAACACATCTCGACCGAGTCTGAAGATGTACAAAGGGAAGGCCAAAATGCCCGAGTACGAAGATCTGGACGACAAAGAATCAAGTCACTCAGTCGATTGTGTATTCAAAGGCCTTAATGCTCCAATTATACGGACGAATGGAGTAAAAAAAGCCATAGCTACTGCAAAAGGACGAATGGACTCAAGCAAGCACCACGTGCTTGGCATTTGAAGATCACTCAGTATCTTCACCAAATTGGCTTCCGAATGTTAAAATCGGACAACTCCCTCTACATAAGAAGTGATTCTGAAAGCCCGATTGTCATCATCCTATACATGGATGATCTGGCCATCGAAGGAGAGAATCTAGCCGACATCAATAAGGTCAAACCCCTCTTGTTCGGTAGGTTCGAAATGAAAGACATGAAGGAGCTCCATTACTTCATCGGTATAGACGTAATTCGGACATCAATCGGGATCATGATCTCCCAATGGCACTACATCCTCAACTTGCTATACAAGTTCGGGATGATAGAGTGTAGACCTATTTCAACCCCTTTCAACCGAAACCTCAAACTGGATGCCGACTTCGGCACCACAGAGTGTGAGCCGACATACTATAGGCAACTTGTTTGAAGTCTTATCTACCTCATGATCACTCAACTCAACCTCAATTATCCGGTCGGCCTCTTTAGTCAATTCATGCAAATTCCACATGAAATACATTTAGATTTTGCTAAGCAAGTTTAACGATACGTGAGTGGAATGATGGATTGTGGCATTCTCTACAAGTTGGCCACACAGATTCGACTCGAAGGGTACACAGATGTCGATTGGGCCAACTACAAAGCTGACAAACTATTAACATCAGAATTCGTCTTCTCCCTTGGTAGCGGTGCAATATCCTGGGGCAGTAAAAAGAAGTCGGCAGTTGCACTATCAAGCACAGAAGCCGAATATAGGGGTCCGGCCCAACATGTGAAGCCGTTTGGCTGAAGAGAATATTGTAGGATCTGGGCGTTCCCATCAAGGATTTGATTCCCCTCTACTACGACAACATGAGTAGTATTCATCTAGTTCGGAACCCGGTGTTCCACACGTGCATGAAGCATATTGAAGTGCATTATCACTTCATCAAAGAGCGCAATCAAGTTGGTGATGTCGACCTATAGCACATTAGCACAAACCTTCATGTAGCTGACATCTTCAGAAAAGCTTTAGGAGTTGACAACCTCATGCAATTTATATCGGACCTTAGTCCAACAATAGCCACATTCCCGAACTTGAGAGGGAGTACAACACAACCGACAACTACAATGCAATAGCCAAATAGCAGTCGACCAATCGATCGAAATTGACCAAACGAGTAGTCAAAGTAGCATCACAACCGACCAAGGAGAGTCGAAGCACGAAGCAGAACTTAGCAGTTGAATGAGCACACGAACAGACATAGAGCCGAGGAACAAGGAGCACGAAGTTGAAGCTAACTCGACTGACCATCCATACATAGAGCCAAGGAATTTTGTTCTCTCTCTCTCTCTCTCTCTCTCTCTTTGTCTTACACACACACAGTTTCCTTCCACAACACGAGATCACCTACACTCTCCATGTCTTTACTAGACTTATGCAAGTGATTATGCAGTAGGGGTAGTTTTGTATCAAGATGCCAAAATCTGTCGCATTTGAGAGTAAGAAACTTACTCCCACTCAGTGTTCGTACTCGATTCAAGAAAAAGAACTATTTGCAATCATACATGCACTTAAATCATGGAAACATTACCTATTAGAAATCGTTTTGTGGTAACTCTGGACCTCCAGTCCTTGAAATATTTTTGTGACCTGACCAACAAGACCTCATGGATCGTAGGGCACATTGGACAAAACTCATTTACGACTTCTATTTTTCTATACGATATTGTAAAGTATCCATGAACATAGTCGTTGATGCATTGAGTCGTATTCGTACAGTTAACATGAGTAGCTTCACTAAAATTAAATCTAATATGTATGAACATCTTTGAGGAAAGTACCTTGATGACAATTATTTTGGAAAAGTCTAGGTTAGAGTTGAACTTGGAATAGATGCCATAAACACTTCATCCACAAAATGAACCTTTTTCATTGCAAATGGTTGGCTCTACGATGATTGAAAGGTTTGTGTCCCTAATTTGCTTGAGATAAAATAGAATATTCTTTTTTAATGTCATGATGCACCCTAGGATACATCATACACTTGTTCTTACCTGTACCCAATTGTTCTAGCTTAAAATCCATCTTGATGTAGAAGATTATGTTATTAAATGTGACCAATATCAGATTAATTGTTAGTGTACCACACACTCAAAAGTTGCCCAACCATCTTGGATTTGTTTTTGAATCCCAACTAATTAGGAACATTTAGCATCCCTATGCCTAGTGAACTTATATTAGATACAATTGCTTCTAACATGATGTGTGTTTCTTACAAAGGTCTACTCTTCTATTATCACTCTGATTCCAAGCAACATAACTTTGGACCTTGTCATATTTAGAAATTGAATAAACCAAAGATCTATCTTTTTCTTCGAAGTGTTTAAGATTTAGAAAGATTTGATGTCTCCATTGTCCTAACATTCTAATGTCAATAGCAACACTATCATATTTAGGTGAGTTTAATTGGCTATTATTGTTTGCTAGGGTTATTTCTATTCTATTTTTATGTATCGAATTGTCAACCTTGGTATGTTTTGTTTTCTTTAATGGACACATCGTTGATAAATGACATCTTTTATTCCATTTTTAGGCATTAGGATGGGTTTGAATTTAAATGTTGGCCAAAGTTGTTATTCCTTTGAGCAACCTTACTACCTAGAGTGTAGATGGCTATTTGGAAACCTATCAAACCTCAATAATGTAATCAAAAGTTCCACACGCTTGAGTTCTCTTCGCTCAAGAGTTCCCTTTGCTAAAGGAGGTTTCGCACCTAGAGCTCATGTGGGATGCAGCTCTATCTACAGAAGATCTCTACAAAAGTAGGTAGTCTTTGAGGACCATTGTACATTGTTTAGCCCCTTGTTCATCTCAACATATCTTCCTTCGTTAGTTCTTTACACGTTCAACAATAACTGACATATAAGCTACTGACTAGTGAACTCTTTTAATTTGATTGTTTAAAATAACTAAGAAAGTAGCTTACTCAACTTTCATAGGCGAATTTCATTACGTCATAGGCGAATTTCATTTGTATGACAACATTAAGTACCGATTATTGACAATATGACCAAAATCGACATACATTAACTAAGAAAGCAGCTTACTCAACCTAAGAACATATGAGAACGGATTATAAGCATTCTTTCCTAAGCGATTACCTCGAGGCTCATACCTAACAAAAACAAAAAAAGGGTTTGACAATATGAACAAAATCGACATAAATAAAATCCCGTGTTGAAAGCATAATTTACATTTACACAATAAGAGAGCAGCACAAAAAATATATGGTTTTTGACTAGTGACCATAATCGGCATACATAAAATCCCTCATTGAAAGTATACTTTACATTTACAGAAATACAGAGTAAATATATAATTCAACCAAGTATTGCATTTCTGCAAGGCCGGCCTAAAGATATCCCTTGTTTTGTCAGTAAACACAAAATATATCCAGCAAACATGCTCACTAAGTTTAAATTGAAACAACAAAAGGTTTAGATTCCAAATAATTAAGAGCTAAGGCTACGCCCAAAGCACCATATACATAATATCTTTTTAAGTAGCTATATTACAAGGTGTGAAAAACTTGGAACGAGAAATTTATGCTTTTGGACCTAGTAGATCATCCCCTTCGGGTAAAGGTTATTTTGCAAGGATGTAAGACTTAGAATTTTTATTGTTTTTTAGGGACACATGGATCAACGAATTTCTTAATTGCATGTCAACATAAGTAAAAATTCTACATTGCAGAACACTCTCCCTCTTCATTTTTGAGTTGTGAACACAAGTGAGTGTGAGAGAAGAGGCAAGAGGCTCGGCCACCTGTTGTAATATCAACATTTTTTAATGAATAAAAATAGCACCGCTACAAACAATGAACGTCCACCATTCATCCATCGTCTCTCTCGGCCTCTTCTTTTCTTATTCTCTCTTCCTCTTCTTTATTGAATATTGCATTTAACTGACGCTCAAGCTGAAATCAGTCAAAGAAATTAGAAATACATAGACATAACATCATATAATACAGAAGACTCCACTTGCTGGTTGTAAAAGATGCACCTGCACATTTTTCCACTTCACAGCTTGAACTTCTTCAACCAATACAGCGATTCTGCAAGAAAAAAATGGGGTCATTCGAACTTGACCACGATTTTCAAAGGGGTTATAATAGATCTGGCAAAACACAGTCGTCATCCAAGTAGGACATATCCATCTGGACCATGGCTCCTGGTCGATTAATAATCTGGTTATGTTATATTAATAATGGTTTGCTGTCCTCCAAGATAAGACAAATTTTTAAAGATTCATTCTCTAGCTAGAACTCAAGAGACATAGGGAAAAGTTGTTGAAGGACAGTAGTACAGCCACACAAGTTCATCCACAAATAACAATCACAACTTTCTTTAGCCCCATCACTCCTAATGCTACAAGTCAATCAAGGAATACACAAATGGGCTCCCGACCAAGGACATAACAAAGGGGTTACAATAGATCAGGCAATAGCAATTTGTCGTGCACGTAGCCCCGGCCCCATGGACCATGACCTCTGCACCCTTGTCATCGACAGATAAAAGCCATTATTTCCCTCCATCGCAGATGCTTCCCTCGCTTCAGATACCTCTGATATATCTAACTTGAGAATCTCACATGTGCCGAAAACCAGATTCCCTCTTCTCTTTTTATCTTATTTACTTTTATATTTACTGAGTAATATATATTTTACTTTTGTTGTTCCTAGAGATCCTTCGAAGACAAAAGTTATAATATACCTAACTTGAGAATCTCACATGTGCCGAAAACCAGATTCCCTCGTCTCTTTTTATCTTATTTACTTTTATATTTACTAAGTAATATATATTTTAGTTTGATTTGCTGTTCTCAAAGATGAGACAACACTTATGATGTAATCTCTTGTTTGGTCTTTTAGGCCATTTTGGCCTCTTAAAAGACATTAATATATCTTTCTTTCTTTCTAATAAAATATAATCATTATTGAACCCTACAGAAGGAGGGTAATGGACAACAAACTCCATCTCTCCAAGTGGACATAGTCAAAACTCCAACCAACCATCGTATGTGGACATAAATGAGAACCCATTGAGAGGTGCACATTACACCCCACTCTTAGGCCATTATATCAAGAAGATGACGGTCAAATAAATGTTCTGTATGATGAGATATTACACAGCCCATTAATTACTTTCCTTCAAACAAACATGACAAAGCAACATGCCTCAAACAGGTTTGATAAAAAGATACGGCAACTAGCTAATTTTGGAAGAATTTATCTATACTCGATAAGATAGCTCAGATTTGATGTCCAAAAAATTCCCCAATGTTTTGGAATTAGGTAAAGTTACCTGCATTGCAACTCAGCAACTTGTGATAGAAGGTCCCTCTCTCGCTCTATTGATATCTCCACCTGTGTTTCCAGACCATATGATTAGCATTTCCTTTATACCTTATTGTTATTTAGCAATAAGAATATAACTGACCGTGGAATCCATATTCCTCGATGAACTCTTCGATGAAAAACTACTAGACTTCTGAACTGCATTCGAATAATATCCCAATGAAAAGAGAAGCTCAATCAGGCAAGTTCAAATTATTAAATACTGTTATTTGATGAAGTAAATAATATAATTGAAACTATTTAAAGCTTTAATTAAACCTGAAAAAAAAACATTTGAATTCAGTTCAGTAACTAAAGGACATAACTAGGATAGAGAGAAAAATTGCAGTGATCCACAACTCACATGTAGGTTGTTCTGAAGCGTTTAAGCTATTCATCAAGTTTACAATCAACTCCTGAGACAAAAGATAAAAAAACATCACTAATAATTCAATACAAAATAAGCTAAAACTGCAAAAAACAACTGTCAGATTTATATATCAACGAAGTTTCATTTATCATACTGATATAGAAAGTTACATGTTGAATCTACATACATACAGCATAAATATATATATATACATGCTGAAATAGTCTATGAGACTGAACAAGAGAATGCATCTTTAAAAAGTTGTCTTATCTTGGAGGACAACAAATCATTCTAAATAAAAGATTCATTTGTTTATCTTCATATAGCATAAATATGTATATCAACAAAGCTTCATTAATCATAATGATATAGAAAGTTACTCACCTGTTGAATAACCGTTTGACTGAAAAGAGTTTGTAGCTGTGGAACAACTGATACTGCATTCACCCCACTTGGCATTGTGGGAGTTTGAGATGAAAGAGGGGGTCCCTAAGCAAATCCAGCCATCGCAGTATCATACCACAAATCACAAAAACTATAAGAATTCAAGGCTAATCAGATTTAAAATTTATCTAAGCGAAGAACATAATCAATATACCACATTTTTCCGTTCCAGAAGCCAATCACTAACACTAGCTGACTTATGCAATAGAGATGTCGAAGTCTACAATATCCAGATGATGTGGCAAATCTCAATTTTAGAAACAAATATATAAAAATAATTCCACGTATTTATTGAGCTTTTAACCTACTTGAATACTCGCATTTTTCCGAGAACTAGTTTCATGCTGCAGAATTTTCAGATTGATCATTTAATTGTCCAGTTTATAAGCAAGACTACCAATATAACAAAAGATATATCAAAATTAAAGTGCTTGCCTCTTGTATATCTTCATCCTGAGAAGTGACAGAAAACCGACCCTTCTTTTGGAAAACAGCCTGACCTTTTAACTTCTCCTCTGAGAGTTCCTTTTGAGGTTTATGATCTAAAAATTATCTTTATATTTAGATGCTTTACTTTGGTTTCAACCCCCCTTATCTTTCATATCTATTCATACTCATAAGATGGGTTGAGCAGTCTTGATCTTATTCATACTCATTCAGAAAAAACCACATACCAGAAGATGTTGAAGGCCCATTAGAGGACTTTGGTGGTTTTGATGGTTGTGAAATGCCGGTATCTTCATCCACATATTTTCCAGTGGGTTGAATTCCTCTGTTGATAAAAAACCAGGCAGTATCATTACCATAATAGATTAACCTAAAAAAAAAGGTGAAAATCATTTTTTCTTAAGGCAAAGCCATGCTTAAACAATGTCATCTCATGGTTCAAGACACAAACTTTTCTACCTGATTGTGATGGAATGCAAAAATGTTCAAAAGATTAGGTAGATGAAGATGGCAAATGGCATCCTTGAGCCCCAGGAACCATTTTTCAGCTGCCTTTAACTACATTTTTCATATGGGAATGGGTGCAACAGTGTAATGCTGATGCATAATTGAAGTAATATCTGATATAGTTTTATTGGTTAAGTATATTTTCTTATATTATGATCTCATGATACAAGTGAAGTAACAAAATATGGGCAACAAAACATACTCAGTGGTAGTGACAAGCAGTCGCTACGAGCTAAAGGCGAGCCATCTATAGGTGCTAGTGACAAACTACCCTTCGGTGCTAGTGATGACCCCTCCTTAAAGCCTTTCTTAGGTTCCAGCAAAAAGTCACTCTTAAAAGCTAGTGAGGATCCACCCTTAAAAGTAGAGCAAGTCATCCTTAGTAGCAATGAACCTTAGATGCTAGCAATGAGTCACCCTTAGGACCTAGGGGCAAACCATCCCTTGAATCTGAGGGCGAGCCGTCCTTCGCTTCACAAATGAGCACTTTTACCAAATTTGCAAAAACAACTCGTTTTGGCCCTTGTAGAATAGGAACTTATGATCTAATTAACTGAGCAAGCATGCTAGTAGATGTCTTTATTTACATTTTTGTTCCCCTTTCCCCATGAACTTCTATTTTACTTTTATGCCTGTTTGACTCAACAAGAAAACATTGATATCACTGTTGATGTGTCAAATGTGACAAGACACCGCTATCAAACAATTTGAAATCTCTCAAGTTAAAGGTACTCAAGGTTGGCATTTATGTTATCAAAACAATTGGCTGAACATGAAGATAACTATTGTTATTATGCTGAAATGCAAGAATTGTTCCAATCACAGGGAATAAATATAAATGCACTACCCCCTTCCAATGTAGCTTGGATTGAACATGCCTCAACATAACCAAAATAGAAAAGAATACAGTGATCCGAGCTGATGTGAAAGACCATTGTTCAGGACCACACAATATCTTGATAGGAAGCTGGTCCACAATAAGGCCCTCCTCCTTTCACACATCACAGGATACATTTATCATCAGGCCTGGTGATAGAACATGCAATGATTTTTCTTGCCAGGCTACTTTGTTCTCATCAATCCAAAGTGGTACATTTGAAGCTGCCAGGCATGTGGCTAAGCCCTCTGATGGCTGTCTAAATTGCTAGTATCCTATAGCGTGAGGTAAGTGCAGCCATGCAGAATATTCACAAAATGTTGTCCATTTTTACCTCAGCTCAACTGTTCTCTTGAAATAATAAAGGGAAACATTAAGAGCTCTTGAGATTTCTTGAACTTAAAGTTGATTACACTTTTATCAGCGTTTAACTCATCTCTATGACACTATAAAGGAGAAATTTTCAGGGTCGAATACAGTAATAAAAGCAGAACAGGAATGGGATAGCAAGTTGAAAAGAAGAGAATCATTTATTACGGAAACAAAGAGACAAGAAAATGAGTCAGGATTTGTGTGATATAAGTGAAATGCAGAGGAATTTTCTGACATGCATAATTCTAAGGCTTTGGCCGCATAGAGCTATAATACTTGTGTGCTTAATGCTTTTTTCTGAATGCAAATAGGCTGGGCTTTCTTATTTTCCATGTTAAAATGCACAAATTGTCAAATTAATATGAGCAGAAAATTTGCTTCAGTTGACAAAAGGCAAATTAGTTTTAAGTTCTGATCTAGCTCTTGGGCCTCAAATATTATTGAGATCTAAAAATCAATCAATGAGCATCATTGTGGCACAGGTGTGATAGCAGAACTGTAGTACAGATCTTATCCATATGCATTAAAGAATTCCTTGATTGAGGAACAATAAAGGTTAGAGTGAAATTTTTATGTGAAAGACAAGAGATTGAAACAAAAACTTAGTTCACTAACAAGGTGAGAATATCATTAATGATGCCTCCCACATCCCCAAAATCTGCTACTGAAATGATTATTGAGTTCATAGAAAGAAAGATATGGTAACATCTCTAAAGGACCTAATGACCTATGAGACCTCATAAGATTATAACAGTCTATGATAATTTCGATGAGAGTAGCAAAAGAAAATGACGTTCTACTCCAGTGTCAATGGTTCTTTTCTCCATGATTAGAATATCTGATCACAATTCAGAGGCCAATACATTTTTGTCCATTTCCAAGATATTAAAAATTTCCCAACCTTCCAGAAACCAATGAAATAAGAAAGAGCTCAATACATGTTGAATTTAGCATCCCTATTATGTTCTATATATGAAAATAACCATTTGCATGACATCACAAGGAGCCTAAATATCTAATGATGAGTACATGCACCATATAGTCTTGACTATACAAGTGGAATTTTCAGAATATCTTTAGTAACAGGCAATCTCTAGAACATTAAGGCTATATTTCACCTACTAAATGGAAAAAGGATGACCACGCTGAATGCATGAATGCCATTCATATTGAAATAATTATCATATTTTATTTTATATCAGAATCATACCTATCTTCCTGTGCATCATCATTGAATTCCATAATTGAAATCTGGTTGCTCTTTTGATTAGCATACTCTTGTTCAGAAATCTTTTCCTCAACATTATCAGGTTCTATTATTTGATCTGTATCTGCCACAATATCATATTCTCTTCCAGTTTTTTGATCATCCTTCCTCAAAATGTCTTTTTCCTCATCATAATGTTTCTGTTTAATATCCCTAGTTCCGTTACACGAATCAAGAATATCTTGTTCGGGGTCATCATCAAAAACATCAAAACGACCGCTGCATATTCAGGAGGAAATCAAACCACCCTAAGTCAGTAAATAATGCAATCTCCCTTACATTAATTTTTAATTCACACTGACAAATACATGGGAATGATGTCGTACTTACAAGTGTTTGGGCTCCTTCTTTCCTAAGGGAGGATGTCCAAGTCTACTACAATACAACATAGATCAAAAACAAAATATAAGCAGCGGGAAATGTAGGAGAAATGCAATTCAAATATAAAGAATGCAGACAAAACCTTTCTAAGAGCAGGCCCTCAGTTTAAACTTGCAGGGTATAAAATCAGAACAGTCTCATGTATGAAAAGTAAAAGGTAAAAAGATAGTACCAAAAGAATGGAAGCATTTCTACAAAACAAAAAATATGAAAGAAATCTGCATGCCAAAGTACTGATGTGCAATTTTACAGGGTGGTTAAGAAATATCGAGAGAATACACAAGAGAAGTCCATTGTTGGAGGGTGGCAGCTCCAGACCCGCACTCCCTTTCATCTTTATTATCTCTCTTCTACATTCTCTCTACCTAGATTCTTCTCTCTCTAGAATCTGGAACGCTTTAAATGCCGTCTCTCTCTTCCATTTTTTCCAAGATATTCCTAGTTTATTGTACCTGTTTAGTAGTACAAGAGTCACTTAACTACCAAACAACCATTTCACCCATGTTCCCCAATTTTGTATAAATAGGCTATACCAGTCTCTTTTGGATGAACTTTATTTTTGCTGCTACTTGCAAACAGGCTCTACTCTTTGGCTGTGTTCTACTCTTTGCATCTATCTTTGCTACTGCTGTCTAACAGCCTTCTCACAGCTTGGCTATGTGTCTAAATTTTCTAACAACTGTTCCGCTGCTGCTATTAACAGCTTTTATCACATCCATGGCATTCAAATGTCTCCATTTGTAATGATCGATATCAGAAGGGATTATCTGATGGGGAAGGGAGGGAGGTTACCACCATATCCCTTTTGGAAGCATTAAGCAAGTATACATTTTGGGTAAGCTGATGGGAAAGGAAGGGAGATTATCATCATATCTTTTTTGAAAGTACATGTTTTATCGTTCTCCCATTTCACAACTGCAAAATATGTGTTCTTGTATGCCCACATATATGAGCAGCAAGAAAAACTTTCTCTAAGCATACACAAACAGAGCACACAGACTGCACAGAAGAAAGAAAATTCACAGTGAACCATGCTAAGGCCAAGATTATGGTTTTTGACACAAGTGAGCAATGGGTGAATAGCGGGGATCACCCCTTTCTATTTAAAGGAAAACTGTAAAGTGCACAAATATATACATGTACTTGGGAATTACATTAACAGGACCCAGTTTCTCTTTGAAAGCAACATCCACAACCAGATTCTCTAGAGGCTATGCAACTTTGTGGATACATGAGAGACAGTATACTTATGTACAGTTCCAAGTCCAAGCAACAAACTATGTTTTTCAATACAATCATGCTTGTCACCCATCCTCTGGTGTAGAGCAGAGATATAGTGAGCGAAACATAATAACTACCTGAGACAGCAAGAGTCAGTAGCCCTAAAAGTCACAAATGCACTTTCTACAACAGTGACTTGTGTACATTGAATTTTGAAATTACCTAGGCATCAATATCCACAATTATCTCTTCCTTCATCTGTACAGCTAGAGAGCAAGGTGGTGTGCCTAAATGAAAGATTGGTTCTAAGGACATGGCATAGATACATGAGAACATTTTCACTACATATTTAACTCGTTCAGACAATTAATAGGCATACTTGTATAGGCTCAGAACCTTACTTGAGATCATTGGAAGGTTTGGGTGGCAAAGTACCAGGCCGAATCCTGGTTACATGCTCGCTTTCCTGAGAATCACAAGCAAAAAAAAACATTACAATGTAATCCAGAGAGGGGCAGAATTTCCTAGAATTCAGCCTTGCTATGACAAGAAAAGAAAAAAGGCATTAAATTGACTTACATCAGTTGCATTTTCTGCCTTCACAGCTCCTGCTGGTTGGCAGCTATTGCTCTCTGACACTGTTCGTTGTGACGATGTAAGTGGTGGGGATGAGGCACGATTTATCTCAGTAATATCACTGTCTTTTTTAACATCATCTTTGACGGGAGGTTCAGCTTCATTCTAGTTGTAATAAATCAATTTTCAATACCATTCCCAGTTCTACTTTTAGCTAATCTTAAAAATCCAAATGTCTTACCAATGCCGCCTGGGCTTTTAAGTCCTCTAAATCAAAATTCCAAGAGCTCACCCCACGCTTGTATTCATTCTAATGTCAAAACAGGAAAATACAGACAAACTAGTTAGATCATATTGACGCTTCCCACCAGTAGCAAATGATACCAGATTTTTTCCATTGCCTTCCCACATGTTAAGGACAAGTGTCGCTTTCATTTTTATTTTTTTCCTTTCTGCAGCACTGTTTTGGCTGTTTAATTATTATTTATACCATCGCATCCTCATTACATTCCCTGGGCTCAAAACCCAAATTCTCCGGTATTCCCCAAGAGGCTATCTCCAAAGAAGATATTTCTCGCTGGCATGGTTGTCCACATAGATCTAGCTCTTGTTTCACTTTTATATGTATTAGCGGCCATAAGCAGTCTCCTAAAAGGTATTTCATAGGATTTATACTCTCCTTATGATCAGTTTTGCTGATCATGATGTAGTTTACCTTCATGATTCCAATGATGAACGTAACTTTCAATCCTTTGTCACCAAGATGGAAATCTTTACTTCATCACACGTATAAACTAGCACAATCCTAGGGGAAATACATCATGAATCGGATTCCCGTACTTCACAAACAAAATTTTACATGCTTCCTACAGAAACTGCACTAAATTGTTCATATGCACATAAGGTAATATTCGTCTTTTACCTCAGAAAGAAGACATTTGGGCTCTCTATGGAAATGACAACCAAAATTTGCCTCCATGTCACACTCTTATCAAATGTCTGGTACAATAAATCAAAATTCAATTGTAATTAAACTAGGTCACTGCCCTATGTAACTAGGTTGTACATCTAACCATGGCTAGAGCTTACAAGTACTATAGGAATATAATGTAGAACATAAAGCAATCTGGGAGTGGATCAGCCCTCTCATAGGAAATTGTTATATGACATCAACGTCATCCATAGAGAGCCACCACCAGGATCATGCTCAATCTCAGGAAATGATACTCTATATCTTCAACCTCTCCTCCTCTCCTATGTGATGTTCCATGTAGCGGGCCCATTGAATATGCAACTCCTCTCAATTTTTCGTAATCACAGTTGTATGAGCCCATGGGGATTGTGCCCCCATTTTCATGTTCTTGTATTCCACAATCGCGTTGACCCTAGAGGGGCTTTATTCCAGCTTAGAAGCCTCTTTCTATGACCATATGTCATAGAGCAATTCTTTTGTTTATATCATGGTTAAATTATAAATCAACCTGCACTCAAGATTTATCCACGTGTATAGTTCATTTTGATAACAACGTTCTTGCCCTGGGAAACAAATTTAGAATTGATGTAACATATGTACCTGAGATCTCGCTTCTTGTTCCCCATAAGGCATCTTCTTTTCAGCAAGCCTTGCCTCGTCTCTCATCTGTCCCACAGAAAAAATCAATCCATGCTACATTTTTGCAGACACGTGAACATTCTCAACAAGGGAGGCTTAGGTTTCATAATGTCAAAACATTCTAAACATTCAAGTGAAAAACAACAAGACAATTTAATTATTAAGATTTTACTGTGCAACTGATAGATCTTTTTGCTGTCAGGAACTAATGCTTCATTGTCTGAATATGTTATATAAGAGCTCAACAAGAGAATGTAAGTTTTAATACAACAGACAAACAGTTAAGTCATCATATCCACAGAAGTGGCTCTACCGCAAGTGAAAAAAGAGTGCCTCGAAGCAGTTACGAAGGCATAGCAAAAATTGATATAATTACTTGTTGTTCCTTGAAAGGTATTGGCAATTTAGTGGCTAATGCTAGCATAATGACTTAACTAGGCAAGTATAAATTTATAAAAACTACCTCCATGTGAAAGCAGACCATCAAAAAAGACATATAAACAGTATCCCATGGGGTATACAAGCTTCCTGGTAGAAAGTAAAAGTTGAAAAAAAAAGACCTTAACGTCCCGAACACGCTGCCAAAGTGGTGGAAGAGGATCCAGAATTGTCCGGGCAATGTAATCAGCAGACTTAACATGCTTGAAAAAAGAATGTTTTAACAGCTTTTCTGCACTTGGACGTTTGGATGGATCTTTTACCAGACACATTGCTACCATCTCTTTAAAAGACTGCAAGCAGCACATTCTTTATCATACCTTGCATACAGCAGACAACAAATAACATAAAAAGACAAGAGTTTCCATACCTTTGAAAATCTCTTGTCCCTCTCATAATCAAGTCCAGGTGGTGCATTTTGCAGGGTCATTAGAAGTACCTATAACAATGAATAACCATGTATAATATATATATAATCAAACCAATTCTAAGATGAGAAAATATCAAGGGATAGCAAGAACCTTCATAGGAGGATATTTGGAGAAGGGTGCATGTCCATGTGCAAGTTCCAATGCTGTGATTCCAAATGACCATATATCTGCCCTGTAAAATAATGTGACCACTAAAGTTCTTAAGTGGAAATGTTGATCCTGAATACTAACAAAGGTAATGGATGTGTTCGAATAAGATTCACGTACTTAAAGTCATATCCATGAACTTGCTCCATGACCTCAGGTGCCATCCTAGGATGCCAAAAAAGAATATATATTAGTTGATAGTAAAAGTTCTAACGTTCAACTGTAAGCAAAAAGTTCAGTGCCACAATACTTCGGATCTGCTGCAACTGATATAGATATTTGCATATATATAGATAGAAAAGAATAAAAGAAAGAAAGATATATTAACATCTTTTAAGAAAGAGAAAGATATATGTATATAATATGTATTTATATATATAGATGATGTATGTAAAATTTAGATAGAAAGAAATATATATACAAATATATCTGAATACATAAACATTTATAATTATATAAGATTTAGACAGATAGAAGGAAATAATATTGACTTCTTTTAAGAGGCCAAAATGGCTATGAGACCAAACGAGAAATTACATCTTCCAATTTTTGTTTCATTTTTAGAACAAACTCAAAGAAGCATAAATAAATATAAGGTGTCATATAGTCTCGTTAACTAAGCACTTAATATTCTGAACATAGATAAACTGAAACATCTCCAACATACATCCATCCAAGATGGAGAGGTCTTTGAACCACAGGAAAGAATTTTGGTGCTGGGTGCCTCTATCTGTCAATGACAAGAGTGAAGGAGCTGTGTCCAGATTGCCAGGGCCTCTTGCCGGATCTATTGTCATAGATTTTGAGTGTCCGTCTTTTAAATGTTCAGGTCGAGATCCCACTTGTGTAGCCCTTCCATTGATTTGTAGTGTGAGGAACGATGGCTAAAGAAGGTTGTGATTGCTCTTTGTGGATGAGTCATTGTAGTTGTATTGTTGTCCAACATCATCTCTCTGTCTCTTCACTTCTAGCAAAAACAGACCTAAGCACTGTTGATCTTTGTATTCCAATACCTTGCTTAGTGGGCACCAAAGTTTTGTTTGAAGAGGCAACGGTATCTCCTTTTTCCATAAAATATAGCAAAATGGAAAACATACTATTCCTCTTATTCCAACCCCCGATGACACAATCAGCAAATTCATTCTTCCATAGATTTGCATATACATCTGCCTAACTCAATTTCTAACTAATGTGAAACTGAGAAAAATATGCATGTCTATCATCGCCTTACAATTTCCAGAAAGTATGCCAGCCTAGCTACATTATCAGTAACGAAGAATAGATATTGGAGCAACACACAACAAGGGCCCATGCATGTGATAGAAACAAGTTACAATAGAGGATTGATGTGTGAGGTATCTAGAAAGGTCAAAGACATCATGAATAAATGAAAAGGTGCTTAACCATTGTTCACCAATTCACCGATTCCACCCATACCCACTGAAACTTAAGAACATGGAATTTCATCAACATCCAAAAATATGAAAATTTACTGATGCAAAAGGTGAAGCTAGAAAAGTACCAGCAAGGAGTTCCCACGAAGGTGATCCTGGAGCGCTGCCTATCACCAGTATCAAACATACATGCTGATACACCAAAATCTCCCAGCTTGATTGTACCATTTCCATCAACTAAAATATTTCCCGCCTGCAATCCAGTCAATGAAGTTAAAGACAGGATCATTATCAGTAATACCATATGAATTGTTCCACATATCCAATGCTGTAAAAGTAAAAAAATGCAACAAGAAAAGCTAAAGCTTGAAAGGTCCGAAAACATACCTATAACCATTGCAAATGCTGTAAAGGTAGAAAATACAACAAAAATAGCTTCAACTTAGAAGTTCAGAAACATACCTTCACATCTCTATGAATGTGACCCTGGTTATGAAGATACTCCAAAGCCTTCAATGTCTCTTTTAAGAATGAGGCAATAATAGGCTCTTCGAAGCCATCAGGATATGCAGCTTTCATGATGTGTAAGCATGACCCGCCTGCCATGAAGGGCATAACAACCCATAGAAATTGCTCTACCACAAACGAGCAAAACGCCTTGACAACATTAGGATGGTTTATCAAGCTCATAGTTTGCGCTTCTCTTCGAATATCATCCTAAATGAAAATTCCAAAAGTCAGATTTCTAGTTTTAGTACAGTTTATTTGTAATTTATATTAAGAGACATTCTATAAGAATCATGATTCACATGGATATAACTTTTGGTCTCATGTCATTTTTGCCCTTTGAAGACATTTGTATAACATTTCACTTTTGTCCACAGCCAGTCCCTCCCCCATTTGTCTCCATTCTGGATCGACCTATGCTAGAGTTCTTTCGAAGAAAAAAGTTATAATATATATAACTTGAGAATCTCACACGTGCCTGAAACCAGATTCTTTAGTCTCTTCTTAGCTTATTTACTTTTACATTTACTACATTATTTTATTTTATTTGGATTTGCTGTTCTCGAAGACAAGACAACACTTAAGATGTAATCTCTTGTTTGCTCTTATAGACAACACTATAAATGTGGATAAAACAAAAATAAAGGTAGTGTGAACCATCCAACCTCACCAATACCCTATGCTTACATATAAAGGAGAAAATGTACAATTTGTACAAAGCTTTAAGTATCTTGGTATCAATGTACCTGCCACGAATAAATGGAGTGTATGCTTTGAGTCTAGACTTCACGTTGGTTGGATTATATGTTGGAAAATAAATGCAACCAAAGTGATACTCATGGATGGGAAGTGAAACTAATGTTATTTAATGCCATGGTAACACAAGTTTTGCTTTATGGAGTAGAAGTGTGGAGAGGCACTATCTCTCTTAATGCATGGAATGAGATTGAGAAGATTCAAAAGATGTTTTTAAGGAGACAATAAGGAGTAAAATCCACCACCTCCTATCAAGTTATGTTCTTGGAAACAAGCGTTTGACCTATAGAGATATTAGCGCTACAGAGAGTATATAAATACATTAAAAAAGTCAAGAATATGTCAAATCATAGATTACCACATCTTTCTTGGAATGTTGGATGTAAAGTACAAAGCAATCACAAGAGCAAAATTCTCTCATCTGGTTGGGTAGTTGACATCAAAAAATTGTTCAAATATGGGATGTGGAAGATCTCCTCGAGCTTTCGAGTGATGCTATGAAATATGTGGTTATTGAGAAAAGATTAACGGACCCACTATAGAAGAAGTGGAAAGATGCTAAAAGAACAAAATTAGAATATTACATTGCAAACATCAATCTTGAATGTGGGTTTTATATAAGGCAAGAAGGACTATTGATGGTATTCAACCTTGCCTCATTACTAACATGAGTATTAACTCTCATAGAGCCCTAACATTCCTTCTCACCTGATCACACAACCTAGGTAATGTAGTTGCATTATGGAATCAAAATCAGCCAAATATAAAGACATGTAAGGTATGCAAGGAAGGGCTAGTAGAGGATTGTTGAGAGACAAGCTCAACATGGGCCGAATCGGCTGAAGAAGCCGAAAGCCGAATCGATTAAAGACCGATCGACTAGGCCCGAATCGGCTGAAGAAGCCGAGAGCCGAATCGAATAGAGTTCGATTCGGGTGAGCCGAGTCGGAGGGATTCCGGTAGGCCGTTGGAGGCCTATATTCCTATTTTAGTAAATAGGAATATTATTGGCAAAATTAGTGTTGGGCTTAGTTATGAGCATTAAAGTACTAATGGTACTTGTGTCAGCCCACTTGTCAAAGCTTGTATAAAAAGTGCTCACTGTACACGGTGTATGTACAGAGTGTTCATTATTTGAAATTGAAGTACTGTTGTCTACTCTCTTTGTCTCTCTCTCACTCTCCGTGTTTACCTAACTATTGAGTTCCGAACAACCGATTGTGTGCTCGGTGTCTATCGCACACACTTCTGCACAGGAATACTTTCTCACAGTATCAGAGCACGAGGGTTGAAAATCCTTTGCAGCCGACAGAAAAGCAAGCGAACAAGATAGAGACAAGGTTTCTGGATTTCGGAAAGAAAAAAGACAGGAACATGGACAGAGGAATGGAAAGCTCGCTTCCGACCAAAAAGCTCAATAGGAGCAACTACGCATCTTGGTCGTCCAAGATTCACCAATACCTGCTCGGGCACGGTTACTGGATTTATGTCGAAGGAGCTAATGATGCAGCACCTGAATTGACACATAGAGATTTCCCGGCCTGGGAACATGCGGCGAGCAGAGTTTTGTACTACTTCGCATCTTGTGTGAGCGACTAGCTTTTGAGCTACATTTGGGATGCCAGGATGTCGAAGGATGCTTGGGGAAATCTGAAGAAGATTTTCACTGCAAGCACTATAGCCAGAAAGCTTCAACTCATACAAGAGTTGAGCAATGTCTAACAGAGAGAGATGTCGGTGGCTGATTACACCTCCAAGAAGAAGGAGATTTGCGACTCCCTCGCCTCCATCAACATGAATGTCAACGAGGGTTGGCATTTTCGCTGCAAGCACTACAGCCAGAAAGCTTCAACTCATACAAGAGTTGAGCAATGTCTTACAGAGAGAGATGTCGGTGGCTGATTACACCTCCAAGACCAAGGAGATCTGCGACTCCCTCGCCTTCGTCAACATGAACGTCAACGAGGGTTGGCATCGGAGGGTGCAAGTTTGCCTCAGAGGGTTGGCGTCGAAGTTCAAAGCATTCCAAACGGCGGTCTGCACGAGGGAGAATATTTCTTCGTTTTTCGAGCTACAATCGATGTTGCTCATAGAAGAAAACCACTCAGGTGCGTCAACGAGTACGCACACCAACAGCAAAATGTTGTACACGAAGGAGGATAGACCCCGTGGACGTGGTGGATGAGGCGGGTCGGCGCGTAATGGAAGCAGCCGACAAGAGCAGAACTCGAGGAATAATCGAAATGCCGACAACAATTCCGGACCCTCCACGAGTAGGGGGAGTCAAGGCGGCGCCGGAGGTCTGCAAGGAAAGGCCACGACAAACTATTGGTATTGTGGCCGAAAGGCCACAAGGAGAGCGAGTGCTAGAAGAAGCACTCTAATTCGGACAAAGCCGGATCGAGCCGAGGAGACACGGATAGGCGTCAAAGATCACACTATGCCGAAGGCTCAGGGCAAGCCAAAAAGGGCCCAACCTTTGTAATGAAGCACAAAGCCAAATCAATGGTGGTGAACACCTCAAGGTCGAACGAGGTGTGGTATGTGGATTCGGGCACATTAAACCACATGACAAATCACAAGGAGTGGTTCTCTACTCTAGACAAGCCAAGGCAACCGGAGGTCGTCGAAACTAGCAATGACACCCCTCACCCCATCGAACACATCGGAGATGTCCCTCTAAGCCATGTCAGCCAAAAGGGAATCATGAGAAATGTCTTGCATGTGCCAACAATCACTAAGAACTTGGTGTCGATAGGACAAATTGTCGACCAAGGCATGCAAGTTCGATTTACTCACCTTGGGTACTTCATCGAAGAAGGCAAGATCATTGCGCAAGGGCGCCGAGAAGGGACGATGTTCATCCTCGAAATGAACAACGTCGGCACCGCTATGTTCGCCAAGGGGCAAAAAGTCGAATCGGACATCAACTTGTGGCACAAGCGGTTCGGCCACGTCAACTTCCCGTGGCTTCGAGAAATGCGGACAAAGAACATCATTTTCGGCTTGCCAAAATTTAGTGGTTGAAAGAGCCAAGTCTGCAAAGCCTGCCAGTTAGGGAAGCATCACCGACTTCCGTTCCCAAATGAAAGAAATCGGAGCCGAAACAAGCTCGATTTAATCCATTTCTATAGGGACCAGCGTAGAATGTGAGTATCGGTGGAAGTCGTTACTTTGTAACCTTCATCGATGACTACACTCAACACACTTGGACGTGCTTGATCGAGAAGAAAAGCAAAGTCTTCCCCTGCTTCTTGAAGGTGAAAAGCCTTGCCGAATGGGAGACAGGAGGAAAGATCAAGTGCCTAAGGTCTGATGGCGGGAAAGAGTACTTTTCCGACCAGTTTTCTAGCTATCTGCAAAAGGAGGGAATTCGACACAAAACGGTATGGCCGAAAGGAAGAATCGGACGATCGAAGAAGCGGCCAAGGCCATGCTCAAGGAGAAGCATATGCCGAAGTTTTATTGGGCCGAAGTGGTACAACAACCGTATACCTACAAAATCGGACTTTTGCAAATGGAGGAGTGTCGCCACATGTGTACTTCGGGAAGAAGCCGAATTTGGCACACTTGAGGGTATTCGGTAGCATCACATATGTGCATGTGCCAAATGAGAAACGACGGAAGTTAGACCCGAAGGCCGAGAAGTGTATCTTGGTCAGCTACTCCGATGAGGAGAAGGGTTAAAAATGTTATAATCCCCGAACAAATGAGGTCCGAATAAGCCGGGATGAACGAATGAGGTCCGAATAAGCCGGGATGTCGTTTTCGGTGAGTCGGCTTCGTGGTGCTTGCCTTCTCCCCCAACCCCCATCCACTCCATTCCGAATTCTGAGGATGCAGTCAATGAGGCCAAGATGCCCTTGGAGGAAGAGGAAATTGGAACTATAGAGGAGAGTCCGATCTCATTTCGGCTAAGTGGGTCGAATGAGCGACTAAGTCGAACGGATCAGCCGGATGAAGAGCCGGCGAGTAGTGGAGACTCGGCCGTGCAGTCCCTGCGCCAAAAATCGAGGAGACAGCTTAAGCGCAAGAAGGGGAAGATGAAGATGCCAAAATACGGCAGTGAGGCTGATACATCAGATCGAAGCGAATTTGATGTGGCCAAGATCAAAGAGGGACCTCCGAAAACGGGGTTGAAATCGACTGACAAGGCCACGAAATTGGCGAGCCAAAAGTTGCGCCAATCCACCCGCCAGAAGAATCCCGTAATTTGGTACGGGTACAATGAGTATATGGTGCATCATTATGCGTATATGGCGAAGGTGGCAGAAGTGCGTGAGCCAGAGAGCTATGCCAAGGCGGCGAAGGATGCGAATTGGTATGCCGCTATGGAGGAAAAGATGCACACGCCAACGGAAAACGAGATTTGGGACCTGGTTGAAGCCGATCGAATGCAAGTGGGTGTACAAGGTCAAGTACAACGATCAACCGATATATGGCCCCATTGGTGGCCAAGGGCTACGCGCAAAAACACAGCATTGATTATGATGAGACCTTCGAGTCGGTCGTGAAGATGGCAATTGTCCGTGTATTGTTGGCGGTAGCAGCGGCAAAGGAGTGGCACTTACATCAGATGGACGTAAAGAACGCATTCTTGCAAGGTGATCTTGAGGAACAAGTGTACATGGTACAACCCCCCGGATTTCTATCCGAACGGAACAACTTGGCAATACCGCGACGCCGAGGGAGCTTACAAGGGCCTTGTAAGCTGACAAGCCAACCGTAAGGGTCGAGGTGCGCAGAACCAGTTGAGTCAAGAAGCGTCGGTCTGGAGGGGTCGTGGGATGCAGGACCGAACTGGACGAGGAGTGCAAGAGAGGCGTCGGACACCAGGAGGAGTGACAAACCAGCCAGAGCTGACACGGTGGGGACTCAAGTTGAGCTTGAGGGGGAGTGTTGAGAAACAAGCTCAACATGGGCCGAATCAGCTGAAGAAGCCGAGAGCCGAATCGAATAGAGTTCGATTCAGGTGAGCCGAGTCGGAGGGATTCCGGTAGGCCATTGGAGGCCTATATTCCTATTTTAGTAAATAGGAATATTATTGGCAGAATTAATGTTAGGCTTATTTATGAGCATTCAAGTACTAATGGTACTTGTGTCAGCCCACTTGTCAAGGCTTGTATAAAAAGTGCTCACTGAACACGGTGTATGTACAAAGTGTTCATTATTTGAAATTGAAGTATTGTTGTCTTCCCTCGCTTCGGAGACATTTCCATTCTGGATCGACCTATGCTAGAGATCTTTCGAAGACAAAAGCTATAATATACCTAACTTGAGAATCTCACATGTGCCAAAAACCAAATTCCCTCGTTTCTTCTCTTTTCATCTTATTTACTTTTATATTTACTATGTAATATTTATTTTATTTTGATTTGTTCTCAAACACGAGAAAACACTCAAGATGTAATCTCTTATTTGGTCTTATAGGCCATTTTGGCCTCTTAAAAGACATTAATATATCTTTCTTTCTTTCTCTCACTCTCTGTGTTTACCTAACTGTCGAGTTCCGAACAACCGACTGCGTGCTTAGTGTCTATCGCATACGCTTTTGTGCACGAATATTTTCTCAAGGATGAATATCACTTGCTTTTTACATGCTCTGCATATAGTGCAATTCGTGAAAGCTATAATCATATGTTAAGAGGGTTTGACAGCTTCAGTATGATACTAAAGAGAACATCTAGAAGATTGAGCTCATATGTGTATGCCTTATTCGAACACCGAAACTTGGTGCTTCAATGTATGAAATATCTCTTCTTAGGAAGGAGACACACATAAGATAACTTTTGTACTTAGGTCCTATGAGACAATAATACAGCCACACAAGCTCATCCACATAGGACAATCACAACTTTCTTTAGCCCCATCACTCTTACTAATGCTACGAGTCAATCAAGGGATACAGAAATGGGCTCCCAACTACGACATAACAAAGGGGTTACAATAGATCAGGCAATAGTAATTTGTCGCGCACATAAGATAACTTTTGTACTTAGGTCCTATGAGACAATAATACAGTCACACAAGCTCATCCACATAGGACAATCACAACTTTCTTTAGCCCCATCACTCCTACTAATGCTACGAGTCAATCAAGGGATACAAAAATGGGCTCCCAACTACAACATAACAAAGGGGTTACAATAGATCAGGCAATAGCAATTTGTCGCGCACGTAGGCCCCGGCCCCATGAACCACGAAGCCATTATCTCCCACCATCCCAGGTGCTTCTCTTGGTTCGGAGACCTCTCCATTCTGGATCGGCCTATGGTAGAGATCTTTCGAAGACAAAAGTTACAATATATCTAACTTGAGAATCTTACATGTGCCGAAAACCAGATTCCCTCGTCTGTTTTTATCTTATTTAATTTTATATTTACTGAGTAATACTTATTTTATTTTGATTTGTTGTTCTCAAAGACAAGACAACACTTAAGATGTAATCTCTTGTTTGTTCTTATTGGCCATTTTGGCCTCTTAAAAGACGTTAATATATCTTTCTTTCTATGGATGCTACAAAATATGTATCTATCTATCTATCTATAGGCCATTTTGGCTTCTTAAAAGACATAACATATCTTTCTTTCTTTCTGCTATGTTTTCTACCACATATTTCCCCTTGCTCCTATGTGGCTTTCTACCCTGCATGCATCCTTTTCTCCTTGGCATTTTTTGCCAAAGGTAACAATTTCTATGCTCTGCCCATGGCTGCCCTCTTGCTACCAACTGGTTTGCATATTCCAAGCTGAGAGAAAGAAGAAAGAAAGAAAGATATATTAATGTCTTTTAAGAGACCAAAATGGCCTATAAGACCAAACAAGAGATTACAACTTAAGTGTTGTCTCATCTTTGAGAACAACAAATAAATAAATAAGTAAATAATACTCCGTAAATATAAAAGTATATAAGATCAAAAGAGAGGTGGGAATCTAGCTTTCGGCACATGTGAGATTCTCAAGTTAGATATATTGTAGCTTTTGTCTTCGACAGATCTCTAGCATAGGTCGATCCAGAATGGAAATGTCTCCAAAGCGAGGGAAGCACATACGATGGCGGGAGATAATGGCTTTTATCTGTCGATGACAAGGGTGTAGAGGTCGTGATCCATGGGGCCAGGCCCTATGTGCACGGCAAATTGCTATTGCCTGATCAATTGTAACCCCTTTGTTATGTCCTGGTCGGGAGCCCATTTGTGTATCCGGTGATTGACTTGTAGCATTAGTAGGAGTGATGGGGCTAAAGAAAGTTGTGATTGTTCTTTGTGGATGAGCTTGTGTGGTTGTATTCTTCAACAACTGGGGAAAGGGATTGCCCATTGACAGCAATTCCTGCTCATGTTTGTAGTACCTTTCTCATAGTGTTAACCTCCCCTGTGCCAAAGCCTAGTGAGAAGTCTCCTTGATGGGAGAAAAAGCTTTTAGATCTTCTCATCTAGATGCAACAATTGAACCACGCACCACAAAAAGAGTTACAAACAAGGAAAAAAATGTACATTCAAGACAATTTTAACACTCAAACACAAAAAGTAAATAATTTGGACCAATATGTCAAGGTCAACATCAACACTCAAACACGGCGATTTGATGAAATACAAACAAAATACAAGGAATCAGGAATGTGCTCCAGGCAAACAATTTGTGCAAGATGATATTGCAAATTCAAAAAGAACAAAAATTCAAGCTGATAAAGAAATTCAAATTTTGGGTTGGAAGGACCAAGGATAAAATTCAAGATTCATGATGGAGGGACAAAGGATAACTGGGTTACTGGCAAGACCCAAGGGTCCTCGAGGAGAACAAGATGAACAATGATGCATATCTTCCCAACTAATAATATTCCAAACATGCCATCCCAATTATTGACATAGAATCCCCTAGTAAGGATCACAACGAAACACATAAAATTGCAATATGATAACCTGCAAGATAATATCAAATCAGTAGCAAAAATGATCTTTTAAAATAACAATGTGGATGCCAGACAAGCTCACACCAGTACAAATATGAATAGGAAGCGAGAGTTGGTGATCTATGTAGCAAAAACACAAGGAAAATGGGCAGTTTATTTTCATGACATTGAAGTCATTGAAGAATCCAAAAGCATAAAAGCTAGTTTATAATACATAGAAATGTACGTGATAATCTTTTTTGTATCGTCAATACTATCAGTTCTTTCTTTTCTATTTTCTATCTACATTGGAAAGTGCAGAAACATTGCTCTTGGTTGGTCCCACAGGCAGAGTCATGCCACCTCAGAGAATTACACACGAAAGGCATTCGAAAGATCAAAGAAACAATGAAACAATAACAGAAAAGGGAGAAGAACTGGGGTGCTCAAACAACAATAACCTCAACAGTGAGAACTGCCCACCCTTCCAAAACTCTAAATCTCTATAAACTAGTGAATAGAACAAGATATTGCAGCACAACCTATGGAAAAACTATACTCAAAAGACTTAGATTACATGAAGGGAGCCTCTTCTTACAAACACTTCATAAGGTTCTGAAAGGATTCATATAAAGACAAACATAGTGTTTCTTCAATTCCACATCCTGATAGCACAATTGGCAAATCCATTCTTCTATATATTTGAATGCATTATTTGCCTGTCTCGATCTCAAAATGATGTGAAGAGGTCTTAAGCTGCCCTATCACATTGTAAAGCATATCAGATAGATGTGCATCAACACAAGAGGGTCTTGTAGTGGGCAATTCTCATACCAAGAGGCATCATCGGACTCATCCACATTGTTTCATTGTCCAATTTAATGATATAGATTTGAATTACTCTATTCTTTTCCGCTTTGATCTGGTCCAATTATGAGAAATCCAAGCTCTATTGAAATGGGTGCACGGCATTTATACTTATACCATGTAATTTGTTAATATTCTTGCGTTTCAACAAGCTAAATATAATTATTTCCTTGTTCTGCTAGCTGTTTTGATGGCATAAGTGCCAACCTTGAGTAACTTCTCTTTAGGACCTCTCAAATCTGGTGGATATCAATCACTGATTAGAATAAGGGCATTTGGGAGAGCAGGTGGAAGAATACTTAAGTACTATAACTGGAATGTTTCATATGACAGAGAAGCCCTGGGGAGGGTGGACGGCTAGTGAGTGAGGAATCATATTCGCAACTACACTCCACCCAAGGATGAACGAATAAATAGAAAAACTTGGTGAATAAGAAATCAAACAACAAAGCTCAAAATACTTTTTTTTAACATCTCTTAAGGGGCCAAAAGTTCCTACAAGATAGAAAGAAAGAAAGAAATATATCTTAACGTCTTTTAAGAGGCCAAAATGGCCTATAAGACCAAATAAGAGATTGCATCTTAAGTGTTGTCTCGTCTTTGAGAACAAATCAAAATAAAATAAATATTACACAGTAAATATAAAAGTAAATAACATGAAAAGAAAAGAAATGAGGGAATCTGGTTTTTGGCACATGTGAGATCCTCAAGTTAGGTATATTGTAGCTTTTGTCTTCGAAAGATCTCTAGCATAGGTCGATCCAGTATGGAAATGTATCCGAAGCGAGGGAAGCACCTACGATGGCGGGAGATAATGGCTTTTATCTGTCGATGACAAGGGTGTCGAGGTCATGGTCCATAGGGCCGAGGCCTACGTGCACAGCAAATTGCCATTGCCCGATCAATTGTAACCCCTTTGTTATGTCCTGGTCTGAAGCCCATTTGTGTATCCCGGGGTTAACTTCTAGCATTAGGAGTGATGGGGCTAAACAAAGTTGTGATTGTTCTTTGTGGATGGGCTTGTGTGGCTGTACTCTTCAACAACTTTTCCCGATGTCTCTTGAGCTCTAGCAAGAAAAGTCCTAGGCATTGTTGGTCCTCATATTCCATTACCTTGCGTAGTGAGCCAAAGCCTTTTTTAAAGAGGCAATGGTATCACCCTCTAATTTCATAAAAGACACTACAATGACAAACATAGTGTTCTTCAGATTCCACTCCTTGATGACACAACTGGCAAATTCTCTCTTCTAGGGGTAGTCGTGTATATCTGCCTACCTCAATCTGTAACTGATGTGATGAAGTTCGCAGCTGCCCTATCACACTGATGTATGTCCATATAAGGTGGCTTGATGACAAATCCATCCTCCGATGTATGTAAGAAGTGTGTCTTATAGTGGACCATCTTTGTACCAAGTGGTATTTTGGGGCTGATCCATGTTATCTTGTTTTCCAAGTTAATAATATCAGTTCGGATCACTCTATTCTTTTCCACTTTGGTCATATTTAAATGGGGACAGTCCAAGCAAGCTATATTGGAACGGGGGTAGTACATTTATACTCATGCCATGTGACTCGAACCATTGCTGCATTTCAGCATACCAACAATGACTATCTCCATTTTCAGCCAGTTGTTTTGATGACATAAGTGCCAACCTTGGGTACCTTCGTATAGGGAGCTCCCAAAGACGTTCAATAAATGTCACTGATCGGAACAACGCCTCGGTTATTATAGGTGTTGCTCCCATCTCTGCCCGGATTATATCGTGGGGCGCCGATGCTTTGCTCCTTATCATGCAAGCAATCATTGACACTAAAGGTATCTCTAAATCTTTCCAATGATTTGCCTTGTTAAGACTCGGTCCCCATGTCTCTACTCCATAGAGAAGAGTTGGTGTGACAAGTGTATCAAATAACCATAGCTTAGTCCGTGGCTCTTGGAACTGCCAATGTGCACATTGTCTCTCGAGAGCACCAAGGGCTGCATATACACGAGAAACTCAAGCACAAGCGGCCTCCTGTAAGGAGAACCTAGGTCCTGTAAATATTACTCCTAGGTATGTGTAGGAGCATGTGTATTCCACCTTTTCCTCTCCCAAGAAGAATTCTGGTTCTGATCTTGTTACCCATGCTTGGGTGGTGTTAAACACCATCACTTTAGTTTTATTCATGTTGATTGACAAACCTTTGTCTGTACAAAATAGTTTTTAGGCATTTAGGTGTCTTTGTAGTCCCTCCGGAGAGTCAAAAATCAGCACAATATCATCAACATATAGTAATATTTGTATAGCTATACCTACTAGGTGTGCTCCGGAACCCCCAAATCTCTCTATGTACTGTGATACCTCATCTATATAGAGACCGAAGAGTGTGGGGGATAGTGGGCATCCTTGCTTCAGGCCAATTGTGCTAGCCACCGCCTCTGACAAGCCCTTAGAAGACCGCACTTTTCCTGACACGGATTCATAGAGTGCATAGATTCCCCATTGCATATCTATAGGAACACCAAGGGCTTCTAGCCGCTGCATAAGCTGAGCACGTGGCACAGTGTCAAAGGCTTTTCGGAAATCCACAAAGCAGCAATAAATCCTCTTATTGTGGGCTCTGCCCTCCTCAATAAGGGCCTAGAGGGTGAATATGTGATCCAAAGTTGTGAACCCCTTCCGAAAGCCTGCTTGTCCAATTGAATGGCAGCCATTTTGCTCCGCCCATATACTAAATTCTGATTCTAGAATCGAGCCATATAGTTTAGCCAAGTAATGGCCAATCATGATTGTCCTATAGTTGCTTGGCATCATGGGGTCTCCACTCTTGAGGATTGGCACAATGGTATGTTGAGTCCATCTAGTAAGAAAACCTTCACACATGGCTCTATTAAAGATGTGTGCTAGCAATGGGAGCAAGGTGTCACGGGCATAGATAAAGTGCTCACCCACCAATCCATCATGATCTTGGGCCTTCCCAAATTGTAGCCGATCAATGGCATTTCTTACATTTTGTGGTGTAAAGAAGGTTGATTCATGTGGGCGTGAGGCATTCGGGTGGGGAAGAGGAGGTTGCCCCGGGATATCATATAGAACCTTTGCATATTCCTGCCACACCTGAGGTGAGGTCAGTTGTGTGGTGGGTTGCCTCTCATTAAACATTTTCCATGTTGTTTTACTCTCTTGTCCTAGAAACAAGCAATACAAATGATCTTCAAATTTAGCCAAATACAATCTCTTCTTCTTCCTCACGAGGCGTTGGAAGGTTGCTCTCGCTTGGTTGTGTGTATAAATGCCCCAAGTTACATCACGCTGCAAGCATCTCCTTGTATCACGACATTACTCATCATACCAACTATTTTGTATTACTCTACCAAGTTTGGGGGGATTGGCCGTTGTGTGAGGGAAGGCATTTGTGGCTGCTTTATGCAATGATTTGGATAAACCTGGGTAAGTTCTTCAAGGGGTGCGAAAGGATCCAAATCTAGCATGCCATTGTATACACCACAACTATACACATCAATTGTCTCGCAAGTGAATAGATACTTAGCCAGCCCACTCTCCTTAGCATATAAAAACTGAAATGGTGTCCATCTTGGAGAATACCAAAACAAAATAAATATAAGCAAGTTCGTAAACATTCCTAGGTTATGCCAGTTATCCATGAGAGAAGACACGACAACACCACTGAAAAGGCAATAGGTTGCCATGAAGCCCATAAGTCAGGAACAATAATTGCAGAGAACGATCCACGGACCCCTTAGACACATAAACATGCAACTGAACCCAATCCCTTGCCTATTAAGCCATTCATGTGACAAACTATTCATTGCCGGATCAGATCCATTAATGCTAGCCCCTGTGATTTCGTGAGCTCTAAATGCAAGGCTCTATACTCAGTGAGTTTTCCTCCAAGAAAGTGTAGTTAAAAGAATCGGGATTGCCACAGATCAAACACTGGATTGCTTTTATATATGCCCATTTCGAGCACTACTCTTCTACTACTTTGAAAGTTTATGCCTAAAATCTTTAAATTTATAGTTTGTAAGTCTCTTTACTTGGCCATCACAATATCTTAGGAAAATTTGGTAAGATGATTAAGAATCAAAGTACTCCAGCCCAATATTTTGCCAGCAAAGATATTTAGTCCATGGGCACTAATACCTATCCAGTTTGGGAATCATTGTAAATTACTATCCATCTCAAAGAAAGAAAAGGCATTAACTCCATTAATCTCCAACAGCCATCCCTCCTCCACAAATGCACATTACAATCATATTTATATTATATTATCTCCAAGTTTTAGTTATATCACTCATAACCTGATGCTATTTTCGTCTTCATGGTCAAAATAGTCAACACATTTAATAACTTCATTTTCAAATTCTGCATGCGAACGATAAAGTGTTGTCTAGTGTTGTCTAGTGTTTTGGTTACATGACTCTCAACCAATTTCATTCCAAAACATCATCTCATTGTCATGTTTTGAAGCATTTTTCACAATTTAGATTTCAACTCTAACACCTTCAAATACAGAGGATAAAAATGCATGTCTACATTTGGCTATATCACTCACAAACCCAGTTTCATCATCTTCTTTTTCATCTCTGTCTTCGTTTCCCTTTGCATTTCATTTTCTAGATATTTATTGCAGCTCATATGCTTTATCAACAATTTACAAGACTTACCAGACTGCTGTTGCATCTCTCAAGATCGAGGGCTTTGATTGCGACAAACTCATTGAGAGGGATGCATTTAGCTCTATAGACGATGGCACTAACACCTTTGCCGATTTCTTCTAAAAGCTTGTATTCAGATGCAGCCAATGGATACATCTTCTTCTCAGCCCGGGGATCCGAGGAGAACGAGGCCTTCCTCTCCATTACTGAATTCAGCTCATTAGGTTCCAGAAAGTCAGTAATGCTTTTGAACACTTTCTATGAAACTATGACCAACCGAGTACATTTTGGGTTGTAAACCCTAATCTCTGCCATGATTGTTATATATTGTGGTTTTCAAGGTATCTTGTAAACCCTAATCTCTAGCGTGATTTAACAATTTGTAGCTTTCAAGGATCTTGAGCAAAACCCGAATCTGGGTTGTGCTTTGAAGATCTGTCACTTTTCAAATGTTTTTGTAAACCTAATCTCTGCCATGCTCTTGATAATTTGTGGTTTTCACAGGTCTTTTGTAAACCCTAATCTCTGCACGCTTGAGATGAATATGTAGCTTTGATCATTAGTAACTTTCACAGGCATTTGCGTAGGCCTTATTCTTTACCACGGCTTCGAGCATATGTAGGTTGGGAGAGGGATTGTAAACATGTGGAATGGTAGAGCAGAAGCAAACCCATGGAAAGCAGAGATGTCTGCCTAATTCGTCTAACTGAGAAAGAAGGGTTCAACTACTCTGAGTTAAAGAAGGAGATCGCCATAGCCATAGGAAGAGGAGAGAGAGAGAGAGAGAGAGAGAGAGAGGGACCCATTAACAGAAGAGGAGAGAAAAAGAAGAAGAGGGTCCTTGTTATGTTAAAAAGTAAGTGATATTCAAACACACAAGTACACCCCATCCATCCATCCATCCCTCCCATGTTTTGCTTCTAAGTTCTGTGTCACCATCCATCACCACCACCACATCATCATTAGACTTTTTACTATATATGTATTGTATACATATGTATCACTCACTCTCTATACATATTGGTGGTGTCTTGGTTCTTCTTCTTCTATTCATGATTCTCCCCACCCCCCTATAGAGCTTCAAGTGAATGAACAAAAGGTATCGTATGAGATGAATCTCTCGGCGAATTCATGTCATCCGTTTTGAAACAGAAACAATAAGAACTCTTAAGCTCCATTTTCATGATCATGGATTACTCTTTCATATGGTTTACATGCCTAACATGAGTGGCTAATGTGTCTCGGAGTACTACTTATGGTTTGACATTGAATCCCAGGCTACTAGTTGGTGTGGTCAAACAAGGCTATGACAAAGTTTAGTGCCCTCATGCATATCAAACATGATGAGCAATTGTCTCCATGATCTAGTGATGGTTTGCATCTAGAAACCAAGAGTACAAGAAAAAGGGAAAAAGTAAAGTCGTGCAGACAAATGGCAATGTGCAATCAAACATGCATGATTTGAGACAAGCCTCTCATGTAGACAAAGAGAACATTGAAGGATGGCAAATATCAAACAAATCCTTTAGAAGCAAGGCACTCGTTGTGGTGAGGAACTACACGCATGCACCTAAGAATCAAGGTTCATCTTTATAGGTTAATGCTTCAATGCTCTCTTCCGTCTCAGAAGCCTGGAAAAGGGTGAGTAGCAGCTCATATGTGCACATTTACAAAGAAAGATCAAATGCCGACATTAGTCTTCATGCAAATAAGCATGGTGGTGATACTAATATGCAATCGGATTAGTACTATGCTTTGTTTCATATCTTCACCCATATTATTCATGCATAAAAAAGTCAATGTGTGTCTTTGCAACCCTAGTAAATGGAAACTATTTTGGAACTATATTATCTCTTCTCGAGCACATGTAATTTGTGTTCAAGAACATAAGCAAGTTGAATTCAGTGGTCAAGGTGGTCCATTTGGAGTTTTTAACATCTTTTATGCAATTCAAGGTACAACATATGGAGTGTTTATGATCATAAAACATATGAGCCCAACCCAATGGTTGCCTATAATGATCAATGTGGGAGGGGGATGGTTGTGCAATGCATCATAAATGGAGAGACATATGATTTTGTTGGAATATGTGCCTTGAATGCCTTAAGGGGAAGAACTTTATTTTGGCAAGACATTTGTGCTTATTCATGGCCACAAAATGCATTTATATGTGGAGACTTCAACAACTCTCCAAATGCAAGTGATAACACTAGAACATATGTTGAGAGAGGAACAATGTCAATAGTAATATGAAAAGCTCACTCGATTGGGCTGATTTATGGAAAATGACGCACCACATGTTCATGGGTTCACCTTTCATCTCACCACCCATTCCTCATACTATGCAAGGCTTGATAGATGGTATTTGTTGCATGCTAGTAGTCAGTATGAAAAATTCACACGTACAATGCATATAGATCATGCTTTGCAGTTTTTTAATCATGCTCTTATCTAGCTAGACCTTGATTTTGGGAATCATTCCTATGAAATGCATCTACAAAAGAAGAGACTTTGATCATTAACAACTACTTTGAGCATGAGCTATTCAAGAGGATGGTCTATGACATAACACCTTCTCTTTGTGCAGAAGTCAACATAGATGTTGATAGTGGGTACATTTGGTACATAGATTACTATTGAGAATCAAGCTCAACTCATCTTAGTGTGTGAACATGCTAGAGAGCTGCAAACCACCACTATGTAATATAATTAATGTGTCATAGGAGTTACATTCTATGACACGTAGTTAATGAGATTCCCAACTCCCCAAGATTCTAGAAAGTGAGTGAGTGTTTTAGTGAGAGGGTGACCTTATATAAAGCACCCTCCTCTTGCTTTGTAGTTGTTGGTTAATCTCCCATGTAATGCTCTTATTTTGTGTAGTCACTATTCTCTATTCGTCTCTTCTCTCTCTTTCACACACACATAACCCACATCTCTAATCTATTCCATTGCACATAATCACACTCGATTCTTTACATGGTATCAAAGCGATTTAGTAGCTCGATCCAACCCATCCTTGTGTGTTGTGTTCTACACTGACGAATCAAGAAGAACCGGCTCATCACTATCATAGTGCCACTACATATCTCGTGTCTGAGAGAAAGAAGAAGAAGGAAATCTACGTTGACCATCATGAATACTCAAATGGGTCTAGTTCTCTTCCCAACAAGAATTTGGATCAAAACAACTTTTCATCTTGGGATTACAAGATGCAACAATACCTTGTCGAACAAGGCAATTGGGGCTACATTCAACGAGCACAAGAAAACAAACCCGACCCAAAGGACGCCGACTACTCAACATGAGAGCAAGCAACAAGTCAAGTAATGTATTGCTTGGCGACATGTGTCCATGACCATATGCTCGACTACATTCGAGAATCCAAGATGTTGAAGGAAGTGTGGGAGAATCTTAGGAAGATTTTCACGGCCAACGTAATCACACACAAGCTTCAACTCTGCCAAAAGTTGAACAATGTCCAACAAAAGGACATGCCAATCACAAGTTATACCTTGAAGATCAAGGAGCTATGTGACTCACTCGGCTCAAACAATGTCAATGTTGATGAAGAAGAAATGGTACAAATATGTCTCAACAGCTTCGCACCACAATTTGGCACAATAAGAATTGCTATCCTAACAAGAGGGAATCCACCCTCCTTCTTCGAACTTCAATCAATGTTGTTGGTCGAAGAAAAACACGTCCGAACAAGGGAGAAGCAGACAAGGTTAGTCTCATGAAGGCAACTCCCAATTTCGGCAAGAAAGTAGAAACAACCATGGAATGTTCGAAAGAAGGAGGAGCTTTCATGTCAGACCAAACCGACAAAGAAATCACGTGGAATGCGACTATTGTGGTAAGTTCGGTTACCACAAGGAGGAGTGCTGAAAGAAGAAAATTGAGTCGGCCTCCACAAGCCGGCAACTCACTAACTATGCCACCAACACTGATTTTGAAGATTATGGTGGAATGTTTATGATGAGGCATAAAGAAAATCCTATGTTAGTTTCTGACTTGATCGACACCTTGAACTCAAAAGACGTATGGTTTGTCAACATTGGTGCCTCGAACCACATGACATCTCATGGAGAGTGGTTCCATGACTTGTGGACACCCGATCATCCCAGCTATGTGGAGACTGGAGATGACACCACACATCCAATTCGGCATATTGACCTCATACACATATGTAAACGTTATATACAACCAATTAATTACCACTACAACATCATTGAATCATTGAAAGAAAACACACATTAACTATACATGATTAAATTGGGAGAAGAAAAAATAGAAAAAGAAGAAGAAAGAGTTACCGAAGTTCCTTTGTTGATAGCTATCTGGATCAAGCTTGATCGTACATCGATCGATCGCCATCCAACAAGAAAAAAACAATTACCAAAAGAAGCATTATAAACATGGCTCGGATACCAATGGTTAGAGTTAAGATATAATGTAAGCATATGATAAGGATAAAAGATAGATAAATAAGAAAGGAAAGAGAGAAAGAAGGGTGTCGATCCACCCAACCACCCCCGAGCGAAGGGATCGAGATGAACTCGAGCCTCGATCAACGTCCCATACCATCGTCGTGGCGTCAAGTCATACTTGGTCCTGGCACGCTCGCTACAAGAGTTGACCCACCAAATTGTCAGAGTCTCGACGTGGCTGATAATGTGTCCAATGAGGGTAGCGAAGCCTCATATTTATAGCCAGACCTAAGGCCCCTAAGCAAGTTCACACTTGGCCTAATGGGTTGTCTCAATCCCGAGGATTAAAAGTAATCCTCCCCTTCTTTACACTCTCGTTTAACCCTCACACTTTATCCACGTGTATAGAATACTACGGTAAATTCTCACACGGGATATTATATAGTCATGCTTGTAACAAGTAAAACATTGGAATCCCGCCACTGCACTAGATTCTCCTTGCTCTATTGGTGTTGTGTGTGCAACTATGGTTGCATTTCCGGGCCCTCCGGATCCAAGGATTGTATTGATATTGCCTCGTATCTCAATGCAGTTGACGATTATCCCTCCGATTGTTATTTGGTGGTGGTCGATGATCGTCTTATTCGGGTTTGTCCATTTGACGTTGATTTTGGGATATTCGGTTGTCCCCATAATGTCATGAAAATATACCAAAACTCCAAGACTTGTAATAAGGATTTGAACCCATGACCTCTTCATAGATAATGTGTAACTTTAACCACTAGGATACATCATATTACATTTATTAAATTGTAAATTCTTATATTACAGGAAGAAACATGTCTAATAGTGTGAATTGTTGCTACCGCAAAGGCTAACGCATGATTACCAAGTGTCCTGCTTGCATGAATGCCAAGTGGCATGCTTTCTCATTCTTTTCTTCCTTTTAAACTTGTCTTTGGCTACGGCCCAGACAGTTTGAACCGGAATCCCTAACCTTCTTCATTGTAATCTTTTTTTCCAAGGAACTTCTCATCCTATCTTCTCATAACCATGGCAACAGTAAGTGAACAAGAATATATGCGCGCTCTAGGTGAACTTGAATGTTTGAACACCAAGTTCATGGCCTTGGAGCAAGAGAATCAAAGGCAGCTCGGGGATTTATAACAAGTGAATGTCGAGAAAGCTCAACAACAGGAGGAATTAACTCAAAGGGTTCACCAACTTGAAGTGGCATTAATAATATTGTGACAACAAGCATTACAAGCACCGGATTCGACAAAAGAACCCAAGATAAGTCTCTCGTCGAAGTTTAATGGTACTCGATCACAATTTCGAGGATTTCTAAATTAGGTACGTCTAGTATTTCAAATGCATCCCACTCGATATCCAACATATTCGGCACGAGTAGGGTTTGTCGGAACTCTATTAACCGGTACAACATTGGCTTGGTTTGCGTCGTTACTTGAGAAAAAGTGCCCTATTTTGGATAACTTTGATGAGTTTATCAAAGAGTTCCAACCTTGTTTTGGAGATACTAATAGCATGAGAACAATTATTAATAAGATTCGAAAGTTGCGACAAGGGGAGTGCTCAGCCTCAGCCAATGCGGCTGATTTTCACCTTCTTGCATGTGACATTCCTTGGGATGAAGAGGCATTGATGGATCAATTCGTCACGGACTTCGTGATGATGTGAAAGACTTGCTTCTCACTTTTCATGAAGATCCAAAATCTCTTACTGAGGCGATTAGTCGAGTTGTACGATGTGACAATCGATTATTTGAGCGACGCTCTAAGCATCAACAATGGTCTCAACCTCGATCAGAGCAGACATATGCATCGGTAACATCACTACCTACATATGGAACTATGCAGGTTCCTATTTCTAGCCCAATAAGTGGTCCTACTCCAATGGAAATTGATTCTACACGTTGTCGAGGACCTTTAACAGAAGCTAAAAAGCAGAGACGTCGGGCGAACTGCCTATGTTTATATTGTGGTGGTCCAGGACATATAGCGATAAGTTGTCCCCATCGACCTAGGCGTCAAGTTTACCAAGTAAGTGCTAGCACTAAATTGGATCTTGATTCTCCAAATACATCTAGCAATCATAGTAGCCCTATACCTTCAAATCGTTTTGAAGTACTTAGCCAACTAGATGAGGTGTTAAACAAGTAAATCTAGCCAAAATAGGAGCCCTTTGGTTGGACAACCCAAAATTTGTAGAGTCAGTCCATAGTAATGGTTCCATTTCATCGAACCCAGTTAATAGGGTTTTTGTTGCACATGTCAAGTTTAGTACCTCTAGATGTCATCAGGTCTTCACATATGCTCTCTTAGATTCGGGAGCCAACTCTTGTTTCATGGACCAAAATTTTGCCTTGACACATAATATCTTATTAAAACCATTGCATTGTCCAGTATTAGTCACAGTAATAGATGGTTGACCCATTGCCTCTGGAAATATAACTAAAGAGTCTGAATCATTTCATGTAGTTCTTGGTGATTTAGCTTGTGTCATCTTATTCAATATCATACATAGTCCAGAGCATCCGATTGTCCTTGGTCTACCTTGGTTTTAGCTTCACAACCCCCATATTGACTGGAGAAAACGAGTTATCCTAAAATCCAAGAAAAACCATATATCAAATTTCCCTATTACTTATAACCCAAATTTAGAATGCCATCAGATCTCAACAATATCTTTGGAAAACTTACGCAAAGAGGGAGAGAAAGAAGAAATGTTTATATTTGCGATAATAACAATGCCAACACCAACTCAACAAAAGTCGAGTACCTTTCTTCCAACCAAGTATCAAGAATTCCACGATGTCTTCAATAAGGACAAAGCTGATAGACTCCCCGAACATCAACCTTATGATTGTCCTATTGATCTTCAGCCAGGAAAAGATCCACCATGGGGACCCATTTATAGTTTATCACCAGTAGAGCTCAAGGTTCTTCGCGACTATATTGATGAAAATTTAGCTATTGGATTTATTCATCATTCCAAATCTCCTGTTGGCGCACCAATATTTTTTGCCAAGAGAAAGATGGATCGCTTCATTTGGTCGTAGATTATCGAGGATTAAACAAAATCACAATTCGAAACAGGTATGCCTTGCCTTTAATATCAACACTTTTGGAGCGGTTGAATGGAGCCAAATACTTTACAAAGATCGATCTTAGAGGTGCTTATAATCTAGTTCGAATTCGTCTGACTGATGAATGGAAAATTGCATTTCACACTCGATATGGGCATTTTGAGTATATAGTTATGCCATTCGGTCTTACAAATGCTCCTGCGGTTTTTCAACATATGGCCAATGATATTTTCCAAGACTTCTTGGATATATTCACCATCATTTATTTGGATGATATCTTGATATTTTCCAAGACTCAAGAAGACCATGATGAGCATGTACACCAAGTTCTACGACGATTACAAGAATATGGTCTCTATGCTAAACTTGAGAAATGTACTTTTGATCGCAATCAAGTGGAATTCCTAGGGTACATAGTATCACCAGAAGGAATATCTATGGATCCAGCAAAGGTGTAAACAATTATAGAGTGGGAAACACCACAATCTATGCATGATGTCCAATGTTTCTTGATATTTGCGAATTTTTACCACCAATTCATCAGGAACTACTCAAAGAAGGTGTTGCCTCTTACACAATTAACACATAAAAACCAACCATTCATATGGAATTCTAGTGTTGTTGACGCATTCGAAAGCTTAAAACATACGTTCACATCATCTCCTATTTTGATCCATGCTGACCAAGACAAACCTTTTATTTTGGAAGTTGATGCATCAGATTTTGCAGTCGGGAGTGTCCTATCACAACCCAAAGAAAATGGGATATGATATCCAGTTGCTTTTCGATCGCGGAAATTTGAAGCTGTGGAAATTAATTCTGAGATTCACGACAAGGAGCTTTTGGCTATTGTAGACTCTTTTGAGCATTGGTGCGAGCATTGGCGCCACTTTTTGGAAGGTTCTCCCCATGAAATCATTGTATATAATGATCACAAGTACCTAACATATTTCCAGAATGCTCGAGTTTTAAATCGTTGACAGGCAAGTTGGGCACAATTTCTTACATGCTTTGATTTCTTGATTGTGTATTGTTACAGGCATGACCATATAATATCCCGTGGTGAGAATTTACCGTAGTATTCTATACACGTGGATATGTGTGAGGGTTAAACGAGAGTGTAAAGAAGGGGAGGATTACTTTTAATCCTCGAGATTGAGACAACCCATTAGGCCAAGTGTGAACTTGCTTGGGGGCCTTGGGTATCACTATAAATAAGAGGCCTATCTACCCTCATTTCATCATCTTTTAACTACGCCGAGACTCTATTTCATGGTGGTTTATCTGTTATAGCGAGCGCGCCAACACCAGGTACGACTCGATGCCACGACGGTGGTATGGGACGCCGATCGAGGCTCAAGTTCGTCTCGATCCCTTCGCTCGGGGGTGGTCGGGTGGATCGACACCCTTCTTTCTCTCTCTTCTTTCTATCTATCTATCTATCTATCATTCTTTTCTCCTAATCATACGCTTATATTAGATCATATCTCTAATAGTTGGCATCAAAGCTCATGTTCTAATGTTTCTTTTGTTGTCTTTTGTCTTCTTGATTGATGGTGATCGATCGATGTGCAGTCGGCCTTGATCCAGACAACGATCAACAAAGGAACTTTGGTAATCTTTCTTGTTTTTTGTTTCTATTTTTTCTTCTCTCTTCTAATCATGTATATGGTCATATGTAATTTTTTCTTCATTAATTCAATGATGTTGTAGTGGTAATTAATTATGCGTACGAGGTTAATACCTCAATTACGTATTACGTTCAGAAACATATGTTACGTTTGTGTATGAGGTCATTACGTGTTTGGTGTCGTATGCATATGAGGTCAATACCTCAATTGCATATTACGATTAACCCTTATTTTTAGATGTTTCGTGTGCGTAGAGGGTATATGCCTCGATTACGTATCTCGATTACATCATTTCTGGCTATTTTATATTACGACTTCTTTTATATATGCCTATGTGGTCACGTGTATATGTATTTGATTGTATATATGTGATAATATACATATGTGTATATAAGTTATTATGTGATTTAAATATCGAATCTTTTCCTTTTTGGGGAAAGGATCTTGGTGACCGTCCTCACATTTTTGTGAGAATGGCGTTGTCACCATCCCCTTTTCAACAAATTTTTATTGTTGACATCCTTATTGGTGACTTCGATTTCGTTACGTAATGAAATAATCTTAGCCACAATGGTGTTGAGATCATAGGGCTTGACCCACTTGATGTGAGGTCGCTCTTATGACACACATATCTAACATCCCTCCCTCATTACATGGATGCGATGCCACTATGAGATCATTCTTACGAAAGGCATTCGTAATGACGTAACCATGTGATGGGCCACATGGGCCTACTACGAAAAGAGGGCTCATTTGAGTATGCCATCGTAATTACGAGACTTGAGGTTAGGTAACGTACCAACAAAGTTTGAGGTAAATGAGGGGGAAATAAAGACTCTTGACATATATGTTTCTTTTAAAAAAACATATATGGGTAAATGCCTCGCATATCTCTTATACGCATAAATATTAAACATTCAAGAAGAGCAACCTACTTGGTTGGATCAAGTGTTTAATGCATTTGTTCGTGAGGTCTCGAGTTCAAATATGACCAAGACCATACAACACCGTTGATACATATAAACTATAACACATGTTTAGACTTCAGGTCTAAGTGCACTCGGGGTCCTCGTAATTGGACTTAAAGAGCCAAAACCACATATCTGGGCATCGAAACATAGTTTATTGTTAACATTTTTTTTGTGTATAAACTATTCATGACGCGAACATACATGGCTGAGCCTCGGGGAGCCGCCATGAAAAAATCGATATAGAGATTAGGGAAAGACATTAATTTGTCATCCCCATGGTTTTTAAAACACCTTTGTGTTACCATAGTAACCTGATCTTCAACCTCATCTCATACGTCTAGAGGGGTATTGACATGAGATCATGATATCGATTAATGTTTGACCTTGATATGTTTACATCACGACATGATGTTATGACTATTTGTCTGACCTTATCCTATTTCATTGCTAGAAATAATGATTCAATGGCTCAAAATAATGACCCGATGTCATCCGCTCAATCGGAAGGAACTCAAGGAAATCCTCCTCGACAAATGTCCATTGAGATGTATTTTTCACAAATAAGCAAATACCTTAGTTTCACCGCTCAACAGATGACCGAACTTCGGCAATCTCAAACTGCTCTCGAGGTATGTGTCATTAGTTTACAACGTGAGACTAATAGACCTGATGAGCGACAGGGTGAACCATCGCTTGTCGTTAAGCCATTTACGGGAGAAAAAAAGGAAATAACCGAAGAAGCAATCTGCACGTGGCTGGACCGACAGGAGTCTCATTTTGAGCTCTATCCCACGCTAGATAGTACGAAGATTGCATATATCGGCCGAGAACTAGGGGGTAAGGCCGCCACCTAGTGGCATGGGCTCCGAACTTTGGGGAAATTGCCCGATACCTGGACATAATTTGTCACAGTTTTTAAAGGCCAATTTCTACAACCTCCCTCTCGAACCGAGGCAACACAAACTTTAATGAACCTCTCTAGCAAGAAATTTTCCTCGCTAGAAGACTATGTCCACCATGCTAGAACCCAAATCCAAAAATCGGGTCTAGAAGGAGACAATTGGTTAATAGCTTGTTTTGTCAATGGCATCCCCAATTCAGACTATCACTAGATAGTGCATGATAAGGATCCAAAATCTTTCGAAGAGGTCGTTGAAATAGTTCTTCACTATCAACGCACTTCGAAGAAGGAACACAACAAACCCAACGAAGTGCCTGGGACTAAGCAGTCGCAATTCGCTGGGACTAAGCAGTCGCAATTCGCTGGGAAACGCAAGACACCCAACGAATTCATGTATCGCAATTGTAAGCGACAATATCCTTTTTGTGTATTCTGCAAAAAGAAGGGTCATACAAAAGAGCAATGTCGAAAGCTCCAACGAAAAGAGCACGACAACAAAGCTAAAGCTGCAGACCATAAGGTCAGATTCCTAATGTCCTTTAGGTCTATACACATCATTTAAGTAATTGTCAATATTCTTTCCCTCACTATGTATTGGGTCCCAATGATTTACTACGTGCAAACGGGTATGTCAATGGATCTCCCGTACAATTTTTGTTTGATTTGGGAAGCTCACACAACTTTGTGAATGATTGTTTGGTTCAGATATGGGGAATCCAACTGTTGAGTGACAAGCTCAACATTGAGTGCGTAATACGGTGCGTAACCCAGTGCGTAGACTGGGGGTGCGTAAAATAGTACGCATAATGTGGTCGCGATTGTCAGGTGTCGAATACAAGTGTATAATGGACGTATTCACACTATCCCTTTGTATAGCTCAAGTTTGGGCCATTTGTGTAATTAGCATAAATGGTAGTTGCCCTAAGTTTGTCACTATATAAAGTGACCTAGTAACCTTTTTGTAAGGTTGGTTGTATTATTGTTTCTATTGAATAGAAAGTGTTTTTTGTGCTCTCTCTCTCTCTCTCTCTCTCTCTCTCTCTCTCTCTCTCTCTCTCTCTCTCTCTGCACGATCTTGGAAACTGCCATACGCAGGTACTCAACCCCAATCGAATGCTGCTTGATCTTCCGCATCGACACGGCCTTGTCTTCAACATTTGGTATCAGAGCCTGCACAGTATTCGGTCCTTCAACCCGTTGTCGGCCGTCGTCTCAGCCTGCACAGCATTCGGTTTCTTGCGTCATTCGAAGAAGAGAGAAGAAGAAGAAAAACGAGGCTTGCATCTCATCGCGTTAGATCATCTTCGCTTGGAGTAAGCCAGCCGGTTGTACTCTGTTCCTTGTGATCGTAACCGCTCGAGGTGAAATCCCCTTGTGCAACATTGACACGATCGTGCTCCACTCGGTTAAACGGCATCCGAAGAGGTCATCAAACGCTGCTCGCCGCTCATTGTAACCACTCGGTGCAGATCGGTCTCAAGACAACAACCCAAATTCGTGCTTCATCCGGCTGATTGACATTCGGGAGGATCAGTTGGATCCGTCTCTCTCGTCGCTGCAGTCACCCGAAGCAGAATCGGTCCAGACAATCAGTTTCAATAATCGGTATTTGGCATATATATTCGGAAGCGAACCGGGCTCACTCCGACTCGGCAACATTCGGGAAGACCAGTCGGTTCTGTCCCTCAAGTTACCGGAGTCAATTCGAGCAAGTTCAACAATACATATATCCGAAGCCGAACCGACTCGGGTTCAAATCCGACTAGAACGATATCGGGTGAGCCAACCGGCTGCACTCCAACAAGGTTCGTAGTCAACTCCGAACCGAGCTTCGTCAACCGAAACCAAATTTGATGGCATCAACATCTGGCTCGTCAGAAATGAGTCTACGAAAGTTCGATGGATCGAACTTCAACTTCTGGAAGGAGCAAATGCAGGACTATCTCATAGTCAAGGGGCAAATCGATCCCATCGAAAATGAAGAACCTCCAGAAGGATACAAACCAATTGAGTGGCAGAAGCTGGACAGAATCGTCCGCGCCACGATTCGGATGCACCTATCGGAAGCGGTATACTTTACGGTGCAATCGTGTACGACAGCATTCGAACTGTGGAAAACACTGTCGGACACTTACGAAAAGAAGGTCGCTGCAACAAAGATGTTTCTAATCCGGCGCCTCTACAACTTGCGGATGAAAGAATCAGATTCGGTTCAAGCACATCTCAATGAGTACGAAAGCATAAGCTCCCAAATCTCATCTCAGGGGACGGCAATCGAGGATGAACTCAGAGCAATGATACTCATGAGCAGCCTTCCCTCATCATGGGAAACTTTCGTCACAACCGTGTGCAACGCGTCAACCACGGCTGTTAAATACTCTGAAGTCACGAGCGCAATCCTGACCGAAGCAGCTTGGAGAAAGTCTTTCGCCAAAGCCTCAACAGACGACGCTTATGTAGTACAAGGTTCGACAGAACGATCGAACATACGAGGAAGAGATTCCTCACGGCAGCCGAACAATCAGCGAAGACGGAGCCAGTCACGGGATAATCGAATCTGCAACTATTGCAAGAAACCCGGACACATCAAAGCCGACTGCCGCGCACTCAAGAACAAGAATGACAAGTCTCAGAAATCAGACAAGAAGAGTGGCCAGCATGAGGAGATCAATTACGTCAGCTTCTCAGCTGATGTGCTACCAAACGACCCGAATATACTATCAATCGAAAATCCAGTCGGATCAGAAGTTCTGCTCACGACTGAAGAATCGAGCACATGGCTCTTAGATTCGGGCACGTCATTTCACGTGACTCCTCATCGATCCCAATTTCGGCAATATACGATCCGTCACTCCGACTCAGTTCGAGTCGGCAACTCGCAACACTGTGACATCATTGGAATCGGCACAGTAGAGCTCAACCTTGCAGGTGGCTCTACACTTGTACTTCACAATGTCCGACATGTACCCGAGCTCTCAAGGCCATTGATCTCAGTCGGACAACTAGATGAAGACGGCATTCGTGCCGGTTTTTCTTCGGGAGGGTGGACACTCCACAGGGGGAACCTCCTGCTTGCTAGAGGACCCAAGATACACTCACTGTATCCGTTACATGTTACGCTCAGAGAGGGTAACCTGTTTTTGGTGGATATTCCTGTGTCATCACTATGGCACAGAAGATTAGGACACCTCAGCAAGGCCGGCATTACGCACCTATCTAGAGCCGGATACATCCCTAAACTCTCTTTCTCGGACCATCAATTCTGCGAACATTGCCAGTATGGCAAACAAGCAGCCGCATCACACCCGACATCAGCACCAAGAGAAACGAGACCTCTCGATTTAGTCCACTCGGACGTCTGTGGCCCAATGCCGCATCAGTCTCTCGGCGATGCCTCTTACTTCGTCAGTTTTATTGACGATTCGACTCGAAAGGTGTGGGCTTATCCAATTCGCACCAAAGATCGTGTCTTCTCGATCTTCTCCGATTGGCTCGCTATGGTAGAAAATCAAACTGATCGAAAACTGAAATGCTTTCGGACCGACAATGGGGGAGAGTTCAAATCAGAAGAATTCGTCAAATTCTGCCGACAACGCGGCATCCGACGTGAATTTACGGCACCACACAGTCCGGAGCAAAACGGGATTGCAGAACGCATGAATCGGACAATCCAAGAACGGATAGTTTCCATGCTCCAACACTCCGGACTGTCGGATGGCTTCTGGGTAGAGGCTCTACTCACGGCAGTACACATAATCAATATGTCGCCAAGCAGACCTCTAGGACTTCAAATTCCTCAGGAACTATGGATCGGCAGTAAGCCGAATTACGACAAGCTGAGGATCTTCGGATGCGAGGCATACGCCCTTATTCCGAAAGATGATCGCCGAAAACTTGCACCTCGGTCCAGGAAATGCATTTTCCTTGGATATGGATCAGACGGCGAAATGGGATACCGACTCTGGGACCCCGAACGCAGACAAATCGTTCGAAGTTCGGACGTTGTGTTCAACGAGTCGGCTATGAATCCATCAGTCAAAACACCGATCGAAGTCCGAAGGGTAACATTTTCCGATGTGCCGACCCTTCAAGAAGGCCCCGCTCTTAACACACGGTCAGCTTCACGGGTAGCTGAACCTTCCACTACCGACTCGGACAACTCTGACTCGGCACAGCAGAATAATCCGCTTTCGGACCATCCGACCTCGATACCCGATACGACCAGTTCAATCATACCTCGACGATCCGAGAGACTGTCGCAACCTCCGGAGAGGTATTCTCCTGGAATTTTCTTCACCGATGCCGGCGAACCGACGTCTTACGAAGAAGCATCGACATCTGTCGATTCAGCCACCTGGCATCTGGCGATGGAGTCGGAAATGCACTCCATTCGGGCAAACAAGACTTGGGATCTGGTCGAACTACCTAAGAATCGACGTGCTCTTCCTTGCAAGTGGGTTTATCGACTAAAAGAGACGTCTGATTCGACCACCCCAAAGTACAAGGCCAGATTAGTTGCGAAGGGCTTCCGACAAGAATATGGCGTCGACTTCGACGAGATTTTTTCACCAGTGGTGAAAATGACAACCCTTCGTTTTCTACTCGGCGTAGTGGCAGCCGACAACTTGGAGCTGATTCAGCTAGATGTCAAAACAACCTTCCTCCATGGTGATCTTGAAGAGGAAATTTATATGGAGCAGCCAAAAGGCTTCGTGGCCACTGGCCAAGAACATCTAGTCTGCCGACTCAGGAAGAGTCTATACGGCCTCAAACAGGCACCGCGACAATGGTACAAGAAGTTCGACGACTTCATCCAATCGATCGGCTTCTCCAAAAGCGATGAGGAACATTGTCTTTTTACCAACACAGCTCAAGATGGATCACCCATCTTCCTCATCATTTACGTGGACGACATGCTAATTTCTGGACGCCACGCGGGCGAACTTGTCGATCTCATTCGGCAATTGCGGTTGAAGTTTGCCATGAAGGACCTCGGTCCGGCACGACACATACTTGGCATGAAGATTAGTCGGCATCGCGATAAACGACATCTTTTTTTGTCTCAGACCGACTATATCGGACGTGTCTTGGAACGCTTCAACATGCAATCAGCCAAATCTGCTTCAACCCCGCTCCCCATGAATCTTCGGCTCTCTCAGCGAGACTGCCCGACATCCGGTCCGGAGGGGGAAGATATGAAGTCGGTACCGTATGCACCGGTAGTCGGCTCCCTTATGTACCTGATGGTCGCGACACGGCCTGATATCTCTCATGCCGTAGGAGTCGTTAGCAGATTTATGCACAATCCTGGCCGATCGCATTGGAACGCAGTCAAGCATGTGTTCAAATATCTGGCTGGCACAAAAGACCACGGCATTCTTTTCGGTCCGAACTCGACCTCGGGCGTTGTCGGTTACACCGACTCGGACTTCGCCGGCTGTATAGACAGTCGGAAATCAACAACTGGATACTACTTCAAATTCGGCAATGGAGCAATTTCGTGGAAGTCGAAACTTCAGGAGTGCACAGCGACCTCAACGACCGAAGCAGAATATGTAGCTGCGTCCGACACTGCAAAAGAAGCTTTGTGGCTCGGCCGGCTGGCGCACACGTTTCGACAAGTCGACCATGACTCGGCCCCAGTTGTCTATAGCGACAGTCAAGGTGTTGTTGCCTTGTCGAAAAATCCGGTTCACCACAACGCCTCCAAACATATCGACGTTCGATATCACTTCGTTCGGGACTGCGTCATTTCAGGGAAAATCGGTCTAGAGAAAATATCCACAACCGACAATGTCGCAGATGGAATGACCAAGTGTCTCTCGGCAGACCGCTTTCGGTCCCTTCGGCATCAGATGGGCGTAACGACAAACCAGTCCGGTTAGAGCCGGACACAGCGCAGGATGGTTTCAGACAACCGACATCAGTTCCTTAATGATCGGCTTCAACTCTTCTGACCCGACCAGTCCGGTCTTCTGCCTTCGGACCCTGCCGACTCGAACAAAACTGATATGTCCGAGAACCTAGGTTTATACCTGTAATCTTAGATAACCCATGTATACGCCCATTACGGGGGAGTGTCGAATACAAGTGTATAATGGACGTATTCACACTATCCCTTTGTATAGCTCAAGTTTGGGCCATTTGTGTAATTAGCATAAATGGTAGTTGCCCTAAGTTTGTCACTATATAAAGTGACCTAGTAACCTTTTTGTAAGGTTGGTTGTATTATTGTTTCTATTGAATAGAAAGTGTTTTTTGTGCTCTCTCTCTCTCTCTCTCTCTCTCTCTCTCTGTGCACGATCTTGGAAACTGCCATACGCAGGTACTCAACCCCAATCGAATGCTGCTTGATCTTCCGCATCGACACGGCCTTGTCTTCAACATCAGGGCTTGTATATAAGGTGCTCACTGAGCATAAAGTATGTACAAAATAGAGCATTATTTTTTGAATCTGAGTTTCTGTTATCTGCTCACTCTTTCTCTTCCCCTCCATTTCCATCTCTGCGTTTTCTGTGTTTTACCGAACTGTGTACTCTGTGTCTTACGCACATGCTTCTGCACAACGTATTCCTTTACATGGTATCAAAGCGCGAGGGTTGAAGTCCTCTACAACTGACAAGAAAACATTGCGTCAAACAGAGCTGAAGGTTCTTGCTTTTTGGAAGAAATAAGACAATACTATGGACAAAGGAATGGGAAGCTTACTTCCGACTGAAAAGGTTGACAGAAGCAACTACGCATCTTGGTCATACAAGATGCACCCGTACCTTATCAGCCATGGCTATTGGAGTTATGTCGAAGGAGCAAACGATGTGGCACCCGACTTGACACATAGGGACTATCCAGCTTGGGAACAAGCGGCAAGCAGAGTGTTGTACTACTTCGCGTCCTGTGTGAGCGATCAACTTTTGAGCTTTATTCGGGATGCCAAGACACCGAAGGACACGTGGGCGAATCTCAAAAGGATTTTTGCCGCCAGCACAATGGCCAGAAAGCTGAAGCTCAAATAGGAGCTCAGTAATGTATGACAAAGAGATATGTCGGTGGCTGATTACACCACCAAGATCAAAGAAATCTGCGACTCTCTCGCCTCCGTCAATGTGAACATCGAGGAAGATGAAATGGTACAGGTTTGTCTTGGTGGCTTGGCGTCAAAGTTCGAACCTTTCCGAACGACAATCTAGAGGAGGGAGAATACGCCTTCGTTTTTTGAGCTTCAGTCAATGTTGCTCGTAGAAGAAAACCACGCGGGTGCCAAGATGCTCTACACGGAGGATGATAGGCCCCGTGGTCATGGTAAACGAGGCGGATCGGTGCGCATTGGAGGCGGCCGAAAAGAGCAGAATGTACGGCATAATCGAGATGTCGGAAGCAATTCCGAACCCTCCGGAAGTAGGGGGAGTCATGGCGGCGCCGAAAGACAGCAAGAGAAGGCCGCGTTGGAATGCTGGTATTGTGGCAAGAAAGGCCACAAGGAGAGCGAGCGCTGGAAAAAGCGAGCCGACTCGGACAAAGCTGGACCGAGCAGAAGAGATGCAGGAAGGCGTCAAAGATCGCATTACGTTGAGGGCTCTGAACGAGCCGGAAATGGAGCGGGCCCTGCCTTCGTAATGAAGCATAAAGCCAATTCAATGGCTGTGAACACCTCGAAATCGAGCGAGGTGTGGTATGTGGATTCCGGAGCGTCAAATCATATGACGAGTCACGAGGAGTGGTTCTCATACTTGGAGAAACCGGAATCACAAGGAGTGGTCGAAATGGGAGACGACACTCCCCACACCATCCAACATGTCGGCGAAGTTCCCCTCAACCACGTCGGGCAGAAAGGGAAGCTAATGAACGTGTTGCACGTCCCGACAGTAACAAAGAACCTTGTGTCGGTCGGACAGATTGTCGACCAAGGTATGCAAGTTCGATTCACGCATCTTGGTTGCTTCATCGAAGAGGAAGGCAAAGTGATCGCGCAAGGGCGCCGTGAAGGGAGGATGTTTATCCTCGAACCAATAATGTGGGCACCGCAATGTTCGCAAAAGGACAGAAGATCGAGTCGGATATCGACATGTGGCACAAGTGGTTCGGCCACGTAAATTTCCCGTAGCTTCGTGAGATGCAGACAAAGAACGTTGTTTTTGGTTTGCCGAAATTTCGGGGCCGTAATGCCCAAGTCTGCGAAGCCTGCCAGATGAGAAAACAACACCGACTTCCATTCCCCAACGAGCATAATCAAAGTCGTAATCCGCTCAATTTGATCCATTCGGATGTATGGGGTTCGACACAGAACGTGAGTCTCGATGGAAGCCATTACTTTGTAACCTTCATCGATGACTTCACTCGGTACACGTGGGCATGCATGATTGAGAAGAAGAGCGAAGTCTTCGCATGTTTCCTAAAGGTGAAGAGCCTTGCGGAAAGAGAAACAGGGCACAACATCAAATGCCTACGGTCCGATGGCAGGAAGGAGTACTTCTCCGACCAATTCACAAGTTATCTACAGAAGGAGGGAATTCGACGCGAATTCTCGTGTAGATATACGCTAGAGCAGAACGGCGTAGCCGAGCGGAAGAATCCAACGATTGAAGAAGCAGCCAGGGCAATGCTTGAAGAGAAGCATATGCCGAAATTCTATTGGGTCGAAGCCGTGAAGACGGATGTCTACTTGTAGAATTGGACTTCTGCTAATGGAGGAGTGTCGCCACATGAGTTGTATTTCGGGAAGAAGCCGAACTTGGCACACTTGAGGATTTTCGGAAGCCGAACTTGCCACACATGCCGAAGGAGAAAAGGAGGAAACTGGATGCTAAAGCTGAGAAATGTATCTTGGTCGGCTATTCAGATGAGTAGAAAGGGTATAAGTGTTATAACCCTCGAACAAAGGAAGTATGTGTAAGCCATGACGTCGTGTTCGCGAGTCTGCTTCGTGGTACCTGCCTTCTCCTCTAGAACCTCATGACTCTATTCTGATTTCTGAAAAAGAAATCAGCGAGGTTGAAATGCCTCCGCATGATGAGGACGTCGGAGCTCTGAGAGAGAGTCCGATCTCATTTCGGCTAAGCGGGCCGAATGAGAGGTTGGACCGAGATGGCCAACCAGATGATGAGACGACGAGTAGTGGAGACTCAGCCGTGATGTCCCCGCGTAAAGAACCGAGGAGATGGTTTACGCACAAGTAGAAGGGCAAGAAGAAAATGTCGGAGTACGATTTCGGTAGCGTCGAGTCAATTCGAAGCGAATCTGCCATCGAGCCGATCATAAAGGAACCTCCACGGAAGAGGTCAAAATCGACCGAAAAGGTCGTGAAATCAGGCAATCACGAGGTACGCCGATCTACCCGCCAAAAGAACCCTATTGTGCGGTTCGGATACAATGAGTACATGGCGCATCACTATGCGTACATGACCCGTGTAGCGGAAGTGCGTGAGCCGGAAAGCTATGCAGAAGTGGTGAAGGACGCGAATTGGCGTGCCGCAATGGAGGAAGAGATGCGCGCATTGGCAGAGAATGAAACTTGGGACCTGGTTGACGCACCGAAAGGTGTGAAGCCGATCGAATGTAGGTGGGTGTACAAGGTCAAGTACAACACTGACGGCTCGGTCAACCGATACAAAGCCCGGTTAGTAGCCAAAGGCTACGTGCAGAAACACGGCATCGACTATGATGAGACGTTTGCGCCGGTCGCGAAGATGACGACCGTCCATGTTTTGCTTGTGGTAGTTGCTGCAAACGAGTGGCACTTACATAAGATGGATGTAAAGAACACGTTCCTACAAGGTGATCTTGAGGAGCAGGTGTACTTGGTACAGCCCCCCGGATTTCTATCCAAGCAAAATACCTCGGCAGTTTGCCGATTGAAGAAGTCCTTATATGGACTAAAGCAAGCCCCACGAGCTTGGAACGCAAAGATTACGCAACAGTTGCGTAGGATGGGGTTTGCACCGTCGAAATCGGACTCCTCTCTATTTGTTCGGCAAGGTCAATATGGACCGTTCATCCTACTCTTGTACGTTGATGATTTAGTCATCGCTGGTGCCGACCTTGATGAAATCTGCCGCGTGAAGTCTCAGCTTGCGGCATCGTTTGAAATGAAGGATCTCGGAGACCTTCATTACTTCCTCGGGATCGAAGCGATCCGTACCCCTAAAGGCATATTGATTAGCCAGCGTCATTACGTGTTGAATATGCTCTTCAAGTTCGGGATGGCAAACAGATTGTCAGAAGCCTCATCTATTTGACGATCACTCGGCCGGACCTCAGTTGATAAGATAAACAATTGTATACATCATCTCAGCCCAATACGATTTCGGCAGTTTAGCATGAGAGAGCATGCTCCTTACTCTCTCCATGATCTTCGATTCATCCTCTCTCTAAGCTCTTTCAACTTTGGGTTCTTTGGCAATGTGTATTCGATTTGAATACATTGGGCCTTGCAGTATATTCCTCGAACTGCCCTTTATATTCACCACCATTGTCAGTTCGGACAACCATTAACTTCCGACCCGACTGTCGCTTGGTTCTCGCCTAGAACTCCTTGAACATTGACAGTATATGATCCTTCGACTTCAGTATGAAGGCCCATGTCTTCTGACTATAGTCGTCAATAAATGTTACGAAGTACTACCCACCTCGATGCGATAGAGCATCTACATAGCACACATCTGTGTGTACTAATTCTAGTGCAACTTCTCTTCTTCTTGGTGGTCTTGTGTGGAATGTTGCCCTGTTCTGCTTACCAACTAAGCAGCCAACACACTTCTCCAATTGCACTCCTTTCACTTCTGGGAGAAGTTCCTAGACGGTCAGGATGTGCATTCCGTTCTCACTCATGTGGCCAAGTCTCTTGTGCCATAACTCTACACTCAAGTCAGCTGCCACATTCACTTCCAACTTGCACAATCGGGCATGCATCATATACAATGTGCCCTCTTTCTGTGTTCTGCCACTATGAGGTTTCCACAACAGAACTTCCACTTGCCGTTTCGGAAGCTACCACTGTAGCCTTCGTCATCCAACCTTCTAGTCAATATCAGATTCAATCTGATATCGGGGACATGTCAAACTTCCTTCAAGGTTAGTCGACACCCTGTTGACTTCATCAAGCAGACACTTCCGACTCCAGTTATCTTTACATAACCATAATCCCCGGCTATGTAAGTCGAGAAATACTCTCTCGACGGAGTTATATGGAAAGATGCACCAGAGTCGATCACCCAAGTGCATTCTTCATTCACTAGGTTTGCACTTGTCTGTTCACAGATGAACAGAAGTTCTTCATTGCTCGTCACAATGGCCGAAGTGCCCTTTTCATCAGAAATCTTCCTGGGTTCAACATTATTACCAACACTCTTGTCCTTCTGGAAATGTCCAGGCTTTCCACAATCAAAGCATGTTAGCTTACCTCTAGACTTCAACCTGGCTTGAGATTTTTCTCTCCTTGGTGGACTCCTTTGTCGTTTTCTTCCTCTTCAGGTGTGTTGAGTGAAGTTTGACTCTGAATGGACCATGACACCCTTGTCCTTCCTTCTGGTCTCCTCATTCAAGATTCTTATCTTTACCACTTGTAGAGACAAGTTCTCTTCTTGACACGAGGTGCTGAGGGTCACCACTAGGTTCTCCCACCTGTCTGGAAAAGTATCCTCAAGGGAAAACTTGGTTCAAGAAGTTGATTTACGTCCCATGAATGTGTTGATGTGTTCGACGATGCTCTCACTATCTCTGTATTTCAATCGTACGATCTTTCTCATCAGTGAGGTTTTATTGAAGGCGTTCTTCCTCTCGTATAGACCTAATAGCTTCTTCCACATCTCGTGGGCATTTGTGTCATTCCCCACATGCTGAAGGAGACTTACATCGACGCATTGTCTGATGGTGGCCACCGCCTTTCTGTTAAGAAGTTTCCATTCCGACTCTAATACCCCCATGGGTATTTATGCTCTGTCGATCGGCTCGTACAGGTCTTTGACTATGAGAAGGTCCTCCATCTTTATCTTCCAATCTACATAGTTCTGAGAGTTTAGAACTATGATACCTGGGAAGCCACTCACACCTCCTTCCATCTTCACCTTGCTCTGATACCAATTTGTTAATGATCGAATCATCAATCCATGAAAGGATATGCTAAAATACACATATCTTGCAGAAATAGAAAACAACACAATAGAGAAAATGCACAGGGCACAACGTTTTACGTGGAAACCCTAAACAGGAAAAAACCACGAGAACAAAGATTCCACCATACATAGGATAAGATCAAAATACAACACTCTCCGCTCAGAGTGTATCATCCACACAGGGCTCTTGGCGTCACACCTCACTTGGCTATGGCGCCTCTCTCTCTCTCTCTCTCTCTCTCTCTCTCTCTCTCTCTCTCTCTTACACACTCTCACTTCTCTATCATTGGCCCCAATAGAGGATCACTCACAACTCTATTTTGCTCTATTCTCAGCACACCATGTGATATTTGTTTGCCTTAGATGTATTTATACTAATACACAAAATGGGCTATTTACAATCATGACTATTATTATTATCTTATAATAATAATAGTCTTACTAATCCGTCGAGCGCCAGGTCGGCCCAATTAGCTGGTCGTGTCTTCGACCTCGATCAACACTTGTCAGCTCTCCATGTCGACTCCTCGAATGTCAACACTCATTTGACCAGTCGGCTGCTCCCTGTCTTCGATTGTCGGCTCCTTCCACTGGAGGGACATATTCCTAACATTCTCTCATCAACATCTCTACCTTGAAGGCCTTTAGGGAGTTCGTGACGTCCTTTCCGTTGAATCGACATGTCGTGACAACTACCGTTTCCACGTCCCTATCGAGCCCACTAGTGGTCAACAGCCTTCAACATTGCTTCGGTGAGTTAGCTTCCCCTCATTTTGAACTCCTCTACCGCCCCTTCACATCGGGTTCACCAAATAATGTCTCAGAAATCCGTGCGTATGTGTCAGACGGGGCGGGACCACTGAGGTCTTGGACCGAGGAGCCAATGAGAGAATAAAGGTGGTCCAAATAGCTTTGTCGGATCAATTTCCGGACGCGTATCCAATCCGGAACGGTGAGGGCACGGGCTCAGAGATGTGTATTGTTCTGGACCGTATGTTGGGTAGCGGCGATGAGCTCACAGGCTCACACACTCGGACGCGCACACACCACCGAAACAAAATGGGGATAAGAACACGAGCATGGGGCGCGGCGAGCACACAACAAATGGGAACAACTCGGAAATATCCAAGTACAAGAAGAGACTTAGCAAAATGGGGATAAGAACACGAGCATGGGGCGCGGCGAGCACACAACAAATGGGAACAACTCGGAAATATCCGAGTACAAGAAGAGACTTAGCAAAATACTAATGATTAATAGAGAACCAGAAAGAGTACAACCGAACACGGTCGACAAACAAAGCTTCGAGCTCCTCACACAGACACACAGATGCATGCACGCATGATAGCAAGCCTCCAATCGGGTGCGCACAAGATACCAGCGCGAAATGGAGGTCTCACAACACAATGAAAAAAACAAAGATCGAGAAAGCCAAAATCTGTAGAGCTCGGTCCGGCAGCACTTCGTCCTCCCAAAACGTGGATACCCCCCATCAGTCTTTTCTCCCTCCTTTTATAGCTCAAGGAGGGAGAGACTGTTACATCAAGCTTTTAAGAGAGCCGCTTGTAGTCCCTGATTTTCTCCTCGATTCTTTCACATCATATCTATCATTCCTCTTTGTACGTGTGGGGTGAAAAGTACTTTATTAAATCACACTACCTCGTATTCAACACACATAAGTATTTACATATATTTGTACATAAAGACTAGTTCGTGTGCATCCTTGCACACCAGCGCTCACACGCATCCTGGCCCTCTTTCTCATAGTAGCTGAAATCCTTCACGACAATGGAGCTTAAATTGATCTTCCACTTAAGTAATGGGTATTCCTCCTCTTCGCATGTTGTTAGTAGCGGTAAGGAGTTATAGAAGCGTGATGTTAATGATCTATCGCATCCCACATCCTAATCTATAGGTTCATTCCTTGTCCTTTTAACACTTGAGCAAGATTTGGCAAAATTGTTGTGGGTCGGCCTTCTCCATCATTTATCAAATAATGATGGAGTTCTGCATAGATTGTAGGATTATAGTGCTCTTGCCAGCCTTCACAATCTTGGCAACCATTTTTTCCAATTCATCAATGCATAGACAAAGTAGAGTGTGTGAGAGTGGGCATCCTTGCTTAACACCAATTATACTTCTATTGAAAAAATCTGAAAGTTTATTGCTCGTATCCACACCATATATTCGGGAAATTGCAAGCATATATTCACCTTGCACCTTGAGTTTTTCCATTCGCCTCCAAAGATGCTCACGAGGTACCATATCAAAAGCTTTCTTGAAGTATACGAAGCAACAATATAAACCTTTACCTCTAAGGCGACTGTCATCCATTAATACTCGAAGGGTGACAAGGTCATCAATGGTGCTATGGTGTTTTCAAAAGCCAACTTGTTCATAAGCTCCTATACCATTTTTATCAGCCCATGCACTTAACTTTGATTCCATTATACATCCAAATAATTTTGCCATTAGCGACCCAAACATGATGGTTTGATAGTTATTTACATTATTTACATTTCCACCTTTATGTAAAGGTTTGATCCAATTTGTAGTCCAATCATACAATAGACCATGTTGCAACATATCAGTTATCCATGCATGTGCGTCCTTTCCTGTCCATTTGAGCATTTCAACCTTCATACATTGAAGATCGCTTGGCTTTTGAGAGGCCAATTTCTTAAGTCTTATGTATGTATCTTCAATTGTAAAGAAGGGAGACATGTGTGAAAGAGAACCATAACACATCATCTTTTCGGCAAGAGATAGCTCGTATAAATTCTTACAATGCATAGACAAGTCAAGAAGAGTTAAGTCACCATAATTCTCAACATGTTTCCCCTTTAGATTTCCCAAATTTTAGCACATGCATGTGCTTTCTCTTGCATTTGGAGAAATTCTTGAGTAATTTCCCATATTCTTCTCTTTCTTTGAATAAGCCTTTTGTGCTTATGCAAATGCTTTTGGTAATTCTCTTTATCCTTGATTACATCCAAAATCAAAAGCCACTTTTGAGCATCATGGCATTCAATATCAAACCATTTTTTCTTTAAGGGTTCATTGTTGTATTGTTGTTCTTTGACAACTTCATCAACCAAATCTTTTGGCTCTCCTCACAATTGGTTTATATAATGGGTCCCATTAACTCACGATTAGCTACTTATTGACCCCATTAAGGAAAAACTACTCTCTCATCCATTGACCTTACCCCCTCTAGCATCGATTATTTTATATCTATTGTGGCAATGCCCAAACACTAAGATACTAGCGAGATTCATGTGTCAATATATATAGCCTATGGTGCCTTTAAGGAGTATATCTATAAGGACGCTAAAGGATTTGACCCTATGAAATTGTATTCATGCATGTACATATGGGTAGGGATGAACAACGGCTCGGCTCAAGCCTAAACCGTTTAGTCAAAACATCTTAGTGGCTCGGCTCAACTCAGTTTAGGCTTGAGCCTACCTAAACGGTTTGAGCTTGGATCGGCTCGACTTTAGCCTTGCCAAACTGGCTCAAACCGTTTAAGCCATTTAATAATTAGGGTTTAGAAAGTTAGAAACTAGATAGTGAGAAGTTAGAACTCAGAATTTGAAAGTTGAGAGAGAGACTGATAGAAAGCCATAGGAAACAGACTGTTGAGTGACGAGAGAGGCAGAGAAAGAGAGGGAACCTGCATACTGGACAGAGAGGGAGAGGGAGCCTACATACTGGACCTCCTCCTTGCTGTTATATACATTCTTTCTATACATATAGGTGAAATTTTAGTTCCAAATTCTCTCTTGAGTTTGACCTAGGACCTAGGACACGACGAACTTGACCTGAAGGTGGTCGAGGGATGGGCAATAGCAATCAAGACTAGACATATTGAGGTCTAGAAAGGATCAAGCGGTAACAATCTACAGAGGAAGATGAGGAGGATGGGGGTGGGGTGGCATGTCAAATTTGGAGAAGGATGGGGATGGGGGGCATATCAACGGAGTGAGAGTTACGAGGAGGAGGAGGAGAAGAGTAGAAGTGGTAGTGGTGTTTTTTGGGTTTCTTCACACCTCTAAAGCTTTTTCGTCCCAAACCGGCTCACAAACCGGTTTAGGGATCGGTTTGGTTTTGGTTTGAGAACCCCGAAACGGTTTAGGCTTACGCGGTTTGGCTTGGATAAGGCCAAACCCAAGCCAAACCGAACCGTTGCCAATTCCTACATTTAGGGTTATATATCTTGTGTTGGGTGGTATGTGAGGATAATGTTCCTTATTTGGGTTTCCACATGGGCTTTAGACAATTCATATCATTGAGTCCCTCATGTTCCAATCATGAAAATTTTGTATAACATGCAGTAATTGTTAACAAAAAATGTAAGATTGAGGCGAAATGTAAGTCATCGTATAGTTTTCTAAAGAAACATTGTCGACTATTCCACAGAACCCTTCAACAAAGTTTATATTAGCTATTAGTTATATTGTAATGTTGTCTCTTTTGCATAATGGGCATTAGATGCAAAGAATAAGTGTTGATTTAAGAGTGTAATGTAAACCATTTGGTGATGTTAATTATGTAACTTGGTAGACCAAAGGTAAAATGATATGATAAAACTTGAATGAAACTTCATGTTATCTTGTAATAATGTACACTTTTTGCATTATGTACAATGATGCAAACAAAACCTTTGAGTCAAGGGTGCAATGTAAGCCATTAGTTGATGTTGAAGTCAAATTATACAACATGCTAATGCAAATATGGTATTGTTCCATATAACCCCCAAGGTAAGCTTCACATTACCAATAATACCATGGCAATATACCTTTTGTATAATGAGTAGCAATTGCAAATAATTAGTGTGAATTTGAGAGTGAAATGCAAGGTATTATATAACACTTATGTGTCAAAGAATAAAACATGGTAAGGCAAAGTTGTTACTATTCCATATAACCCTTGAGCGAAGCTTCAATTTATTATTATAGCATGACACTGTGTAACAATAGTTTATAGTAAGTGTTGCATTTAGAGTGCAATGTACACCATGGGATGATACTTGTATTCAAATTATATTGTTTTCTTGGTCAAAGTTGCTATGATTCCACACAAGCCCTCAAACCAAACTAATTATGTGACAACTTTTTACATCAAGTGTAAATTCATATTCATTTCTTAACCTAAAATCACAAGATTGGAAAGCACAACCATTACCACAATTTCATCGCATTTATATATTCAATTATAAGAATTTCAACAAAGTGAGATTGTCAACATATAAGCAATAATTTCTGAGATCAACTTTGTAGATACGTCTAAAGATGTACAAAGTCAATGGTTTCGCATGCAAATTCTTGTTTTTATTGCAAAGATCCATTATTTCCAAGAAGCTAGAAAGTTGTCACCAAACAAATATGATATTATAATAACATACAAAAACCCAATGGCTCTAAATTCCAACTATGATGCAATAAAGTCAAGTTCCCTTTCTATTCCCTTGAAGTCATTCTCAAGATTCATATCTATAATAGTGAATGAATGATGAATTTAGTTGCAACCCTAGGAAACAAATGATAGATTGCACCTCCTTATTTTTATGTGACTAAGAGAGTATTTCAATAGATTCATCATTTAAACATTATAAAAATAATGCATAAAAGACATCAAGTTCCACAAGATTCCACCAGTCCTTACATTCCTTATATTCGCTAATCCTCATCATTAAAAATATTTGTAAAGACAAATAATGGAAAATTTCATCTCTACTCACATGGTACATTCACATGAGTCAATTCAAAACCCCAATATCAACACCAAACTATTGCTTATGTATCATTGGATACATGTACCAATAATTACAAGAGTTTCACTAGCTTGTACATTTATTTTATTTGATATATGCACTGAAAATATGTGCAAATTGCCACTTGTGACAATAGAAGAGAGTTGGTGCAATCATTTTGACTCATTGTTTGCATTTTATTCGATTTCATCATGGTTCAAGCTTGTCTAGTTATCAATATCCCCTTTTGCAACATTTATGTCTTTAATGTGCATAGTTTAGGACCATTTGTCTCACTTATATTTATAGAGAGAAACAATTCACCAAGCCTTCTCCATATCACACGATACGTTTTATACCCACGTGTTCACTTCACATTTTTTTATTGCCAAACTTCACTTAGAGAATTACAACTCTCAATAACCTTCTTACACGTATATATTTACTAAAACATAACAAACATTGTATCATTGCAGATATCACATTCTTGCTATTAATTTCTCTCTCACATAAGCTAACCTCCATGGGCAATTATCTCATTTTGCATTCTCTACTTCATTCTATAACTCGATGCATGTGTCAACCTAGAACGTTTTCATTAAATGACACTTTATTCATTATAATTTGGCACTCTCGAGTCTCTACATCTTTTGCCAAGTAAACCTCTCATTATTCAAATTAAGGAGTTCCTTCATATATAATGCTTGGTGAATAGTGTAATGTACAAGTGTTCAAGGCACCCATAAGGTTCTCAATTATTCTTCTTCCTCTTACTTCTCAAAACTTTCAAAATAACACCTCTGCCATTTATTGTGTGAATAAAAAAGAGCGATATCTTGGGAATTTGGACAAGTAAGAGAGTGTGAGCGAGGAAAACAAGGGGAGGACAATTTGGAAAATTCAATATTTTGAGAATTTGAGAATTTTGTGAATACTAAGGTGTTAAATTTTGTGTTAATCATTGTCAAGATGTTGGATTGGAGATGGAACCCTCAATAGGTAGAAGGAAGATACCACTTAAATTGTACTTAAACTTTATTGACGTCATTAAGTGCCATCTATTAAGTTAATGACCATATCTATACAGCATGGTCATTACATACATATTCATACACTCATCTTGCAAAATGGTGAATTATTTATTCATTAAGTGCCAACTATTATGTTGATGACCATAATTGTACATGCATGGTCATCACATACATATTCACATGTGTCTCTAGCCAAACACGTCACCTCCACCATGAAAGTCATCACATACATATTCATACATGCATCTTGCAAAATGTTAAATTATTTATTATCAACAATCTCAACTTAATGGTGGTTTTATTTGTTCGGGGCTTGAACTGAGAAAGTATTATATGTGTTTAGATCCAACAAAAAACATGAAAGCCTCGGTGCAATTGACTTGGGTAGGATACTCTCCAAGGGATTGAACCTAGGATATGCTTGGGTTTATGAAGTAAAAGTCATAAACAATAATGGTGAGGTTATGAAGTTTCATTAAAGTTATGGCAAAAGACTATCCAAATACTCTAGGTCCAATTTCATGTTATTGTTGTAGAAAGGGGATGCTTTTACTATTGTATGAATATAAGGCACAAATCATTGTCACATGCATTTGGATGTGCTTGTGTTTAATCTCGAGAGACCTCAAATCCTTGCTCATTGATATAATTCTTCCCACCCTACTACATTGGATAATTATGCATGCATCATGATACACACGACAATCATATAAGTATGCTATATGTATCTTTGTCACTTGAAACTATAATTTGTAAGTAAATTTCTTACATATCTTGTAATTGCCATTGTTAATAACTTGTTATGAGGTTTGCGTTAGTTTAAACTCAAAATGTTTTGACCGGGAAAAAACAACTTATGATTACACAATCATCATTTATAATTTAGTTGTAAATATATGTTATGTATATGAATGTATTGATTATTCACGGATAAAATAAAAGTACACGTCTAATAGAGTAGACTAAAATATAATACCAACCCCTTGTTAAAAAAGTATGAAGAATACATATACCTACAATGATGAAGTAAAAGTGAAAACAATAAATTCTTCCTTTTACCAAAAAGGTAAAAGGTTTAATATGTTTGAATAAAGTGAACTATATACCCCTCATTTATATATTTTGCTTGGCAATAAATTAATCTGTTCACATTATGAGCACTCCCCCCATGCGACATCCCCCCACTGTCCCCTAATTATAGAAGGATCCCTCTAGTCTATAGTTAATTGAAGCCACAGAGCTCTATATGAGTTCTGGCCCTTGTACATATGATACCTCGTGTATTTCTTCCAAACTAATGGGTAGCATATTTTTTTGGAAAAAAACTCTTATATTATAAAAAATTAAAATAATAACATGTTATACACCTATAAATCACTAAGTATAAGTATAAACACAATTGCATTATGAATGGGCAATGTTACATATTTCGCCTTAAAGAATCCCTAATAAATGATAAATATCCCAAAGACAAGAAACAAAGAAGAATGTAAGGTTCATTAATAATTTTGTTTGCACGGAGAAGAGTAACAACAATTGTTCCACACTCTAATGTATGATTTCCAACTTGTTGCTGATCACATCAATTGTGGCGTGTTTCCCTCTCCTAACCTTGATGATACAATCGTTTTAGTTGGTCGAGTGGTCTCCTTACTTTCATTTGACTCCCCATCATGGTTCTTTGGGATTCCTCATGCTAGGTTCAAATAATGGTGTGCTTTTGATGGCTTTTACATGTGTCTCTTACGTTGAGGCTGGCTAATGGAATCAACATCGATTCCATTGTCCTCGGCACTTGTCTTTTTCTATCCATGTTTTTTATTGTTGCATTTTCTATTGTGGTACCTTTTTCTTGTCGGTTCTATTGTTTGTCTTGTTTGTAGAGTCAAGATTGTTGGTCATCATATTCAAGGCTAGTTTTTGCAATGGTTGGGATATTGTTGGGCCATCTAAAAGATATCCATTCCAAATAGAGGAGCAACTAAGGGGTGATTCACTAGAGATTGATCAAGTTCACCATCATGCAAGCATTTGATGTAATAATATTCTCTCCACAAAGTAGATCGATGGTTAAGTTGTAAAACCCATATGATTCACAATGGTGTGCCCTACCAATAATGGACTTAAAAAGCAAGGCTTGAATATTCTCACTCATAATAACTCCAATGTGTTATGTGACTCCATATTGACCATGAAACAAAAGGAATTATCCACACATTCATCGTGCCAAAAACCTCAATATGTTCCATATAACCAAATATGAATGTGTTATTGATACCAATGACTATTGTGAAAATGACGCGCATCACATTTGATGATATGTCATAGTAGTTCAAATCCATCCACCTAGTCATCAACTCCAATAATTGCAAAATCTGTTAAGAATCGAACACTCGACACATTGGAAGACCAAGGCACCAACAAGAGACATTGAGCTCAACAATGGGTAACCTAATGTGAAAGGAACCCACCAACCTCGTAAAGAGCTATAAAAGTCACCTTTTGGTGACTTTTGTAGCTCTTCTCCAATCTTGGATTTTTTCCTTTCCTTTAGTGATTTAGATCTTACACACACACTCTCTCTAATATTCTATTAGAGCTAATAGCATTTAGGGTTATGAGCTAATTGAGCCAAACCCTAATCTCTCCACTCTTATGGTGCTAAACCTCTTTGGTTATAAGAAGTGTATTCTTTCCTATGCCTTCCTTGTCTTTACATCTATTTCTATGAGAGAGAGAGAGAGAGAGAGAGAGAGAGAGAGAGTGTAAGTATTAATCATTAAGATTAAGTAAGCTAGTAGCTCAAGGGTATTCAACAACCACCCTAGCTATGCCGGTTTGGATCCTAGGCACAAGGATATCAACAAGAGGCATAATTCCGTCAACATTCCGGTGGAAGCACACGGAAGCCACACAAATTCACAATTGGGCATTGAAGAAATTCTAATAGGCATCCTTTTGGACAATTGCTAAAAAGAAACATCCCAATTGAAATATATGCTTTTAACATTTTCAAATTCATCACTAAAAGCAACCTAATTGCCATCTCAATGATGGGCATATACTTGGTTGTAGAGTTCCCTGCTGAAACAGAGATATCATTTCCCATTGAGATGATGGGCATAGACTAGGTTGTTGAGTTCCATGCTGAAATACATTCCAAACTTCCCAAAAATCCATGGAAGGCAAGTGAAAGTTAACAAGAGACATCAAAAACAATATTCTAACTTAGGCGCAGGCTGTATATTAAAGTTTGAAAATGGCGCATTACACTTGCTTCATCTGATTGTTTTCAATAGATTCCAGAATGAATCTGTACATATGAATCTGTTTTCAATAGGCCCTTTTGCAACATCTGTACATATGACAGCTTGGGAGAAATGTGGTGTATTACACTTCATGCAGTTACATATGTACCACAGTAGAAATGGTTCTAATGGGATTAACACCAGGATGAAGAGCCAGCTTTCAAAATTTTTAAAATATGTTACTTTGATTTTCCAAGTACCTCCAAGATACCTTAGTTTGTAAGTTACATAAAATTCTCATTTTTTGTACACGAGACCAAAATAGGGTTGTGCCACTTGTACATCTGAGAGAATGCACAATCTATGCATGTGAACATAATACATATGGAGTGCCATATATGCATACAATAATTTCCATATCCACAATGAACTAATTATAGCAAACGTTACACTACAAATTTAAGTGGCATGCATGCCAACTCGTATTATATGAGAAATCTTTTCTTTGATTAACATAATTTACAGATCAAAATCTAATCTATGATGAACAAATATCCATGATGAACCATGACAGATGATTACACAACTACAACACTCTAATCCAATGCTAACTAATTTTAGCAAATGTTACACTCTACCTAGCTAAAAGGCTCGAAACCTTGAAAAAACAGAGCAGCAAGTCAATACCAAGTGCATAACATATGTCTACCCATGTATGCAAAAGGGAATTGAAACAAAACAATATCACGTTCAAGTTCACATTGAAACAAAACCAATTGTAGAAGATAAAATGCTGTTTCATCGAACCTTTGATTTCTTCAAAAAATTAGAGACTATCTATCTATTGATATAATTTACACGCAAGAGAAGGCACAAATTTTTGTAGCCTTCCAAAACAGGCTCTAGAATTAAATATACAGCAGAACCATCACTGTCGATGACCCAAAAAGATATATGCTGCCATATGATTAAGATTGATAAATATGGTAATTAACTGATTGGTCATAGGTTTGAGTCCTATCCAGGATATTCATACCTCTGATGGAATGAACGGAGTTTCAGACCATGGAGATGATGAAGCTGAGTTTTTGCCTCTATGCCTTACGCTGATTGCCACGGCAATATCGGCTTTCACAAAAGCAACGAAATGCCTTGATTGGATGGTCCTTATCTTCAAAATCAATGCAATAGTCCTTCAAATAAATGAGAATAGTATACAGTATCATCAATAGAACATATTAAACCAAATCTTTGTATATTAAACTTAGACTCAAGGGCACTTATTTATGGGTGTATATTTCTCTCTCAAACAAGTATCATACCCAAGTCAATTCCTCCAATGCTTTTACAGCACGTGTTGTGAAAAAGGCAATCTGAAAGAAAGGAAAAACAATGACATTAAAGATGTTGCTACAGATTTTCAAGATATTCATGCTGAAGCATTGGGGGAAAAGTATCCATACATGATAGTAATGATGATCGGGACTTTCAATCTCCACAGGAATATCAACGAGATTGGCATCATAACATCTGATTAAAAAAATCATTGCAATAAAAACATATATATCAAGGTCCTTGTACCCAAAAAAATGGATCATTAACATAAGCCCAAATTCTCCAATTTTCAGAAACCTTATATTCTCCAATTCTAAGCTTAATGCGATGAATTTGTTTGAGGTTAAGGCATCATCAATAATCATTCATCAGACATGGTCAAGACACTGATTCATCAGACATGGTCAAGACAATTAGTTAAAGAAAGAATGCAGCTTATCAAACTTCAAATACACATGGTCTAGTGCCTTTCCTGTAAGACAAGTCCAGATTACAATTACTACAAATGGCAATCAATTCCCTAATTAGAAGAAAGAAAGAACGATATAATAACATCTTTTAAGAGGCTAAAATGTCCTATAAGACCAAACAAGAGGTATCATCTTAAAGTGTTGTTTCATTTTTGAGAAAACAGCAAATCAAAATAAATGTACCAATGAGACAAAAGAAATAGAATTAAGACTTGACAAAAGAATCTCGTCACCTATGTGTAAGATTCTCAAGTCAGATATATTGTACTTTTTGTCTTCAAAAGATCTCTGGCACCATAGTGGAGAGGTCTCCAAAGCAAGTACCCACCCACAATGATGGGAGATAATGGCCTTTATTTTTTATGACGAGTGGTGAGATCGTGATCCGCAAGACCGGGGCCTACGTACATGACAATTTGCTATTGACATATCTAATGTAACACCTTTACAATGTGCTACATGACCAAGCAAGTACCCACCCGCAATGATGGGAGATAATGGCCTTTATTTATTATGACGAGTGGTGAGATCGTGATCCGCAAGACCGGGGCCTACGTACATGACAATTTGCTATTGACATATCTAATGTAACACCTTTACAATGTGCTACATGACCAAGCAAGTACCCACCCGCAATGATGGGAGATAATGGCCTTTATTTATTATGACAAGAGTGGTGAGATCGTGATCCGCAAGACCGGGGCCTACGTACATGACAATTTGCTATTGACATATCTAATGTTAACACCTTTACAATGTCCTGGTCAGGAGCCCATTTCTGTATCCCTTGATTGATTTGTAGCATGAGTAGAAGTGATGGGGCTAAAGAAAGCTTTGATTGTTCTTGTTTATCAGCTTGTGTGGCTGTGTTATTGTCCATAGACAACTTCTCTTGTATCTCTTCAGTTCTAGCAGAAAAAGCCCCAAGTCCTCATTTTCCATTACCTTGAGTAGTGGGCCAAACCCTTGCGTTAAAGAGGCAACAATATCTCCATCTTAATTCATAAAAACCAGAACAATGACACACATAGTGTTCTTTAGATTGCACTTCCTGATGACACAATTGGCAAAAAATTTCTAGGTGCATATCTGCCTACCTCAATCTCTAATTGATGGGAAGAAGTTCAAAGCTACCCTATCACATGCCATCCATGTTATTCTATTTAGCAGCTTGTTAATATCAGTTTAGATTACTCAATTTTTTTTTACTTTGGTCATGTTTAGACATTTATGTTAATGACATGTGATTCTAAACATTGTTGGCTTTCAATATACCAACAATGAATATCTCCATGCTCAGCAAGTTGTTTTGATGACATAAGTGCCATCCTTGAGTTCCTTTGTTTAGGGCACTCCCAAAACCATCAGGTATTGATCACTGATCAGAATAATGTCTTGATGATTATTGGGGCTGCTCCCATCTCCGCGCGGATATATCATGGGGTGATCATTGAGACTAAAGGTCCTTCAATATCTTTCCAATTATTTGCCCTTGTTAAGAATCAATCCCTAGGTTTGTACTCTATAAGGAAGAGCTGGTGGTGTTGGGATCAAAGGCCCTTAGCTTGCTCCTATTAAACTAGAAAAATGTTTATATATACTTTAATATTTTCTGATTTTGTTAAGAGTTGTACAGTCTTGTTTTTGGAACTGTATTATAATTTCTAAAAGAATATTTTCTACACTACATGGGTTCCTTGGACAAGTTTCTCACCCGGCATTCAATAGGTACTTATGAGGCCATGACTTAGCTGTTCCATCAGCATTTAAAGCTGCTCCTCTAAGAGAATATTCTATGTATCTTGAAAAGCACATATATATGTGTGCACTCTTACCTTGTACATTTTTTATGGCATTTTTGTACATACATATATGTGTCTATTCTGTATTCCTTCTTTTACCATGGCAAATATATCAGCCAATGTTGGAAACTGCTCAATCATAAGGCAGTTGCTCAAATTTATATGGCAGTATCAGATGAAGTTTTAGGACATATCAAGGGGTTGACTAGTGGTCGTGAGGTATAGGGCAAACTGAAGACTATGTACCAGTCAACCACTACAATGTATCAAGTTCAACTTGATGAGAAGGCTCATGGTTACACAACTTCAAGATGCCAAGTCTGTAGCTAAACACATTTCGATGGTCTTCTCAATTAACTTTAAGTTATGAGATTGCAAACCTTGAAAGCAATCTTCTTACTCCTGACATTGCCGTGAAACATGGGAGGTTCTTGAAGTCTCACTCTCAAATAGTGCAAATCTTACATTTTATGGGAGTTAAGAGGAGCAATCCTTAATGAAGAAACTTGTCAAAAAGCAAGTGGGAAGTCTTCTATTTCTGCCAACATAACAAGAGGGAAGTTGCATCAATGCAAAGGCCTAGAAGAAAGAGCAAGGGGAAAGAAACCACTTGCTTGCATGTGACCATAAAGGGCATAAAAGGCTCCATTGTAGACTTTACAAACAAGAGCTTGAAATAAATGATAGAGAAGGAGAAGACAAATCTTGCCTCTAAAGTCATCATTGAGGAGATTCTTGACACTGAGGACATATTATGTTCTACAGATATCTGACTTATTGATACAACTTTAGTAAATGCATTGCTAGCATTACAAGATCTTGTGATTCAAACATGGACAATTGACTTTGGTGCCTCCTTCCATTGCACTCCTTCCAAGGAGTGTTTTCTTTCATTTTCTGAAGGTAAGTTTGGGAATGGTCAAGAGCTAACACTGCATCAATTTCATTTAGTTCCAGGGATAAAGACGAGCTCATATTCTGTGGGACAAGTTGATTTATAGGGCTATTCCATAATCTTCACATGTGGAGCATGGAAAATTGTACGTGGTATTATACTCATTGCCCGAGGGAACAAGAGAGTACACTCTATTGCCTCTCAGGTCGAGTTCTTCATATTCGATTCATTAAAAGTCGCAAAAACAAAAAATGGAGTGGACGTGTGGCACAAAAGATTAGGACATATGAACCAAATGGCCTAGGACATTCTACTCTCTTCTTAGAAGTTGGTGACCAAAGGTAACAAGGTTAATTTTCGCAACGAATACATTTATGGAAAACAAGTAAAGAGTTCTAATTACTCTGGTTCTTCAAGGAAAACAAATCCTTAGGATCCTTTTTACATTTCATAGCTTTCATTAATGATTACTCTAGAAAGTGTTGGCCATAATTGCTAATGGATAAACCACATTTACGTAAAACAAGTAAAGAGTTCATTACTCCGTTTCCTCAAGGAAAACAACACCACTTTAGCGCATACACTCTTATTTATGTACTATGCCTACTAAATCCTTGGGTGATGATTACTTCAAAAAGTGTTATTAATTGATTCCAACACAATTCCCTCAAAGGTGGCAGACCGAAGGAGTTTTGATCTGGCGAATCAGCTTTGTATGATCATATGCACATCTTAGACTGTGACGCCTCCGTCCACGTTAGATAGGAGATAAGAAAAAAGTTGGATGCAAAATTCATCAAAGGCATCTTTTATTGATACAACATTGAAGGTGAGATAGGTTGATGACATGCTCATTGCAAGAAAGCATGAAACAACTTCAGAGGAATTAAAATGCAAACTCAAATCTGCATTTCCCATGAAAGATCTCAAAGACACTAAGCACATTCTTGGGATAAGAAGCATATGGGATAGACATAAGAAGTTATTATTCGTATCCCCAGAGATGTACATTGAGAAGGTATTGGAAAGATTAGAGACGATTGATGCAAAGCCATCTTCAATGCCTCTTTAACCAAAAGTAAAGCTTTCAAAAGCACAATATCCCAAAGCCAAAGAGGAAACAAAAAAAATGTAGGCTATGCTTTAGCTTGTGGGTCATTAATGCATGCAATGATATCAACACAACTTGATATCGCATATGCAGTAGGAGTATTAAGCAGATTTATGAGTCAATCTGGATGAAACAATTGGGTTGCAATCAAGTCTATCATTAGATATCTCAAAGGCACTAATGAAAAATGCATTTGTTATGGCAAAGGGTACTTGACTCTTCATGGCTATTGTGATTCTGATATGGTTGTAATGTAGACACAAGAAAAAATGATATCAACAAACCTGATATTGTTAATGCAATAGGTGTAGTAGGCAGGAATGTGATCCTTGGACAAGATTCTCACTCCACATTAAATAGGTATTTATGAGGCCATGACTTAGCTGTCCCATCAGCATTTAAAGCTCTCCTACCTTGTACAATTTTTTTAAGCAGTGGACTTTTGTTTTGGGTAATTGCTTTTGCTTTCTTTAATCTCCCATGTGTGTTAAACACCATAATTATTTTTGGTTTCTATACCTCTACCTTTAGCTATTTCAAAAAACTGTCATTCTATCTTCTACTTTCTTTACAAGTGTGACAAGTGTATCAGATAGCCACCACAATTTAGTTTGCGCCCTTGGAACTGCCAATGTGCACATTGTTTTTCAGAGTACCAAAGGCTGCGGATCGTTGAGAAAGTTGAGCACAAACAATCTTCCGTAAGAGAACCGAGGCCCATTGAATGTTATGAGAGTGATAATGGCGTGGTCGGTTGCTCCAAAACACCAAGGGAGTGGTTTTTGTGTGTGTGAGGAGAGAGATATAGTAGAGAAAACTGTGCAGAAAAATGGACAGGAAACTCTAGCCACTAAAAGTCCCGATCTCATTATTAGAGGTTTGGAACCAATTATTATTGATACGTAACTTTTAGGTCATTTTGGCATGTTCACACACGGCCAATGACCAAAAGTTATAAAAATAATGTAAATCCCTATACAATGTATGAAAAGCTCTTGAAGAGAGCTTTCATATGGAAGGGTCAAAATATACTAAAATGAGAGTCCTTGGGAACAAGAAGTTAGAGATAACGCAAATATCACAAAAAATGCAATGGACAGGAATGCAAAGATTAGGCAGACACTGTAGAAAACACAGATGACGAGAGAAAGAAAGAACGATATATTAACGTCTTTTAAGAGGCCAAAATGGCCTATAAGACCAAACAAGAGATTACATCTTAAGTGTTGTCTCCATTTTGAGAACAAATCAAAATAAAATAGATATTACACAGTAAATATAAAAGTAAATAAGATGAAACAAAAAGTAAAGAGCGAATCTGGTTTTGGGCAAATATGAGATTCTCAAGTTAGGTATATTGTAGCTTTTGTCTTCAAAAGATCTCTAGCATAGGTCGATCCAAAATGGAAATGTCTCCGAAACGAGGGAAGCACCTACAATGGCGGGAGATAATGGCTTTTATCTGTCGATGGCAAGGGTGTCAAGATCGTGGCCTGTGGGGTTGGGGACTCGTGCAAGGCAAATTGCTATTGCCTGATCAATTGTAACCCCTTTGTTATGTCCTGGTCTGGATCCCATTTGTGTATCCCATGATTGACTTCTGGCATGAGTAGGAGTGATAGGGCTAAACAAAGTTGTGATTGTTCTTTGTGGATGGGCTTGTGTGGCTATATTCAACAACTTTTCCTGATGTCTCTTGAGCTTTAGCAAGAAAAGTCCTAGGCTTCATTGGTGGTCCTCATCGTTTGTCATTGTGGGCCAAAGTCTTGTTTAAAGAGCCAATGGTATCTCCCTCTGATTTCATAAAAGACATTACAATGACAAACATAGTGTTCTTCAATGGCGAATTCTCTCTTCTAGAGGTAGTCGTGTATATCTGCCTACCTCAATCTGTAACTAATGTGATGATGTTCAACCCTCCCTATCACACTACGCAGCACATACGATAGATGAATGTCCATATAAGGTGGCCTGATGATGAATCCATCCTCCGCTATGTGCAAGAAGTGTGTCTTATAGTGGGCCATCTTTGTACCAAGTGGTATTTTGGGGCTGATCCATGTTATCTTGTTTTCTAAGTTATTAATATAAATTCGCATCACTCTATTCTTTCCACTTTCGTCATATTTAGATGGGGACAGTCCAAGCTATATTGGGACAGGGGTAGTGCATTTATACTCATGCCATGTGACTCGAACCATTGCTGCATTTCAGCATACCAACAATGACTGTCTCCACTTTCAACCAGTTGTCTTGATGACATAAGTGCCAACCTTGGGTACCTTCGTTTAAGGAGCTCCCAAAGACATTGGATAAATGTCACTGATCGGAACAATTCCTCGGTTATTATAAGTGTTGCTCCCATCTCTACCCGGATTATATCATGGGTCACCAATGCTTTGCTCCTTGTCATGCGAGAATCATTGACACTAAAGGTCTCTCTAAATCTTTCCAATGATTTGCCTTGTTAAGACTCAGTCCCCATGTTTCTACTCCATAGAGAAGAGTTGGTGTGACAAGTGTATCAAATAACCATAGCTTAGTTCGTGGCTCTTGAAACTGCAAATGTGCACATTGTCTCTCTAGAGCACCAAGGGCTGCATATCCACGAAAAAGTCGGGCACACGCAGCCTCCTATAAGGAGAACCTAGGCCATGTAAATGTTACTCCTAGGTATGTGTAGGAGCGTGGGTATTCCACCTTTTCCTCTCCCAAGAAGAATTCTGGTTCTGATCTTGTTACCCATGCTTGAGTGGTGTTAAACACCATCACTTTAGTTTTGTCCATGTTGATAGACAAACCTTTGTCCATACAAAATAGTTTTAACGCATTTAGATGTCTTTGTAGTCCCTCCGGAGAGTCAAAAATCAGCACAATATCATCAACATATAGTAATATTTGTATAGCTATACCTACTAGGTGTGCTCCGGAACCCCCAAATCTCTCTATGTACTGTGATACCTCATCTATATAGAGACCGAAGAGTGTGGGGGATAGTGGGCATCCTTGCTTCAGGCCAATTGTGCTAGCCACCGCCTCTAACAAGCCCTTAGAAGACCGCACTTTTCCTGACACGGATTCATAGAGTGCATAGATTCTCCATTGCATATCTATAGGAACACCAAGGGCTTCTAGCCGCTGCATAAGCTGAGCACGTGGCACAGTGTCAAAGGCTTTTCGGAAATCCACAAAGCAGCAATAAATCCTCTTATTGTGGGCTCTGCCCTCTTCAATAAGGGCCTAGAGGGTGAATATGTGATCCAAAGTTGTGAACCCCTTCCGAAAGCCTGCTTGTCCAATTGAATGGCAGCCATTTTGCTCCGCCCATATACTAAATTCTGATTCTAGAATCGAGCCATATAGTTTAGCCAAGTAATGGCCAATCATGATTGTCCTATAGTTGCTTGGCATCATGGGGTCTCCACTCTTGAGGATTGACACAATGGTATGTTGAGTCCATCTAGTAAGAAAACCTTCACACATGGCTCTATTAAAGATGTGTGCTAGCAATGGGAGCAAGGTGTCACAGGCATAGATAAAGTGCTCACCCACCAATCCATCATGATCTTGGGTCTTCCCAAATTGTAGCCGATCAATGGCATTTCTTACATTTTGTGGTGTAAAGAAGGTTGATTCATGTGGGCGTGAGGCATTCGGGTGGGGAAGAGGAGGTTGCCCCGGGATATCATATAGAACCTTTGCATATTCCTGCCACACCTGAGGTGAGGTCAGTTGTGTGGTGGGTTGCCTCTCATTGAAGATTTTCCATACTCTTTTACTCTCTTGTCCTAGAAACAAGTGATACAAATGATCTTCAAATTTAGCCAAATACAATCTCTTCTTCCTCACGAGGCGTTGGAAGGTTGCTCTCGCTTGGTTGTGTATAAATGCCCCGAGTTACATCACGCTGCAAGCATCTCCTTGTATCACGACATTCCTCATCATACCAACTATTTTGTATTACTCTACCGAGTTTGGGGGGATTGACCGTTATGTGAGGGAAGACATTTGTGGCTGCTTTACGCAATGATTTGGATAAATGTTGGGTAAGTTCTTCAAGGGGTGCGAAAGGATCCAAATCTAGCATGCCATTGTATGCACCACAACTATACACATCAATTGTCTTGCGAGTGAATCGATACTTAGCCAGCCCACTCTCCTTAGCATATACATCCTTTGTGCATCCATCCTTTACCTCCAAGTGTAGATATGCATGATCAGCTGCCAAGCCAATAGGTCTTCCTGATATAGTGAACAGTTTTATTTCAGGTATAAGAGATGGAGATCCCATTAGATAATCGACTGTGCTTGCACTTCCTTTTGGGTTCCAACATGTCAAAGCATCTGATCCGGACCATTGTCACAAGCCATTATATATCACAAATCCATGCACGTTTCCCAAGGCTAGAAAGTGTTTTCCAGATTCAGTTATAGCACTCATATCTTGAGCTTGTCACTTTAGACCAACCTCTTCCGCCATAACTTGTCCATAAACAACCTCGTTGGTGTTAAACATAGTTGTTTGTTCATCCTTGGTTCGTGCATTAAAATCTCCTAATAGTATTATGTCCCCCATAGTAGCAAATCTTATGATATCATCATATAGTGGTAGATATGGTGATTCACCTAGAGGTGAAAACCTTGAGTAGGCAGGTGGAAATTAGCAAATTGCAATATATAACTCCCTAAGATCCCCTCTTTTTATTCGTATCCACATGTAGCGTGCATCTACATCCTTATGGACAACATGCACTCTACCATGGAGCTCCTCTTTGTATAGCACAGCCACTCCTCCCGAACCTGTAGTGCTTCCTCATGTCCGAGGTTGGGGGCGACATATTGACTCCCATCTATATCCTTGTACCTCGGGGAACTTTGAAAGCATATATGTATTTTAAAATGTCCAAATCTACAAGAGTTCAATCTCTAAAATGTCTCAATATCCTACAAGAACTTCAATTGTAGATGTCTAGGGAGAGAGAGAGAAAGAAAGAAAGAAAGAAGGATATATTAACGTCTTTTAAGGAACCAAAATGGCCTATAAGACCGAATAAGAGATTACATCTTAAATGTTTTCTCGTCTTTGAGAACAAATCAAAATAAAGTAAATATTACACAGTAAATATAAAAGTAAATAAGATGAAAAGAAAGAGACGAGAGAATCTGGTTTTTGGCACATGCGAGATTCTCAAGTTAGGTGTATTGTAGCTTTTGTCTCCGAAAGATCTCTATCATAGGTCGATCCAGAATGGAAATGTCTCCGAAGCGAGGGAAGCACCTATGATGGCGGGAGATAATGGCTTTTATTTGTCGATGACAAGGGTGTCGAGGTCGTGGTCCATGGGGCCAGGGCCTACGTGCACGGCAAATTGCCATTGCCCGATCAATCGTAACCCCTTTGTTATATCCTGGTCTAGATCCCATTTCTGTATCCTGGGGTTGACTTCTAGCATTAGGAGTGATGGAGCTAAAGAAAGTTGTGATTGTTCTTTGTGGATGGGCTTGTGTGGCTGTATTCTTCAACAACTTTTCCCGATGTCTCTTGAGCTCGAGCAAGAAAAGTCCTAGGCATCTTTGGTCCTCATATTCCATTACCTTGCGTAGTGGGCCAAAGCCTTGTTTAAAGATGCAATGGTATCTCCCTCTGATTTCATAAAAGACACTACAATGACAAACATAGTGTTCTTCAGATTCCACTCCTTGATGACATAATTGGCAAATTCTCTCTTCTAGAGGTAGTCGTGTATATCTGCCCACCTCAATTTGTAGCTGATGTGATGAGGTTCGTAGCTGCCCTATCACACTACGCAACGCATAGAATAGATGTATGTCCATATAAGGTGGCCTTATGACAAATCCATCCTCCGATGTATGTAAGAAGTGTGTCTTATAGTGGGCCATCTATGTACCAAGTGCTATTTTGGGGCTGATCCATGTTATCTTGTTTTCTAAGTTAATAATATCAGTTCGGATCACTCTATTCTTTTCCACTTTGGTCATATTGAGATGGGGACAGTCCAAGCTATATTGGAACGGGGGTAGTGCAGAGAGAGAAAGAAAGATATATTAACGTCTTTTAAGAGGCCAAAATGGCCTATAAGACCAAACAAGAGATTACATCTTAAGTGTTGTCTCCTCTTTGAGGACAACAAATCAAAATAATAATAATTAAATAATACTCCGTAAATATAAAAGTATATAAGATAAAGATAAAAGAGACGAGGCAATCTAGTTTTCGGCACTTGTGAGATTCTCAAGTTAGATATATTGTAGCTTTTGTCTTCGAAAGATCTTTAGCATAGGTCGATCCAAAATGGAAATGTCTCCAAAGCGAGGGAAGCACCTACAATGGCGGGAGATAATGGCTTTTATCTGTCGATGGCAAGGGTGTCAAGGTCGTGGTCCATGGGGTCGGGGCCTACGTGCATGGCAAATTGTTATTGCCCGATCAATTATAACCCCTTTGTTATGTCTTGGTCGGGAGCCCATTCGTGTATCCCCTAATTGACTTGTAGCATTAGTAGGAGTGATGGGGATAAAGAAAGTTGTGATTGTTCTTTGTGGATGAGCGTGTGTGGTTGTATTCTTCAACAACTTTTCCTGATGTCTCTTCAGCTCTAGCAAGAAAAGTCCTAGGCACGGTTGGTTCTCGTATACCATTACTTTGCGTAGTGGGCCAAAGCCTTATTAAAGAGGCAATGGTATCTCCCTTTGATTTCATAAAAGACATTACAATGACAAACATAGTGTTCTTCGGATTCGAATCCTTGATGACACAATTGGCAAATTCTCGCTTCTAGAGGTAGTCGTGTATATCTGCCTACCTCAATCTGTAACTGATGTGATGAAGTTTGCAATTGCCCTATCACACTACGTAGCGCATAGGATAGATAGATAGATAGATTCTATTATGATCTTCGGAGGTCAAATATGACCTATGAAAACCAAAAGTATTACATTTAACATGATACGTGTGAAAGTGAGTAGCAACTCTCGATGTTCAAGAACTTTACCAATGAATGTTGTAATCGAGAGTGTATATTGTGGTTGTGAGAGAAATTCGTGCAAAGATTGGGCTTGGTCGAAGATGTGTGGAAAGCATGGTCAAATATGATAAAAGGCAAAGTATTGTATCAAAGTGTGATACTCAGACTCTCGAACTTGTTTAGAGCAAAGTGTGCATAGTCGACTACTCTCATCACTTGTGCCCCAACACCTGGTCTCACATTGCAATGCATGTTAGCTAAAAGATTGGGCTTGGTCGAAGATGTGTGGAAAGCATGGTCAAATATGATAAAAGGCAGAGCATTGTATCAAAGTGTGATACTCAGACTCTTGAACTTGTTTAGAGCAAAGTGTGCATAGTCGACTACTCTCATCACTTATGCCCCAACACCTGGTCTCACATTGCAATGCATGTGAGCTAACTCGAATAGAAGCAATGGTTTGTTCGAATGGCAGAGAACGGGATGGGCTATAACATGTATCGATGTGTAAGGTTTCCCTGTTCCACGAAGAATATGGTTTTGTAGTTAGGTGCAGCATGTGTAGTATAATGTGTGAGGCGTGACCCTCCACATTTGTCCCATGTCATGATACATTGGCATTGAAAAAAGGCATCATTTACAGAGGAATCTAGTTATGCATCTTGAAGCAAGTGTGTTGCATCCCATCTACCAAACCATTTTTCCATATCTTGCATCTAACCGAAACACAACTTTCGAGTCTTTCAAGAGGTCAAATTGGCCATAAGACCAAACAAGAGATTATATCTTAGTGGTGTCTCGTCATTGAGAACAACAAATCAAAATAAAATAAATATCACTGAGTAAATATTAGAGTAAATAAGATAAAAAGAGACTAAAGAATCTTATTTTCGGCACATGTGAGATTCTCAAGTTAGATATATTATAGCTTTTGTCTTTGAAAGATCTCTAGCATAGGTCAATCCAAAATGGAGAGGTCTATGAAGCAAGAGGGAAAAAGAAAGATATATTAACGTCTTTTAAGAGGCTAAAATGGCCTATAAGATCAAACAAGAGAGTACATCTCAAGTGTTGTATCGTCTTTCAGAACAAATCAAAATAGAATAAATATTACTCAATAAACATAATAGTAAATAAGATCAAAAGAGACGAGGGAATCTAGTTTTCACTACATGTGAAATTCCCAAATTAGATATATTGTAACTTTTGTCTTCGAAAGATCTCTAGCATAGATCAATCCAGAATGAAGAGGTCTCCAAAGCGAGGGAAGCACATGCGATGGCAAGAGATAGTGGCCTTTATTTGTCGATGACAAGGGTGTTGAGGTCGTGGTTCATGGGGTTGGGGTCTACATGCACGACAAATTGCTATTTCCCAATCTATTGTAACCCCTTTGGTATGTCCTGGACGAGAGCCCATTTGTGTATCCCTTGATTGACTTGTAGCATTAGGAGTGATGGGGCTAAAGAAAGTTGTAATTGTTCTTTGTGGATGAGCTTGTGTGGCTATATTCTTCAACAACTTTTCCCGATGTCTCTTCAGATACAGTAAGAAAAGTCCCAAGCACCGTTGGTCCTCATAATCCATTACCTTGCGTAGTGGGCCAAAGCCTTGTTTAAAGAGGGAATGGTATCTCCCTTTGATTTCATAAAACACACTACAGTGACAAAAATAGTGTTCTTCGATTCCACTCTTTGATGTGCAATTGGCAAATTCTTTTTTCTAGCGGTATTCGTGTATATTTGCCTACCTCAATCTCTAACTGATGTGATAAAGTTCCCCGTTGCCCTATCACACTGCGCAACACATAGGATAGATGTATGTCCATATAAGGTGCCATGATGATGAATCCATCCTTGGATGTGTGTAAAAAGTGTCTTGTAGTGGGCCATCTTCGTACCAAGTGATGTTTTGGCACCGATCCATGTTATCTTGTTTTCCAAGTTAATAATATAAACTCAAATCACTCTATTCTTTTCCACTTTTATATGGACACACATCTATCTTAAGCGTTGTGCAAGGTGATTGTGCAACTGTGAACTTTTTCACATTAGTTTGAGATTGTGGTAGGTTCATATGCACCAATACCTAAAGAAGAAAGGATTTGCCAATTTGACACTTCAAAATATGTTAGATATGGTTCCCTCAATCTATATGTCCATACCTTCTAGTCTCTATCCTTAGTTGATGGGATGATGTTTGGACCTGCCCTATCATTGTGTGGCGGGCATGCGACATGTGTGTCTCCATATACTTGTCTTGAATAGTGGAACATCATAGGGCATATGTAAGAAAAGGGACATATTGCCTCAAGTTTGTCCTAAGTTCACTTTAATGATAAGATAGCTCCTCAAAAGTTCCTCTCAAACTCAAATATGAAACATTTTCATGGTTGAACTCTTTATCAATATGAGACCTATCAAGAGTGAACCCTCCATAATACAAGACTAAGTCAAAGATTTAAATGTCTTTAGAAGTTACAGTTTTCCTTGAAGTAGGAAAGAAAGTAAAACACCAGTCTCTAATCTGATAGAATTCTCTAGAAAAACTTCAGATTATGTAACAAGTCTAGAGATTTTCATTATTTTGTGTGTTCAATGGAAGAGTAAGCACTTCCAAGAGTCTATAACATGTTTTGCATTGTTCTTCCATTGAACACACAGAATAATGAAAATCTCTCTTAAAAAGGCCTACATTTACTTTTCAATGCTTTAAATTGTAAATGTGTGTAGTTTATTATCAAGATTGACAGCAGAAACTGAACATTTTCACCCTTGTCAAAGCATTAAAAGTGAAACATGAACATGTGAACCATGTTATTGAATCTACATATGGACTATTTATATCAAGCCAGTAAAGATACTTGCCGGTGATTGATAAACCGTGCAACGTTACCATAGTGTGTTGCATCAAGACATAACAGCTCTTCATCTTTTAGCATGGTTTCGGAGCTCCAGTCAGAATCAAGAAGAACTGGATAATGATTTGAATGCCCTTTTCTTGCATTATTTCGTATATCCAGCTCCATGTTTGTCAAGATCTCACCAACATATTCACAAACAAATGTACCCGCAGGTAAATCTTCTAACGTTCTTACTCCCCAACCTTTCCTCTTGCCAGTCAGAAATACCTACAGATCAAAGGATCATTGTGAAACACAGAAAAGAGGTAAATATAAATGATTTATTGCAGATTAATTACTCAAAGCAGAGTGTCTTTACCAATGTTATTCGGAAAATAATATAAACACGGCCTACGTACTATGTAGTACTGATAAATATGGATTTTCAGAACCTGTAGTTTATGTTGAATTCCCTTTTGCACGACTCGATTTCCACACTGAATCTTACATTGACACTTGGTCCAGCATTCCTTGATGAACTTTCTGATCAGATGCCCTTTGCATGGTTTTCCCCGCTCAAGCATGCACAAACCCTTGTCACAATACTTTGTCCTTGTTGATGACGACTCCACATCTCTTTTGTCAGAAAGGGCTTCTTCTAAGAATGATTTTCGCAAACAGCCCTCAGCATTATAAGCAAATTCACCACCAGTCTCCCTTGCACAATGGCATGGAGGATATCTTCGTAAGCAGTCTTCATTGCATGTCTCGCAACAATCCTCTTCCCCAATGCGCGCAAGCGAGAAGTTAACATAAGCATCTTGGAAAGTGATATTCTTTGAAATATAATGGAAAGATCGAGGCAGTTTTTCATTTGTTAAATCATTCCACATGGTTATTGGAACTGCTTCTTGCCCTCGAGAAATATCTTTACTATCATGCATATCTGTGTCAAGGCATGCCGCTTCCAGCTTCACCAGCATTCGTGAAGTGGAAGGAGAAGACGATGAAGGAACAGATGCATATATATCCTTCCTATTCACAACAAGGGTCTTATTGTAAGGGGCTGATGTGGCTGCCTGTTCCCTCTCGACAATCATTTGTGAACTTGAAGGAGGAGAAAAAGAAGTAAATGGAAATGGAGCATCCACATCCTTTCGAGTCAAAACATGGGTCCTATAGTCGGGGAATGACGCTGCCTCTTCTTGCTTCACGACAACCATTCTAGAACTGGAAGGAGAAGAAGAGGAAGAAGAGGAAGGAAATGGAGTATACACATCCTTTTGATTCAAAACCAAAGTCCTATCATGAGGGATCGGTGCCACCTCTTCTTGCTTCACAACAATCATTCTTGATCTCGAAGGAGAAGATGCAGGCAATGATGAAGCATATACATCCTCTTGATTCAGAACAAGCAAGCTATCATCCGGGGCTGATGGTGCCTCTTCATCAGATGTTTGACTATACGTAGATGCAATCTGTGATAGGGCGTCATTCCCTTTCTTAGTCTGGATAGCACTCTTGGAATGCGTTGCAGCCATGGCTGGTGATGAGAACTTCTTTATCAATGGTTCCCCCCGACAATCAATCCTCCTTTGCTCAGATTCTACTCCACTCTTCCGTGTGTGCACACCATCTTTCTCGACTTTAACTGTCATGGATAAATAGATGATTCTTAACCACTAAAATACTCATACCCCCATATTAATCGAATTCATGTGTGAATGTTTATGTTTTTTGCAAGCTTAATAAAATTACCATCTAGATTGTTATGCTTATTCTCCCCCCACAGGCACAATATTCCTGCAGAGACTGGAGGAGGCACAGGAGTCACCGATCCAAATTGTGGAAGCTCTATAGGCTCATCCTTCACCCTGAAGGGAATTTTTATGGTTGGCACCGATGACTCGATCCGGCATTCTGGCATCTCCTTCTGTTTTGTATTTGGAAAAGATGGTGCTTCTACTCTCTGTCTCTTTACTGACATTTTACTTTTCTCTATGATATCTTGTCGTTCATTAGTTGCTTCTTGGCATTTTTCCTTTACGCCTTGGTTAATTCTAGCCTCATGATAGGTTAGACACTCAAGCTGGAAGCTGTAAGCACTAGATTTACATGCAGTGGTTCTTGGTAGTTCTAATTCCTCCTATACATATTTAAAAAATCATTAAAATAAGAAAACAATGTTTTCCTTTATATTTTCATCTCATTTTTATCAGATGTTTCTACATATATTGTAGCAATACCTGTTTCACCAGACCTCGTTTTATGGGGCTGCTTTGTGGTTGTACCAACTTGGCTTCACACCTTACAAAGTTGCAGTTATTTTTAGATGGTGTAGGTGGATAAGGAGTGTCGCTTTCCTTGATTGTATTGCCAATAATCTTTTGTGTAGATGGAGGCAAAGGAGCTTGACTTTCCTTAAAAGTATTGCCATTACCACCCTGAGTACGCAAAGAGGTCAGTCCCTAACTAACTTCTCTCAGAGAATGAAATTTAGAACAAAAACGTTGTCACCCTCCATTAACCTTCAGTTCATTGCTTACTGACTCTTTCTGCCTGTATGATCTTCTGGGTGAGGCTTCATTTGCGGCTGTGCGGCGTGCAGAATTCCTGGTCACTCTTGGGCATAATTTTGATTCCTTAAGGGAGAATCCAAACACATTCATCAGTTATATTATTCTTGAAACATATAGAAGAAGTTACTAACTTCGAAACGTCAAAGAGGTATTGGGTGGTTAGGGTTTATGATTGTATGATTCAACTTAAATGTATTAATATGAAGAGCTTCTAGCACCATGAATTAAAAATACATTCCTATATTTGAGGCGGAAAAATCTTTCATGGGCAATAAAACTCGGTATCCTTGACAAAGTACATGCATATCTACATATACCTTGCATTCCTGCTGATCGAAATAGCTGTCTGCGAGAGCTCGATAATTCTCATCCTCGATCAGGCTCCAATCATTGTCATAAAGCTGCAAAGAGTTCTCAGAGTCAATCTCCATCCATTACTTTTCATTCAAATTCTAATTACAGAAAATCACTGAATCAACACATCTTGAGTTATAGAAAGGGCAGCCAAAGAGCCCGTATATGCGTGTTCCTGTGTGCATGCACTCATTTCTGAAAAGAGAAGGGGATAGGTAGACAGAATTTATTACCATCGTTGGAGATTACATATGACCAAAATGAATCAATCAACATTTGAACTTCATACTTCAGAATTAAGGGCATATGATGGATGCATGAATATGTGTTTGTGATGCCTTTATTGTTTCCTATTCAATCATGCATGAAATGTCCCCAGAGAGTGAGAGGCAAAAACCCTCAACCATTAAAAGTTTCATAGTTTGGCTTCAAAACATAACTGAGGCATGCCTCAATATAGCATAGGTTTGTTAATCAACAGTCTGTATAAATATATTTTTCAAAGAGACAGAGGCATGCCTTAATCAGGCGTCGAAGGACAGGGGCAACAACAGATTGAGCGATACCAAGCATCTTCATGAAGTCCAGAGCTCGATGAAAACGTTCCTTCTCGTCTGCCATTCTTCCCTGATAAAGAAAAGAAGCAAGAAAGAAAGAGACAAGACTACTCACTAGTCGAATCAAATGGTGCATGCACAAAAAAAAACACAAAACTCTATCCCAAACCTCTTAACACATATACTCTCTCTCTCTCTCTCTCTCTCTGACCATCAAACCTTGAGTTAGTTGTACAACAGCTTGGTTCTACGCATAGAAGCTTTGCAATATAATATGTCTGTCGTTAAAAAAAAAGAGGAGTTTTGCAAACTTCCCTCTGTTTCTGTTTGTGTTCCTGTGAGTGGAGATAGGGATACGTTGGCTTGGCTTGGCTTGGCTTGGCTTGGCTTGGGTGAGGAGTCGGACTGAGGAGCTTTAGGTTTTGATTTTGCATGATACGATATCATGCTATAACAAACTCTCACTCAGTCTGTCGCCATCACTCCAACTCTCTCTCTCTCTCTCTCTCTCTATCTAAGGAAACAACACTCCTAACAACTTTAAACATTGAATCATTTGAATGTGTGTGTGTGTGTGTTTCCTAAGAACCCTATATGTACATATGAAGCTCTTGTGTGGGTGGTGCCATCCCATTAATTGGTCCTCTCTCTCTCTCTCTCTCTCTCTCTCTCAAACCTCCACGAGTATTATATTAATCAATATTTAGACCCTAATAATTACCCCATAATTTATTTATTTATTTTTCCCCCTTATTACATTGTGCTCCCTATCTTTATATAATGATGAGAGAGGCTTAACAAATAGCAATCTATGCTTTTTCTAGCTATAGACTTCATGCTTTTTTCTTCTAATAATAGTGTTCGTGCACGTGAGATGTGCATGAATAGCTTTTTCGATCATGTGTTTTCTTCTAACTAAAGTTTTATGCACTCTATGTGTAAAAGTAGCTTTTCTTAAAAAAATATACGTGAAATAACCTTTGTATGTGGGATATATAGATTTTTAATAATTGTGTTGTGTTAGTGTAATGGTAAGGACTCAATTTATTAACATAGAGGTACAAGGTTTGAATCTTGCCCTCTGCATGTAATATATATTTTAATATTTTATTCTGTTTCCTTATATTTCTTGAGTCGGGTACTCCATACGTTTTTCACGTAGCATACGAAATATACTATGACACTCGCCCCCTCCGAACCCGCACATCCTCCGGTATGTGCCGAAGTTCTCGGTGCTTGTTATTCTCCTTCATCCGTAGAACCCTCCGTTTCTCCCGCTATATAGACTTTGTCTCTCCATTTTGAGCATATCCATTTTTTCCATCTGAACCATTGTCGTCATCCGATCCACCATATTCTTCATTCACTCTTTGCATTGGCCGGTTGTCATGACTTCTTGTGTTCCTCCTGAGCATAACCCTTCATGTCTCATGCATGTGCCATCCTTCCCACTTCATCCACCTTTGTCATATAATCTTCTCTCTCTCTCTCTCTCTCTCATTAGCCAAAACAAGTTGGGCAAATGTAGTAAAACGAAATATTAAAAAAGAAACAAAAGATGAAAATATTATAAACACTACTACCCTTGAGGAAGAAAAAATGCATGAGGCAGGCCTGACGTCTAAATGTATGTGTTTTCGAACTAAAGGAAGGTGCATCTCCCGACGAAGATAAACAACCACATGGGAAAATGTTAGGGTACACAAAGGCCCTACCGATCACCAAAACCTAGAGGGTTGGATGTGACACCACTAGAAAGAGGCCCTTATTCCTTCAGTTTAAAGACTTTGAATCTAAAGTCACATTTTTTAAGAAGAGACCAATTCTTCAAGGACTAAGAGGGGGCCCTATCTACCTAACCGAAGACCTCACTAAGATTCAAATTGAGCATCGCAAGACATGTATGCCATGAGTCATGCAAGCTTATAAAGAAAGACATTGTGCCTTTTACGGAGATGGATGAGTGATAATAAATGACCGTGTTATCACAAAGGTCCGCTAGTGAGTGTGAATCATGAGGCGGAATTGTCAAGTTTCTAGATCAAAAGGAATTAGTGTTTACACATACATAATGTATGTTCGAACGCGTTTGTGAAAAGGAGAGATGCATGGGCAAGCCTGAAACGATCCCTAGTCACAAGACAAATGAACACACGAGAGGAAGGCTTATACACAAAACACAAAAATTCAAATGACTTTGTGAAAAGGAGAGGTGAATGGGCAAGTCCGAAACACTCCCTAGTCATGAAAGCTTACACACAAGATATGAATGATAAAACACCTTTGTGAAAAAGAGAGGTGTTGATATTTCACGCTCTCTTAATTGAGATTCCTCTTCTAGCTCTTTCACCTTTCAAAACCATAGAGCTTCCATGCCCTCTTCTCTCTCTCCCCTTCTTGTTAAGAATATGCTCTTATTTATAGGTTTTTTGTTGTGTTATTCTTGCGTCTTTTTTTTTTTAAAGCTTGAGTTCATGTGAGGCGTTTTTATTTTTATCACTATTTTTCCTTTTTAATCCCAAATGTATCATACAAGATATTTTTGGAAAGCTCTCGTTGTCACCTTTTTTATAAAAAAATTCTTTTAAAAATTGGATATTGAATGAAGAAGTTATGAGTTTTTTCTCTCTCTACCTATATCTTCATATCCATGCCTTGCTCTTTTTTTTCTACTAATCAAGGAGTGCCACATGGGCCTTCCCCATACGAACCTTTATCAGATGACATAATCTGATACTCTTCTTAAGGGGAAGTTTTCCTCGTAGGAGATTTCAATAACGAGAGCCCAATCATGGCAGTGCATAAAATTTCAAATGGATAAAAACCTAGAAATGGTGAGTGTTGATCCCTTAGTTATAGGCATCACATGTAGATCAAAAGACCAAGCTTTGGACGCCACAAGTTTTGTCCATCATCTGCTCGAACTTGGAAGTTAGCACCACATGATCATATATAATGGTTTAGTAAAGTGGTTGGGCTTGAAAGAGCTGACATGTTTTCCACATGGAGGAGGAGAAAACACACTCAATTATCTAATAGGACGCCTTGAAGCTATCCACATGATCAACTCCTTTCGGGTGGCCCCATGCCCTATTGGTGTTGATCATAGCTTCTTATACTTTGAAATAAAAAGCAACATCCCAACGCCACTAGCTCTAGTCAACCAAGCCATCACACTGTAATACATTTCACACATAAGCTCTCTGACATAGGTCTACTCTCATCATGTTCAAGCTCATCTCTCCTCTCTTGATTCTTTCTTGCCTTTACACAACCCATACAAATGCTTCATTCCGTAGCAATTAGTAGTTTCCCACACAAAACACTCCAAGCAAGGTAGAGTATGGTCTATGCCATAGAATAAATGGTATGATGAGGATTGTAGACACTTATATAGACAACTTAAAGTATCACGACTTAGTTATACTATTACCTCAGTATAGGCTCACAAACAAATGTCTAAGATGACATGTCATAAGAGACGAGCGTGGGAGGCATCACAATATTGGGAACTTTACCATACGCTCATGGAAGAGACGACGGTAACCAAGACCACAAACACCCATCGAGGATCCTAACAATTGCCACACATATACAAAGAGACTTTACCAAGTCCCAAATTGTTAGAGCTTGATCCTAATGTAAGCATATGATAAGGATAATATAGATAGATAGAAAAGAAAGGAGGGGAAGAAAGAAGGGTGTCGATCCACCCAACCACCCCCAAGCGAAGGGATCAAGACAGACTCAAGCCTCGATCAGCGTCCCATACCACCATCATGGCGTTGAGTCGTACCTGGTATTGGTGCACTCGCTTCAAGAGTTGATCACCACGAGGATAGAGTCTCGACGTTGTCAATAATGTGTCCAATGAGGGTGGCTAGGTCTCATATTTATAACCAAACTTAAGGCCATAGTGTGAACCATACGTGCATTCTCATTTGCAAATGTTCCAATCATTCGAGTATGGTAAACACCCTCGAAGAATGGTAAGTACCATACTTTTGGATTAACTATTTATTATGAGGTAAATAAATCTAAAAAGGGGAAAAAAACAAAAGAAAATCCTTAAAAAAGGGAAAAAAACAAAAACAAAAAACACAATAATGTTTGAATAACATTCGCATTCGTTTTCCAACACAGGAAAACGAATGTTATGCTAGACGAACACGAATTTTATGTACTATGCTTAAGGCCCCCAGGCAAGTTCACACTTGGCCTTAATGGGTTGTCTCAATCCCAAGGATTAAAAGTAATCCTTCCCTTCTTTACACTCTCGTTTAACCCTCACACTTTATCCACGCGTATAGAATACTATGGAACAATCTTACCACAAGATATTATATGGTCATGCCCATAACATACTCCCCCTCTTTAAAACATTACACTCTTGCAATGAAAAGTTAGGGAAGTTAGTTTTAAGAGTATTTTCTCGTTCCCATGTAGCATCTTGTATAGACTTATCCCTCCATTTAATTTTAAATTCTCGAATTATTTTAGAACACAAATTTTTTATTTTAACATCGAGAATTCTCTCTGGTACATGTGGTTTAGAAGATAATTATTTAGAAGTAACTAGAGTTTTAGTTGAGACTGTATTGTCGCGAAAACCAAGAAGTTCTGTTGAGAGACAAACTCAACATCGGCCGGATCGGCTGAAGAAGCCGAGGACCGGATCGGCTGGGACCGATCGGTTAGGCCATTAGGAAAGATATTCCGTGAGGAATATATTTGGGAGTTAGTGTAGGAGCTGTTAATGAGCATTGAAGTACTGTCAGTACTCCAGTCAGTCCTTCTAAGGCTTGTACAAAGTGTTCATTGAACACATATATGTATAGTTTTTTGTCTTTCATAATATATTCTCCCTTTTGGTGTCTTCTCTAAAACTCTCTCTCGGTCTCTCTTGCGTATACTGTGTAAGCTCAAGCTCTCCATTAAACCTGAGTGTTCTCCCTTTTGTTTTGTCTTTATACTTGCTTCCGCACGCTACTTTTTACATGGTATCAGAGCGCGAGGGTTGAGAACCTCGCTACAGCCGACACAGCTTGACGAAGAAGAACAAGAAGAACGATGGATAGAGGCATGGCGAGCTCGCTTCCAACAGAGAAGCTCGACAGAACCAACTACGCGTCTTGGTCCTACAAGATGCACCAGTACCGGCTCGGGCACGGCTACTGGAGTTATGTTGAAGGAGCTAATGACGCGGCACCCGAATCGACACACAGAGACTTTCCGTTGTGGGAGCAATCAGCGAGTAGGGTATTATACTGCTTCGCGTCGTGTGTGGGCGAACAACTATTGAGCTATGTTCGGGATGCAAAGACGCCGAAGGGTGCGTGGGAAAATTTGAAGAAGATTTTCGCTACGAGCACCACAGCCAGGAAGCTTCAGCTCCGACAGGAGTTGAGCAACCTACGACAATGCGACTTGTCGGTGGCGGACTATACCTCGAAGATCAAGGATATCTGCGACTCCCTCGCCTCCATAGAGGTGAACATCAAGGAGAGCGAGATGGTCCAGATCTGTCTCGGAGGTTTGGCGTCAAAGTTCGGAGCGTTCCGAATGGCTGTGTGTACCCGGGAGAATACGCCGTCCTTTTTCGACTTACAGTCGATGCTCCTGGTAGAGGAGAACCACGCGGGTGCGTCTACAAGCACTCACACCGACAACAGAATGTTGTACACAGAGGGAGATAGGCCCCGTGGACGTGGAGGACGAGGCGAGTCGGCGCGCAATGGAGGCGGCCGACGAGATCAAGGAAGAAGGCACCGAAGTGATGCCGACAGCAACTCCGGACCCTCCGGAAACAGGGGGAGTCGAAGCGATGAGAACCGGCAAGGGAAGGCCATCGCGGAGTGCTGGTACTGTGGCAAGAAAGGCCACAGGGAAAGTGAGTGCTGGAAGAAGCGCGCCGATTCGGACAGAACTGGTTCCGGGAACGGCTCCAGACATACCGACAAGGGAAATCGGCAGCGATCGCACTACGCCAAAGACTCCGGGAGAGCCGGAGAAGGGACTGCCTTCGTGATGAGACACGAAGCAAACTCAATGAAACAGACCACCTCGAGATCGGACGAGGTGTGGTACGTAGACTCCGGCGCATCAAACCACATGACGAGCCATAAGGAGTGGTTCTCATACCTTGAAAACCCAATACAACCTGGAGTAGTCGCAACTGGAGACGACACTCCGCATCTGATCGCGAATGTCGGAGAAGTTCCCCTTAGCCATGTCGGGCAGAAAGGGAAACTCATGAATGTGCTGCACGTCCCAACAATCACGAAAAACCTGGTCTCGGTCGGACAGATCGTCGACCAAGGAATGGAGGTTCGGTTTACACACCTCGGGTGCTTCATTGAGGAAGAAGGCCGTGTGATTGCGCAAGGGCGCAGAGACGGGAGGATGTTCATCCTCGATTCCACTGACGGCGGCACCGCAATGTTCGTGAAGGGACAAAAGACCGAGTCGACCATGTAAAGCTCCAGCTTGCGGCATCGTTCGACATGAAGGATCTGGGGGACCTTCATTACTTCCTCGGGATCGAAGTGATCCGTACCCCCGAAGGCATATTGATCAGCCAACGTCATTACGTGCTGGGTATGCTCTTCAAACTCGGGATGGCCGACTGTAAGTCCGTCTCGACTCCTCTGGATAGAACCATCAAGCTTTGTCCCGATATGGGAAAGGTATGCGACCCGACGAGGTTCCGACAAATTGTCGGAAGCCTCATATACTTGACCATCACCCGACCTGACCTCAGTTATCCGGTCGGAGTGATCAGTCAGTTCATGGCGCGACCTACCGAGGAGCACCTTTAGTGTGCGCAACGCATACTTCGGTATGTCAACGACACTAAGGACCGGGGACTGCTATATCGAACCGGTGCAGCCGCGCGGTTAGTCGGCTACACCGATGCTGATTGGGCTGGCAATGCCGCCGATCGCCGATCCATGTCCGGATATGCGTTCTCCCTCGGGAGTGCCGCGATCGCGTGGAGTAGTAAGAAGCAGCCGACAGTTGCCCTGTCGAGCACCGAAGCTGAGTACTGAGGAGCGGCTGTCGCGACATGCGAAGCCATATGGTTGAAGCGGCTACTTAAGGACCTGCAAGAGGAGGTGTCAGATCCGATGACGATCTACTGCGACAACCTCAGCAGCATCCAGCTCGCGAAGAACCCCGTTTTCCACGCACGGACCAAGCACATTGAGGTGCACTACCATTTCGTCCGTGAGCGTGTCCTTTCCGGTGAAGTCAAACTTCAGTATGTTCCGACGGCTCGGCAGACTGCTGACATCTTCACAAAGCCTCTTGGTCTGGACAAGTTGCGGCAATTCTCCGGTGCGCTCGGATTGCGTCACCTCGACGTGCCAAACTTGAGGGGGAGAACAGTCCCGAACGACAAAGTAAAGTAGTAGGAAAGGAGCGGAGGCCGCGATACCGAGCCGGTTGACTCGACTGTTGACTCGGTTGTCGAGTTTGACTTCGGATCGGATCGGCTAAGGGCGGACCCACGGAAAAGTCTGAAAACGGACAGAAGGGGAGCAGCCAAAGGAGAGAGCCGAAGTCAACCACGCATGGGGGAGATGACGCCATTGAGGGCGAGAAGACCGAAGACGAGTTGGAGACAGCCAACTTGGACGAGAACGAAAACCGATCGGAGGTAGCCGAGTCGGTTCGGATGTTTGATTCAAATACGCTGAATCAACTGAGGCCCAAGCGGAAGAAAAGGCAGTAGGAGAAGCGTCAACACCGCAACAACAGAAGAGCTGATAAGGGTCACATGAGCAGACAAGCCGGCCATAAGGGTCGAAGCGCGCAGAGTCGAACAGGTCGAGGAGCGCGAGCGAGGCATGAAGCTAGGAGGAACCGGAGCTGTGAAAATCCCGAAGAGCCTCAAGTTGAGCTTGAGGGGGAGTGTTGAGAGACAAGCTCAACATCGGCCGGATCGGCTGAAGAAGCCGAGGACCGGATCGGCTGGGACCGATCGGTTAGGCCGTTAGGAAAGATATTCCGTGAGGAATATATTTGGGAGTTAGTGTAGGAGTTGTTAATGAGCATTGAAGTACTGTCAGTACTCCAGTCAGTCCTTCTAGGGCTTGTACAAAGTGTTCATTGAACACATATATGTATAGTTTTTTGTCTTTCATAATATATTCTCCCTTTTGGTGTCTTCTCTAAAACTCTCTCTCGGTCTCTCCCACATATACTGTGTAAGCTCAAGCTCTCCATTAAACCTGAGTGTTCTCCCTTCTATTCTGTCTTTATACTTGCTTCCGCACGCTACTTTTTACAAGTTCTTTTACATGACTTACATGAAAAACTGGATGGATTTCGACGCCATCAGGAAGAGCGAGACAATAGGTTGTTGAACCAATGCATTTGAGAATTGTAAAGGGTCCACAAAACCGTGGGGCTAACTTAGCGCACTTACTTGTACTTAGAATTGTGAGGTACACGTAAAAATACCTTCTGTCCAGGGTTGAATACATGAGGTTGCCTATTATGATCGACATAAAAACGTGCTCTATCTTGAGTTATTTTTATATTATCTCATGCAATATGAATCATATCTTGCATATCCCAAAGAAATTTTGTGTACTTTGCAACTCATCATGATGTATATTAACATCAATCGGGGCTCATGGCTGAAAACCGTACATCAACATAAAAGGACATATCTCGTCGATGTATGCTTGGAGCTATTATAAGCTAACTCCAAAATTGGGAGATAACGTTCCCATTTTGTTGGTTTTGCACCAACGTATGCTCGAAGCGTGTCCTCAATAATTTGATTTACTCATACTGTCTGTCCATCGGATTGACGATGATCTGTGGAGCTCAGGCTTAATGTAGTTTCTAACTTCTTAAAGACTTGTGTCCAAAAGTCGTTAGTAAACTTTGGATCTTGATCACTCACGATATCCATCGGTAACACATAAAAACGAAATTACTCATCCACGAATTGGTAAGCCAATTTAGGAGTTGTTACCATGGTTTTAGTGGCAATAAATCTAGCCATTTTAGTTAGTCTATCAACCACAACCCAGATGGCATCATGGCCTTTTTGGATGCGAGGAAGGATAACAAGAAAATCCATGGATATACTTTCCCACTTATTGTTGGGAAATTCCAAGGATGTAAAAGTCCAACGGCTTTAAGTTGCTCGACTTGGTTAACTTGACACTGGTGACATTTAGTCACATAGCTATGTATGTCAAGACGCATCTAGACAGTAGAATTGAGTGGAGATGAGAATGAGTGTGTGATGTATTCTAAGGTGCCCTGTTGAGGGTGCATCATGGCATTAAAAAAGAATTCTCTTTTTTATCTCAGGCAAATCTAGAACACAAACCTTCCCATTACGGTAGAGCAAACCGTTAGCAATGTGGAAGGATTCCTTCGAGGTTGTGGTGATGTTTGTTCCAGACTCAACTCTTGCCTAATACTTTCCAAAATAACTGTCATCAGGATACTTTCCTCGAAGGTGATCATAAAGATATGATGTTATTTCAGTGAAGCTAACCATGTTAAATTCACGGATGCGACTTAGTGCATCAACGACAATGTTCATGGAACCTTTACGATATCGTATGGAAAACTCAAAGTCATGGACGAGATTTACCCATCGTGCCTTATGACCTTTAAGGTCTTATTGGTCACAAAAATATTTCAAGGACTCGTGGTCCGTAGTTACCACAAAACGATTCCCATAAAGATAATGGTGCCATGACTTTAGCGCATGGATAACTACAAATATCTCATTTTCTTGAACGGTATACCGACATTCAACAAAATCGAGTTTCTTACTCTCAATACTATTGGTTTACTATCTTGATAGAGGACAACACCTACAACATAATCACTTGCGTCGCTAACAACCTGAAAAGGTTTTGAAGGATCTGGTAAAAGAAGTGAAGGAGCTTTGCACACCTGGTCCTTGAGTTCCTTAAAGGCGAGGTCTAGTGTAGTATTCCATACAATAGGTTTTGTAGACTTACGCATTTGACCTTCAGTAAATGGTGTCATCAATTGAGAGTAATTGCGAAGAGATTTTCGCAAAGCCACCTTACAAAACCAAGGAATAATTGAACTTCTCGAATATTTTGAAGAGTGGGCCACAATTTGACTTTCTTGATGCGAGAAGGATCAATTTTAACTCCTCGTTTCTTGAAGAACTCACATTTCGAGATCTTTGCGTAAAATTGTTTGTTGCACAATGTTTGTAAAACAAAGCAAACATGTTTACCATGTTCTTCTAACGTATGACTATAAACTAAAATATCATCCAAGAAAATAACAATAGATTTTCCAAGTTGTTCTCGGAAGATGTCATTCATTTCTTGTTGAAATGTGGATGGAGCATTGGTCATGACCAAAAACTCATAATGGCTGTAGTGTGTACAAAATGCCATTTTAGGAATATCTTCCTCACTTATACGAATTTGATGGTAACTCGTACGAAGATCAAGTTTTGTAAAATACCGAGCTCCTTGGAGACGGTCAATCAGATCGTCAGCCCGAGGCAATGGATATGAATTCTTGATCGTCACTTTATTCAAGCATCGATAATTAAAGCACATATGCAATGTGCCATCTTTCTCTTTTACCAAGAGAGCAGGTGCACCCCATGGAGATTTACTGTAATGTGTATAACCCATTCGTAAATAGTCCTCGAGTTGCTTAAATACATCATCCTCGTTGGATCGGCTTAAGCGATATGGAGGTATACTTATTGGTGCAAAGCTAGGTACAAGATCTATACGATGGTCTATATTATGTTTAGGAGGTAAACGTGAATGTTCGGATCAAGTACACATAAGACAACTCAAATATTGATGGAGAGGAAACAATCGAAAGAAATTGTTTTTTTACACATTGAATAAAATGAGTACAGTGAGATTGAATAAAACCAAGGATAACCAAGTATTACATCAGTCGTACAAAGATTCATTCCATGGAAATCTATTTCTTCTACATAAGTATCAATAGAAATTCCTAATGAATGAATCGCCCCGTTGATGTATTGTACTCTTCCATCAGCCAAGTGCACCTCATAGGTGTGATCACTTACGGTGGGTTGGATTCCCCATATCTGAACCAAATGATCATTCACAAAGTTATGTGAGCTTCTCGAATCAAATAAGAATTGTATTGGAGACCCATTGATATACTTGTTTGCACGTAGTAAATCATTGGTTCCCACTACATAGTGAGGGAAAGAATATTTACAACTACTTAAATGATGCATTGACCTCAAGGACATCAGAAATCTGACCTTTATTGTCTGCAACATTGGTTTTGTTGTCATGCTCTTTTCGTTGGAGCTTCTGACATTGCTCTTTCGTATGACCCTTCTTTTTGTAGGACACACAAAAAGGATTTTGTCGCTTACAATCGCGATCCATGAATTCGTTGGATGTCTTGCGTTTCCCAGTGAATAGTGTCTGCTTAGTCCCGGGTGCTTCGGGTTTGTTATGGTCCTTTGTTGAGCGAGCAAGCTCAACTTGGGCCGGATCGACGGAAGAAGCCAAGAGTCGGATCAGACGAAGACTGATCGGCTAGGCCAGATCGGCGGGGAGCTAGAAGGATGTTAGGGGCCTATATTCCTATTTTAGTAAATAGGAATATTATAGGCAGAGTTAGTGTCGGGCCCATCTATGAGCATTAAAGTACTGATAGTAGTTGTGTCAGCCCACTCGTCAGGGCTTGTATAAGAAGTGCTATGTGAGCATATTGTATGTATTGAGTCTTTTGATAATACAATCTTTTAGTTTGTCTGCTCACTCAGTCTCTCTCTCTCACCCTTACTTTGTGCTTACCTTACTGTCATACTTTTGAATAACTGACTGTGCACTTTGTGCTTTTTCAAACGCTTCCACATGTAATCTTTTACATGGTATCAGAGCGAGAGGGTTAGAAGAATCCCCTGTTGCTGACAAAGCGAACAAGACAGAGACAAGTTTTTTGTCTTCGAGAAAAGAAAACATAGGAACATGGACAGAGGTATGGGAAGCTCACTTCCGACAAAAAAGCTCGATAGGAGCAACTATGCATCTTGGTCCTAAAAGATGCACTAGTACCTGCTCGGGCACGGATACTGGAGCTATGCTGAAGGAGCTAATGATGCAACACCAGATTCGACACACAAAGATTTCTCGGCCTGGGAACAGGCAGCAAGAAGAGTTCTTTACTACTTTGCATCATGTGTGAGCAACCAACTATTGAGCTACATCTGGGACACCAAAACGTCGAAGGATGCTTGGGGAAATATGAAGAAGATTTTCTCCGCAAGCACCAGAGCCAGAAAGTTACACCTCAAACAAGAGCTGAGCAACATCTGACAGAGAGATATGTGACTGATTACACCTCCAAGATCAAGGAGATCTGCGACTCATTCGGATCTATCAACATGACGGTTGAAGAAGATGAGATGGTGCAGGTCTGCCTCAGAGGGTTGACGTTGAAGTTCGAAGCATTCTGAACAACGGTTTGCACGAGAGAGAATACCCCATCCTTCTTTGAGTTGCAGTCAATGCTTCTCGTTGAAGAGAACCACATAGGTGCATCGACAACCACACATGCCGATAACAGAGATGTTGTACACAGAGGTAGATCAACCTCGTGGTCATGGTAGATGAGGCGGGTCGGCACACAATGGAGGCAACCGACAAGAGCAGAACCAGAGGCATAATAGAAATGCTGATAGCAGTTCCAGAACTTCTACGAGGAGGGGGAGTCAAGGCGGCGCCGGAAGTCGGCAAGGAAAAGCTGCGATGAACTGTTGGTATTGTGGCCATAAGGGTCATTGAGAGAGCGAGTGCTGGAAAAAGCGTGCCGATTTGGATCGAGCCTAGGTGACGCAGATAGGCCTCAAAGATCGCACTATGCTAAAGGCTCAGGGCGAGCTAGGACGGACCTTGCCTTCATTATGAAGCACAAAGCCAACTTGATGGTGGTGAGCACCTCGAAGTCGAACGAGGTGTGGTACGTGGATTCCAGAGCATCAAACCATATGATGAATAACAAGGAGTGGTTCTCAATGCTGGAGAAGCCGGAACGGCCAGGGGTTGTCAAAACTGGTGATGACATCCCTCACTCCATTGAACATATTAGAGATGTTCCTCTTAGCCATGTCGGTCAGAGAGGAATCATGAGAAATGTGTTGCATGTGCAGACAATCACCAAGAACTTGGTGTTTCTTGAACAAATTGTCGACCAAGGCATGCAAGTCCGATTTACTCACCTCAAGTGCTTCATAGAGGAAGAAGGCCGGATTATTGCGCAAGGGTGCCAAGAAGGGAGGATGTTTATCCCTGAGACGAATGATGTTGGCGCCGCTATGTTTGCCAAAGGGTAGAAGGTCGAATAGGATATTGACCTATGGCACAATCGATTTGGCCATGTCAACTTCCCACGGCTTCAAGAGATGCAGACAAAAAACATCGTTTTTTGCTTGCCGAAATTTAGTGGCCGAAAGGGCCAAGTCAGCAAAGCTTGTCAGTTAGGGAAGTAACACCGATTTCCATTCCAGAACGAGCGTAATCAGAGCCGTAACAAGCTTGATTTAATCCATTCGAATGTGTTGGGGAACAAGTTCCTCTGAATGGGATCCTGATAAGTACCGGACGAGCCGGATCAGACGGGACGAAGGAAGGAACCAGAAGATATCTGGATACTAGATCAGATGGATTTGGAAGGAATTTGAACGGATCCGGTATGAACCAACAAATAGCAACATATTAGTAAATATGTTCAGACGTGACCGTTGAGGTCATATTTGTAAATAGCCCTAAAGTTATATAAGTATAAATATAAGGGGCAACAATGTTCATTATGATGGTGATTATCATTGTCAAGGCCTTAGCTTGACAAAAGAAGATTGAACAAGAGAGGAAAAGAAAGAGAGAACAATGACCATATTTTATTATAATAAGAAAATATACAAGAGCAAGAACTAGAATATTTGCCAAAGACTTGGTGTTGAACCATAATGGTTTTAACAATACAATATGTCCTATTTATATAGGAGTAGTATGTGCCCCTTGGATGTTTGTAGGGTCATGGCACCCTTTGGATATTTATAGGGTTACATTATGAATATTATAATAAAGTAAATTATAATATCTTTATGTACAACATATATAACCTAATGCTTAGTGCTGAGTGCTTCTCCTTAGGAGGTCATGGGTTCGAGTCACCCTAAACCTCATGGGGTTTCATCTACTCATGACACCATCTCCCTCCTTCGATGACGAGTTCCACGAGTCGTAATGCATGAATTGGGGTTCGGCTTATTTGGATATTGGCAATGAAATTCAGCTACAATATGTCACCGAGTAAGACCTCTAGGACTACAGATACCTCAAGAACTATGGACCGGCAACAAGCTGAGGATTTTCGGGTGCAAAGCATACGCCCTCATACTGAAAGACGATCACCGCAAACTTGCACCAAGGTCCAAGAAATGCATTTTCCTACGTTATGGACCAGATGGCGAATTTGGCTACCGACTTTGGGACCCCGAGCACAGACAGATCGTCACAATGCCTCGAACCACATCGACGTTCGATATCACTTTGTTCGGGACTACGTCATTTCAAGGAAAATCGGCCTCGAGAAGATATCTACAGTTGATAATGTTGCAGATGGGATGACCAAGTGTCTTTTGGCGGATCAATTCCAATCCCTTCGGCACTAGATGGGTGTAACAAAAAATCAGTCCAAATAAGTCGAATACTCGAGATGTTTTCGAAAAATCGACTTTGACAGTTCTGTTTTTTGAACTTCACCCACTTGAATGAAATTTTGATTTGCCCAAAAACTTTGTATCAATATGTATTGTACATTCATTTAGATTTTACAGATTTTCAATGTATACGCCCATTACAGGGGAGTGTTGAATGCGGGTCTGTAATGGACATATTCACATTGTCTCCTTTTGTACACACTAGGTCTAGGCTATTTATGTAAATAGTGAGAAGGGCAGTTGCCCTAAGTTAGTCAGTATATAAACTGACTTTGTAACCTAGTTTTATTGGTTGATACAATTAAGTTTATCTTGTGCCCAACGTCTCTCTCTCCCTTGCGTTCTAAGTTGCTCATTGTTTTATGTCTCTTTTGACATCAATCTACCTTGATTGTATATGTTTATTGATCTTCTATTAGAAGAGTGTTGATTTGTTCCACACTAGACGACCTTGTCTCCAACAACCGATGTGCTAAACCACCGAGGTAGATCTGGACCATCTCATCTTCGTCCACCATCACGTTAATGGAATCAAGTGCGTCGTAGATCTCCTTGATCTTGGTGGTGTAATCGGTGACCGACATGTCCCATTGCCGGATAATGTTGAACTCTTGCCGGAGCTGCAATTCCGAGCCATGGTACTTGCAGCAAAAATCTTTCGGAGATTTTCCCAAACCTCCTTCGGTGATTTTGCATCTCTGATGTAGCCAAGCATCTGGTCATGCACACAGACGCGAGGCAAACAAAACCTTGCTCGCTCCTTGCTCGCCATGCTTTTGTTAATTTCTTTTCTCTTCGGTCTGTCCTTTACCGGGTGTTACGGTTTGTCTGTGAACGTCACTCGTCAACAATAGAGGATTCTCAACCCTCACGCTCTGATACCATGTAAAGAATAACGAGCGGAAGCTTGTAGAAAAACCGGCTCAACCGGATTACAACAATAAAATAGAGAAATAATGTTTAATGGAAGCTTAAGAACAGAGAATACACAGGAGACACAGAGAGAGCAAAACAACAAAAAACTCAATTCAAAATAATAACACTTTGTACATACAATGTGCTCAGTGAGCACTTTTATACAAGTCCTTACATAGACTGACATAAGTACTGACATGTACTTCAATGCTCATACGAGTGACTGCCACTGACTCCCAATAATACGCTTACGTACTAGGCTAGATTCGTAGGCCTCTAATGGCCTACCAGTTCCAATCCGGCATGTCTCTCCGATCCGGCTCTTGGTTCCGGATACTGATCCGAACACCGATCCGGTTCTTCATTCTGGATGTTGATCCGGATATGGCTTGTTCAGCTGATCCGGATCCGGTTGAGCTTGTCCGCTCAACATTATGACCTTTTTCGGGATTTTCTACATATCTTTCTCATCATCTATTAGATGATCTGTTGATTTACTCTAAAACACAAGAGGAGCATGATATATTTGTCTAGAAAGTACTTGAACGCTTAAGAAAGTATGGTCTATATGTTAGGAAACATGTCCCTCCGGATGGGAAGTGAGAAGAACAGTACTGATGAGCAAACTCGGCCGAGGCCGAAACCAGATGTGATGTACTCGGCAAGCGCCGGATGACAAGTACCCGGCAACGGAAGACCCGGTGAGAACCGGATGACGAGTACTCGGCAATGGAAGACCTGGTGAGAATCGGATGACGAGTACCCGACAAGAGCTGGATGGTGAAGACCCGGTGAGAACCGGATGTGGAGTACCCGGCAACGGAAGACCCGGTGAGAACTGGATGACATGTGCCCGGCAAGCGCCAGATGATGCAGGTCCGGTGAGGAGTGCTCACCGGATGAAGGGACATATTCGTAAATATGTTTCTGAGAGTCCATTGAGGCGATATTTGTAAATAGCCGGAAAGTCATATTAGCATAAATATGACTTAGGGCAAACTTAATGTTATGTTGTTGTCATTCTTGTTGGCGCAAGACTAGTGAGCGCGTAACAGTGTATAGAGAGTGAGAGAGAGAGAGAGAGAGGTCGTTGCCTCTATTGTAACCGCCGCCTGTGGCGAAGATCGTGAGCGCGAGGTCATTGCCTCCGTGAGCTCACTGTTGTAATCATTGTGATATAATGATAGTTTGGAGTCTGTGGACTCCCGTGGTTTTTCCCTCTCAGGGTTTTCCACGTTAAACATCCTGTGTACTCTTCTCTCCTTTGTGTCGTGTGTATTCATTCCCGTTTTCTGTGTTTGATCTTAGACTCGGTTGTGGCCGAGCGGTGTTCATCGGAGCGTGCAGTTCCTGTCACTATATGCCAAACTTGAGAAGTGTAGTTTTGACAACGAACAAGTTGATTTCTTGGGTTTTATACTATTTCACCCAAGGGTATCTTCATGGATCCAACAAAAGTCAAAACAATATTGGAATGGCAACCCCCACATTCTGTTCGAGATGTCCAATGTCGACAAGATCGATCACTGACCAGGTTAGTCACCCGACAGACAAAAGAACGCGCTACATGAAAACCGCGCCTCAGTGACCACGCCCCTTCTCTGCTGGAGTATACGGTAGAATCCACGCTCATGAAGCAAAGTGGCACCGGGCAAGAAGCCCTATTACCACTGGATCAAGCTAGTGTTACAAAGGCGCAGAAGAAGCCTCACCCCGATAGCAGCAACGGTCCCTTTCTCAGCACAACCATCGCAACTAGCATGGCTTTCTCCTACCCCTGTTTAAATGGCGAAACCAATGCCGCGAGCCACATTTGGTCGTTCCTTAACGTTTGGAACGCTAATCACATGGCATAACGAATTCTGGAGGTGGAAGCGCATGAATCGAAGATTGCCGAGTTTGGGATAACCTTGGACGACCACGCTGCTCGATGGCATTCCCACCTCGATATCACATCGTTCGCGACGTTTGACCAGCTTCAATCGTCATTTTTGCGATTCATCCATCGGAGTGTCCCCCAACGTGAGATTATCGGCTAGTTTTACACCATCAAACACCTTTCGAAAGAATCCGTAACTGATTTCAGTCTGCGATTTTAGAGCCTACGACGTCAACTCACACGCGTTCCGATAGAGGACGAGGCTAAGGACACATTTTTGGCAGCGTTACGATGACCCCTCAGGACTACATTGACTATGCAAAATGTGAAGGATGAGACAACAGACATGGTTATTGAGCGGGCGTTGCAGCTCGAACTAGAAGACGAGGATGAAGGATTGTCCATGGTATCACTCCGGCAGGCGTTGCCCTAGGACGAGGAATATCGGTTCCGCTAGGCCATTCAATGGACAATCTGCTTGAACTCAGGACACTCTGCGGTGGATTGTAATATGCAGATACATTGTCCCATTTGCCATTCATGAGTGCATACGGTGGACCAGTGCGAATATAATATGCTGAACAAGGCCACACCAACACTTCGTCGTATGGAATCACAACGACAATACCGTCGAAATGACCAAGGCCGTCACGAAGAACGTTATCGTAATACATAACATAATCAATGTGCGGAAAAGTCATACCATCACCATCGTAACGACGATCCTAAGTTTGACGAAAAAGAATATGACGAAGAAGAGTATCAGAGCCATGACCGTTATAGGGGGGGGTCATCAATATGAGAATCGACGTCCTACCAACAATTGCGGCGAACAGGATGGACCCCAGCACCTGGCATGGGATCAATGTCATTACGAGGAAAGTTTTGAGGATGAACGACACCAAGAACCTCGTTAGGAATACTGCCTGAAACCCCATCACAACAAACGATTTCAACAAACATGGGAAGAGCAATCCGCACCTGTATACACCACCACAACTCCAGTATTGGAGAAAGGCGAGTCCAGTGTACATTGCTTCGTATGCCAACAACCAGGCCAATACGCGACTCAATGTTTGTAGCGTAATAAAGGCAAGGAACCAACCGTGAACACCATCACGACGGATGTCAAGCAGGTCAGAACATGCAGTCAGGCGAAAAACATAGAATGGGCAGAACAAGATGACATACGCAAAGCAGCTCAAGCCTGGGTGGAGAAAGAAAATGAGGCTAACGCGGAGCGGATAAGGCAAGAATCAGCGAGCGCCACCATGCAGAGCGATAATAAGACATTATCGCAAGGCCCGATATGGCAAGCTTTAGCGGACTGCGAAATCACGCTAACCATGGATAAACTATTAGTACTGGTTCCATGGTTTTGACAAGTGGTAGAGAATCGTATACGGGGCACCGCCGGACTGGAAATCTTGGCTAATTACACAAAGTCCAATACCGGTCCAACGGTGGTAGATCACCATAAGCCAGCCATCAAAGTGGTACTTCAGGGCCAAGAAATAATGGGATGCATTGTCGATGGTGGTTCTGGCGTAAATGGCATCAATAAAACCACTTGTGCTAGGATGGGCATTACAGACTGGGAAGCATGCCCATTCTGGCTCCGAATGGCAGACACCCATTCCATTAGACCTTTAGGTTTAATTTGGAAGCTAGGGATCGTAGTCGATGGCCATCATTTTGAGATTTCTGCGGTCGTGCTTGCGCTGGACGCCCCAGGAGCATGCCCAATTTTGTTAGGCAGACCATGGTTACGGTCTGCTAATATCAAGCAGAACTAGCAGCATAACTGCATCAGCTTCTGACGCGGGCGAAGCAAGGTCCACGTATCGACGTAGGAAACATCCGCATCGACGAAGGAAACATCCGCATCGACCAAAGCTATAATGCCACTATATGTAGAAGAAATTAATATGCTGGAGGGTCTGGAGGATATAGAGCTAGAAGTGTACCTCAACGAAATCCCGTAGGTAATACCATTATTCGAAATTGACGTCCTCGAGGTCGCTAGTGAGAACACCCCAACAAGTATGCCCCAAGAAGAGGAATACAAACATGATCTTGAGTCTATGTTGGAGCTAAGCAAAGCACGAGAAGCGTTCGAGAAGGAAATGGAAATCTCGCGAAGGGTTACTGCGCCCGCATTGGAGGAGATTAATGTCGGAACCACGGAGGTTCCATGACTGCTCTCAATCGCTAAGGACCTGATGCCAAATGAGAAAATGGCCATGATGGAGTTGCTCCGAGGATTTAAGGATGTCTTCGCATGGTCTCATGAAGACATGAAAGGGTTGGACCCGAAATTTATCAACACAAGATTAACTTGGCCACGGATGCGAAACCGGTGCAGTAGAGACACTACCGTATGAACCCAAATTACGCAGCCCGTGTAGAGGAAGAAATTGACAAGCTCTTGAAAGCAGGGTTCATCCGACTAGTAAAACAGGCCACATGGTTGAGTCTGATAGTGGTGGTGCCAAAGAAAAATGGGAAAATATGCGTGTGTGTCGATTACTGTAAATTAAACGTCGTTACAATTACGGATGCGTTTACCTTACCATTTACGGATAGCGTATTAGACGCGGTCACAGGCCATGACATGTATAGTTTTTTGGATGGCTTTAGCGGATACAATAAAGTACGAATGCACCCAGGTGATCAGGAGAAGACTTCGTTCGTCACGGACTGGGGAGTATTCGTAGCGGTGGTTATGATGTTCGGCCTGAAGACGCCCCCCGCCACATTTCAACAAACTATCACAGAAATCTTCGGTGACTTTATACCTGCGCTTATGCAAGTCTTTCTCGATGACTTTGTAGTATATGGGACGCGAGGAGAACATTTTAGCCATTTGCGGCTATGTTTGGAACGATGCCGTACCTCGCGCCTCAGCCTTAATCTGGCTAAATGCGCATTCGGGGTTACCAGTGGAGCTCAACTCGGACACATCATGAGTAAGGAGGGGATTCCGGTAGATCCCAACAAAATTAAGGCTATCGTGGAAGCAAAAACTCCCAGTAACGCAAAAGCTCTCAGTCGCTTCCTTGGGCAAATACGTTGGCCCAATTGTATGTTATGATACATGGCAGATTTCGCTACCCCCCCTGCACGCCACAGTACACCATACTCCATTCAAATGGACGAGAATAGAAGATAAGGAATACAAGGCACTCAAAGTAATGTTGACCCAAGCGCCCGTCGTACAACCCCCAGATTGGTCTAAATCATTCCACGTATTTGTGGATGCCTCCAACATTGCAATCAGCAGCGCGCTAATGCAGCTCACTGAGTTGGTGTTGACCACTATACTACTCCAACCATAAATTATCGGATGCAGGCGGAATTATTCAACAACACAGCGTGAAGCCTTGGGGATGATTTACAACGTAAACAAATTCTGACATTACTTACTAGGGCCAAAGTTCACGTTTCATGTGGACCACACGACGCTACTCTACTTTGTCGAGAAGCACACATTAACGGGGAAATTAGCTAGATGGATGCTGCTACTCCAGGAATTTGAATTCACAATCCAATATCGATTGTGTACACAACACACAGTAGCTGATTATCTAAGCAGACTAGATAACGACGACAAAGATTTTCCCGACGCCGATATTTTGCGGGTTGCGACTATAACGACACAAGACGAGAAGAGTTTTCCGGACCGGTGGCTGATGGAGATGACCTACTTCTTGACAATGGGACTGCCACCACCACAACTACGAACATACGAAAAGAAAAGACTCGTTGTACGGAGCTGCAATTTTTGCCTAGTTGAGGGAGTCCTATATCATAAGGGGAGCGACGATATCCGTTATTAGTCTAGGTGTACAGGATGAATAGGGTGTAATGTGTATGGTGTGGTGTGTAATATGTAATATGTATACGAGTGTGTGAGGATGAGTATGTGTGAGCACATGCACAATTATGTGCATGTGACTAGAGTGTAACAGTCATCTTTTTGTAACGGTCATTATTTACCGTTACATTATGTACTATAAAAACCCCTTATGGGGCACATAATGGATAGAGAATTTTCCCCTCTCATTTGGTGTCATTTTCTGTTTGTCTTTCTCTCTAGCTCTCTCACAATCGCAACCCCCCTTGGGAGGGGGGTGAAGCCATTCTAGGCTTCACCCCCCACCCCAACAACACTTTTGGCACGCCTGGTGGGACAGACCTCCCTTGAGAAGAGGTCACTCTCTCCCTCTCTCCCTCCCTCGCTCTCCCCTAACTCATTGTTTCTTCCCTTGAGAGGAATTCCCCCCCCCCCCCTCTCTATGCGTATTCCGCCTGAGCATTTCTCTATATATTTCTCTGAGTATAATCTCATCTCTGCGTATCTGCGGATCTCTCTGTGTGTGTTTTTTATTCTATCCATCTCTCTATCTCTCCGCCTGCAGCTCTCTACTGTTTGCCTTCCTGCCTACCGAGCTTCCTCCTCACCATAAATCCTCCATGGGAGTTTCCAACAGTAGAGAAGGCACCTTATCCGTATCAAATAGTGAAGATGACTCATCCTCTAATCCCTCTATACCCACCAAGCTCTCTGAAACCTCGCCCTCCTCCACTGCTTTTTATCCCCCCTCCACTGCATAGAATGCTTCGCCATCGCCATCACTTGTGGCAGATCTAAGCCTCATCTCTCTCACTCAACGGCTCTCGCACCCCTGATGTCGCTACAGGTGTTGCCAAGCAGACCGCCAAGCTTTATCTCCATGTTGGTGGTAACACTCCCAAAGCATAGTGGATGGTCTCCGAAAAGCTCGTCAGATGGAAATTTGTGAGAGATCGCGAATCCACACAATGATTTTCTCTTGCTTCATTTTCAAGACATGGATTTACCTTTAGAATCTCATCTCAGAATAAATTGTATTCATTGAATTTACGATTGAACTCATTCTCTTTAGCCAAATTATGGGAGTAAAATCATCAAATTCATCTTCCTTCTCATCTAGAGACAATCAAACTTCTTCTATAAAGAGACGATTTTCTTCGTCAACCAAGTTCATAAAACGATTTTCTTCTATAAAGAGACTATAAGAGTGTTGGACGGATGACAAAGGCATTAAGAAATGCAGGTCTAGAATCCTCAAATCTGATTGTTGGTATTGATTTCACGAAAAGAATGAATGGACAGGTAAAGAGTCCTTCCATGGTAGAAGCCTACATTCAATGAATAACACATCAATATGTTCGAAGGTCGTAATAGCATCCCCTCCTCAAAGTAGTTGCTTGTTAAAAGCCTCAAAGATTGGCCTGGATTTTGCTGATGAAAAGGACAATACCAATTGGAATCGAGCAGATTGAACATAAATTTGGATTTATGCCACATGGAATCCTATGGATCTAAACCAAGTGTGGATGTATGTAGTACGATTTTGAGAAGATGCAGAGAAATACAATTAAGGATGATAAGATTGCTAATAAATTGGATGTCGCTGCAATCGCCGCCATCGCCGCCACCACAATCCTCCATAAGTGAAAGGCTGGATTACGAATTGAAGAATTGAAGCAAGAATTGAAGAATTCAAAAAATGCAAGGGCAGATCGCAAAATTTCAAAAATTTGAGGGCAGAGAGGATAATTTCGAAAAGTCAAGGGCGAACAAGGGAATTTCAAAAAATCGAAGAAAGAGAAAAGAGAAAGGGGCAGAGAAGAGGTTTTCAGAAACATAGGGGCATTATCACAATTTTAGGAAACGGAGGGAAAAAGATAAAATTGTAAAAACTCAAGGGTATGATATGAAATTTCGAAAACTCTCAAAAAAAAAAAGAAAAAAAGAAAAAAAAAGAAAAAGAAAAGAAGAAGAAAACTTGAGGGCAAAATTTTAAGACCAAAGGGAGTAAAATATAAACACTCACCCCACATGATGTAACTGGAGAATACACACAACACGATTTCACTACCCATGTTACAATGGACGAGCGGATTGGTGTGCGATCCAATCATGCAATTATGCTGACCGAACGAGAAGGTTTGTGTGAAGCTATCTCCGATCAAAGTTATCGATCGTCGAGCAGTAATCCGATCGAGGAATTTCTGATCGTGAGGGAAGACCGATGGAGTTCCGGTCAACAAGAGTTTTTTTGGCATGGGCTTGTGGGTCAGACGTGGAATGCACTGTCCCACAGGCGTGCCAAGTGTTATCCTTCTAGGTGTACGGGATGAATAGGGTGTAATGTGTATGGTGTGGTGTGTAATATGTAATAGTATATGAATGTGTGAGGATGAGTATGTAACGGTTGTCTTTTTGTAACGGTCATTATTTACCGTTACATTATGTACTATAAAAACCCCTTATGGGGCACATAATGGATAGCGATTTTTCCCCTCTCATTTGGTGTCATTTTCTATTTGTCTTTCTCTCTAGCTCTCTCACAATCGCAATCCCCCTTGGGAGGGGGGGTGAAGCCATTCTAGGCTTCACCCCCCACCCCAACAAAGGCAGGGTATACGGCAAGAGGAGAAGGAAGCCGTTTTACGCGAAGCTCACTGCAGAACGACAGGAGGGCATTACGGCCCGAAAAGTATGGCAAGCAGGCCTTTGGTGGCCAACTACGCAAAAAGACATGTATCAATATTGTAAAGAGTGCGACCTCTACCAACGCATGGGCCAACCTACGGAGCTTGCACGGATGCCGCACCGGCCAGTGCTCCCGCTCGACCCCTTCCAGAAATGGGGTCTCGATTTTGTCGGTCCCTTTACTACGGCAACGACACGATCAAGGCATAAATATATCGTAGTCACCACGGATTATTGCACGAAATGGGTAGAAGTGAAAGCCTTATGGGATAACACCGCGGTATTGACGACAAAATTCTTATACGAGCACATTTGGTGCCGTTTTGGCTACCCAATAGAACTCATAAGCGATCAAGGAAGCCATTTTTTGAATATGGTTATCCACAACCTCACACAACATTACGTTGTAGTACATAAGAAGAATACATCGTATTATCCTCAGGAGAATGGATTGGTGGAATCAACGAACAAGACACTACAGAATATCCTAAAAAAGATTGTTAATGAGATTAGAACAGACTGGGACACTAAACTGCATAGCGCCTTGTGGGCTTACCGCACGAGCTACAAGACAAGCATACAATCAACTCCCTTTCGACTAGCGTACGGGCTAGAAGCGTAATGCCCATTGAATTTCAGGTACCTAGCTTACGTATTCAAGTCTGTGAAAGATTGTCGGAAGGTTAGTCAGAACAGATATGTTTACGGCACTTACTGGAGTTAGGCGAAACATGAGTCCAAAGTATGGCAATCCTGGAACATGAGCAGAGACGGCGTAAAGCGTTCGTAGACCAACACCGAGGCACTAGTGAAAAACACTTCAAAGTTGGGAAAGCCATTTTAGTTTTCTAAACCCGGATGGGCCAAATGTTGGGAAAATTACGATTCCGCTGGACAGGGCTGTATTGGATAATAGGGGCGGAAAACAGAACCTTTCAATTAGGGACCCTTGCAGGCGAAATATTGCGGCAAAAAGTGAACGGGTTCCGCCTAAAGCCGTACTTCGAACCTACACCACCGAATTAGTTTCACGCTGTAAAAGACGATGCGGCCGTTGCTTCCCACGCCAACTAGTAGCCGGGACCCATTTGTAAGAAATCTAACAGTAATATTGTACTTTACTGTAAAAAGAAAAAAAGAAAAAAAGAAAAAAGAAGAAGGGTTTAGGGTTTTATGCATGCACACTGTCCAAGGGAAAGAACACACGTCGACACAATGAGGCACATGCCCACAAACCCTAAGTCACAAAAGAGGAGAACAGATGGTTTTTTGCACATTACAGAAAACATAATCAAGCCTTCTGCTCCCCTCGCTCTCCTAACTCTCCAGCTTTTCACAGGCATTATGGTCCAAGCAACTTGCGTGCCCTAATCCCTAATCACTCCTTGCATGATCCCTACCACGGTACTGTGCCGATCCCCATCCCCTCAGCACTGCGATGATGGCTCATGGAAAAGGGCTTTGAAGGCTACATCCAGGTAGTAGAGGCGCCACCGCACCCCATGCCCAAGAAATCGCCAAGGTGCGGTGGCGCTAGGCCTAAGCGTCGACGACGAGATTGCAAGAATGGTCGCGGACTGCTAAAGGATGCAGACGCACGGGTAGAAGATTGCTTGCCCACAGAGTCCACATCTACACTAGAGCTCATCCGCGAGCCATAACCAATCAGAACGACACATTCACAACGTTGAAAAGGCGTGCTTACGACAAAAAGTGAAGTGTTACACTATCCGGACATTCCGGATACAGCCCATGAGTTTGGCGCGTTGTTACAATTCGGGACGACATATGAACTAATGGAATTCCTAGCCCACAGACGCGTACCAGCCGAGCCCACCACGGAAACGCCGTGAGTAGAGGACAAGCCCCCCCCGCAAGAAACATGCTCGGTAGAGTCACACCCATATTCCATGGAGTAGGACGAGACCCCTACCGAACAAGCAGGCACTCCGGAGATGACTACGATGATCATACCCAACGACACAGTCCCAACCACGACAGTCACTACGGAGGAAGTAGTACAAAAAGAAATACTGCAGGAGCCACCCACGGAGAGACTACAGGCGGAAGCACCGGTTGAGCCACAAAGCAACCAACCCAACCACGTTACTGCGCCACCAATCACAACAAGTAACGACGGGTGCCCAATGTCATGATATGGCAAGACTCAAACCCATGACCTTATGTTACATGGGTCGAGTTCTTGACCATTAGACTATATGTTGTAATACAAAAGATATTATTTTTATTTAAGTTTTACTACAGAAAATTGATGTATATTCCAGATTTCTCTGGAACATTCTAGAAACTTTAGGCGTACACATGAGAACATTATAAAAGGAGGCACAAAGCATTATTTCGAACCAAATCGGTTCAACGCCAATCTTAAGCCTCATAGCTATTATTGTACTTACTCTTCATATAATATAATATATCTTTTGTTATCATCATTCTCCTTCTCTCTCTCTCCTTCTCTCGTGAGTTCTACACCCTTTTCTCTCTTTTAGTACTAATTCGCATCTCTTAGTACTAATTCTCTCTCTGTCTTAGTACTATTCCTGACAATTTGAACCGATTTCTTCTCCCTCCTCATCCTCTTCTCCCTCCTTTCCTTCATACTAATCCTCTTATTCTCCATAGTAAAATGGCAATTGTTAGCGCTTAGGAATACCAATCTGTTTTCTTGGAGCTCCAATGCTTAAAAGAGAAGTTTGTAGCACTAGAACAAGAAAATCACCATTTGTTGGGGGATCTTCAACAAATAGCGCTAGAAAAACAACACAGGGAGCTGACGTTACGTGTACAATAACTTGAAGCAACTATTATATCACTACAAGAACAAGGATCAAGCACTCAAGGGATTCACAAAGAACCCAATATCGGTCTTCCTATGAAATTTGTATATTCTCTTAACATAATATATATCTTTTGTTATAATCATTCACTCTCTCTCTCTCTCTCTCACTCTCTCTCTCTCACTCTCTCACTCTTTCCTTCTCTCGAGAGTTCTACACCTCCCTTAGTATTAATCCTAATCTTTTAGTACTAATTCCTCCTCTGTCTTAGTACTGTTCCTAACAATACTTGTCTGTCTTAGTACTGTTCCTAACAATACTTGTCTGTCTTAGTATTGTTCCTAATAGTTTGAATTGATTTTCTCTCCTTCCTTCTCTTCCTTTATCTTCTTACTTCTCCCTCCCTTCATACTAATATCTTATTCCTCTTTTCTCTCATACTATGGCCACTATTAGCACTCAAGAATATCAATCTGTTTTTTCGGAGTTGCAATGTTTGAAAGAGAAGTTTCTCGCATTGGAACAAGAAAATGAACGATTTTTTAGGGGAGCTTCAACAAATCTCCTTAGAGAAGCAACAAACGCAACAACAACATGAGGAACTAGTGTTACGCGTGCAACAACTCAAAGCAACTATAGTCGCAATGCAACAACAAGGACTTAGTACGCAAGGGGTTCATAAAGAACCCAAGATCGGCCTTCCCATGAAATTCGATGGAATGCGATCACAGTTTAGAGGATTCCTTAATCAGGTACGATTAGTCATTCAAATGCATCCTTTCCGATATCCCACCGATGCATCACGAGTGGGTTTAGTAGGCACGTTGTTAAGTGGCTCAACTTTGGCATGGTTCGCTCCGTTGTTAGAAAAGGAATCTCCTTTACTAAACAATTTTGAAGAGTTTTTAAGTGAGTTTGAAGCCTGTTTTGGAGAAACTAACAACATAAGGACAAAAAAAACAAAATTCGACGATTATGTCAAGGTGATCGTCCAGCCTGCGCATACGCTACAGATTTTCGCCTACTCGCCTCCGATATCCCCTGGGATGACCAAGCACTTATGGAGCAGTTTCGTTATGGTCTATGTAACAATGCCAAGGATTTACTCTTGACCTTCCCCGAAGAACCAAAGTCATTGACAGAAGCAATTAGTCGCGCGGTGAGATGCGACAATCGTCTTTTCAAAGGACGTTCGGAATGTTAGTTCCAGATGCCAAGGGCAAGATCAGAGCCCACCTACACCTCAGTGGTAGCAAAACCTTTTCCAAGGGAGTCATATAATGCGTCTCCAGTGAATACTCCAACTCCGATGGAAATTGACACTACACGTTGTCGTGGTCCATTATCGGAAGAAGAAAAGCAGCGACGCCGATCAAATCGACTATGTCTTTATTGCGGTGGACCAAGGCATATTGCAGTGAACTGTCCCTATAGGCCAAGAAGATAGGTGAACCAAATAGTTGCTAGTTCTAACTGTACTAAACCCGAGTCTATTTTAGTAGGAATATCTGATAGTCCTAATAGTAATAATTGCCCAAATCTATCGAACAAATTTGATGTCCTTAGTCAGTTAGAAGAAGGGTTAAACGAGTAAGTCCAGCCAAAATAGGAGCCGTTTGGTTGGACAACCCTATATCTGTGCAACCCATTAGTGGTTCCATTCCCTCGAAGCAAGTTAGCAATGTGTTCTTAGCCCAAGTAACAGTTAGTACTAAAAGTACCTCTCCAGTACATGTCTCAACACTCCTAGATTCCAGAGCTAATTCTTGCTTCATGGATAGGAATTTTGCCCAAGCTCATTAGATATCCCTAAGAAAATTCCCGTGTCCAGCCTCTGTAGTAGTCATTGATGGTCGTTCCATTGCTTCCAAAAATATCATAGTAGAGTTAGAGCCCGTTAATATTATCCTAGATAATTTAGCGTGTGTAGTATCCTTGAATATAATTAGTATCCCAGAACATGCCATTGTTTTGGGATTACCATGATTTGAATTACATAACCCAGATATAGATTGGAGAACAAGGGAAATCCGGCATCGACAAACCCGAGGATCTACTCATAAGATTGCAACTATTTCGCTACACCAGTTGCGTGAGGAAGGACGCAAGGAAGAAATGTTTCTCTTCGTAGTATCAATAAAACCCTCCAACACCACTAAAGAGGAGTCCACCGTTCAACTTCCAAAGAAGTATCGTCATTATGCCGATGTGTTCGATAAAGTACAAGGCAATACGCTTCCTCACCATCGATTGTATGATTGCCCCATCGATTTACAACCGGGAAAAGAGTCACCATGGGGACCGATCTACAATTTGTCATCAACCGAGCTAGAAGTCCTTCGAGCCTATATAGAGGAGAATTTGGCAAATGGTTTCATTCGACATTCGAAATCTCCAGCCGGCACACCCATTTTCTTCGTCAAGAAAAAGGATGGATCACTTCGTCTCGTTGTAGATTACCGTGGCTTGAATAAGGTCACCATCAGGAACAAGTACGCACTTCCCCTTATCTCAAGTCTTTTAGAACAGATCAATGGTGCAAGGTTCTTCACAAAGATCGACTTACGAGGAGCATATAACCTCGTACGGATCCGTCCAGGAGATGAATGAAAGACCGCGTTTCGCACCAGATATGGGCACTTCGAGTATACGGTGTTGCGTTGTTACGCGGGTGCGTGTAGAAGGGGCGGGACCACTGGGGTCTTGGCCTGAGGAGCGAGAGAGAGAGAGAGAGGGAGAGAGGGGGAGAGAGACAGAGAGAGAGAGAGAGAGAGAGAGAGAGAGAGAGAGAGAGAGAGAGAGAGAGAGAGAGAGAGAGAGAGAGAGAGAGAGATTCACAGACACGCAGAAGCGAGAAGGAGAGATATAGAACGAAACACTTAATTACAATGACAAGAGATTACAAAATCCGACGGTTACAACCGTCAAGGCGGCGATGGGCCCGACACAAGGACCCTACTCACGCACACAGGCGGAAAACACTGGACCCAGAGAAACGCAGAAGGAAAGGCCTCTGCTGGCAGCGCACGGGCTACCCACGAAGTAGAGGCGTCGAACTCCCAAGCACCCACAGAGAATGACGGTCGGAGGAGGAGAGAGAGTTCGGCCCTCGGTCCTACAACACTTCCTCCTCCTTAATGCGCGATCCCCTTTTATCTTCCTTCTCTCCCTCCTTAAATAGTTCGCAAAGGGGGGGTGCCCCCTTTCTCCCTAGTCAAATCGCTTTATTCCCTGTCCCTTTTGACAGAGATACGCACAATCCCCTAATAAATGTGTACTACTTAGTATTTACATTAGCCGATCCATTTATGAATCATGTACAAAATATAAAAATATCAATTCACGCGTCCATCCGTGTAAGAGCAGGTCCATGCGCCCTTTTCTCCGATTCCGCCCATGGCCGGTTTTCTTCATGACATCCACCCCCACCAAACCACGCATCCATTGGCATGCGCCAGAGACAGGTAGTTACCGAAGAAAACAGGCTTCACTCGTCGCTCTCCGATTCTCCGCCGGGCCCGAACTGATCATCGTTGCCGCTCCCGCTCGCAGGCTCCGGCTTGTCTTCGAACCGCTTCTTGAACGCTTTGATCCGCTTCCCGGCCATCGGCACCGCTAACCGTGTCCCGTCGAGTTCCGCGAGGTGGTACGTGCCGTTGTCGTTCGCGCTCGTCACCGTGTAGGGCCCGAACCACCTCCTAGCAAACTTCCGCACCGCCTTGTGCTGATTGTCGAGGCTGCTGTCGTACACCAAGACCCAGTCGCCTTCCTCGATCTTCTTCGGTCACAACTGGTGTGTCTAGTTGAACCGGGTCTTGTTCTGCTCCCTTGCCGCCCGCAGCTTTTCCTTCGCACTTTTTATGTCCTCCGGCCTCCGCTCGAGTTTCCGAATCCGCGCAGCCAGCAACTCCTCCCGGTTCATCTCGTTCTTCCAATCTACCGCCGCCCACGAAGAAACCGTCCGTTCCACTAGCATGATCGGCTTTTGTCCATACATCAGCTCTACTGGCATAAACCTTGTTACCGAACTGTGCGTAGTTCGGTCCGCCCATAGTGCGTAAGGAAGAAGTCGCGGTCAATTCCCGACCTGCCCTCCGCATGCACGCACCAACACATTTACGATCGGCCCGTGCCCACGTTCTACCTTTCCGTTCGCCTCTAGATTGTATGCCGTAGTGAGGGAGAGTTTGACCCCTAGCCGGTCGAACAGCTCCTCAGCCTCCCTCGCATCCAGCTCTCCCCGGTCCGCCACGATCCTCTCGACGCACCCGTACCAACACACTACCTCTTCGATCAGAAACCGGCATACTGCCGCAGTTGTCTTGTTCTGCAGTGCATGGCCTTCCACCTAGTTCGTTAAGTCTTCCTGCGCAAGCACCAGGTATCGCATCTGTCCTACTCCCATCGACATCGTCACCAAGTCCACCATCCACTTGAAATGGACCGCAGGTGGGTAAGTCAGGTGTAGCTCGTCCCGATGTCGGACTACGGAGTGCATCTGACAGCTTTCGCAAGTCGTTACGAACCGATGCACGTCCTGGTACAGCCCCGACCACCAATACTTCTCCTTTAGCTTCTCGAACGTGGCCCACGTTCCGCGGTGCCCGGCCCAGGAACTCTCGTGAAATGCTGCCTTTAGTTCCTCCTGTTCTTCTTTCTTTGCCATTACTCGGAGCGGGATGCCGTTTCTTTTCTTTGGGTGCCTCCATATGCATCCGTCCCGTAGGAAGAATCGGTACGCCTTCTCCTGTACCTGGCTCGCCTCTTCTCTTGTCCACGCTACGTTCGGCATCATCGCCCGTAGGAACCTCCCGATTTGGAGCCACTCCCCGTCGTACCTGCTTTCATCAAATTCGTTAAGCGCCGGAGTGTCCCCTTCCCTCGTCGTCACATTAGCCAACCCGAAGAAGTCCTCGCTGACTTCTTCGTCATCTGAAACCATGTCATCTTCGTCGTTGAACCTTGCTCTCGAAAGCATGTCGGCCATGGCGTTATCCTTTCCGGAGATGTGCCATATCTCCGGGGTGGGTCAGGGACTTAATGTACGCTATCCACCGGAGCATTGCTAGGTCCTGCATCGCGCATTCGGAAACCATCCCGAGTATTGGCAGGCAATCTGTCTCGATTGTTACCTCCGTCCCGATCAGGTAGTCCCTGTCGGCCTTGACTGCCGAAACGATACCCCATAGTTCGCGCTTGACTTGGGCGTATCCTTGCTGTCGCTCGCTTAATACCTTCGCCCCGAACCAGATCGGGAACCGTGCGCCGTCCTCGTCCTCCTGGTTGATCACCCACCCGATCCTGGTCGGGCTCGTGTGCACCGTTACGTAGATGGGGACCCCCTTACCGTAAACCGCTTTACAGAGAGCTGGCGCTACCGTAAGTGCCTCCTTTAGTCTCCGGACCGACTCTGTGTGCTTCGTCCTCCACTCAAAGCTACACCCCTTTTTCAATAGTCCGTAGAGGGGTTCCGCGACATGTGCGTAGTGCGGGATCCAGATGTGACTATCGTTGCCCCATTCTTCAATAGTCCGTGTTAAAAATCCGAGGCCTAATCTCTGAGGCTATCTCGGTTCCTCTCATGATTAGCTCACACTGTCAAGGATTGAACTGACTTTTGACCATGAAGACTCTTCACCCGAGCGAATGCTGCTCCACTATCGAACACCTTAGTCTCCATCCTTGATGATGTTTTGTAGGGTTGGCCAAGAATTAGTAAATGGGAAGCTGAATCTTGCACAAAAAAGTGTTGGTCAATCTCTACATCCCCGATTGTGACTTGAATGTTGGGACATGCTCCATAAAGATCTTCCGTGGCCTTCATCACCACACGAATCTTCCATCCATGGTTCGTGTTGATAGGCCATCTTCCCTTCTTGTAGAAATCCGTCGAGATGAGATTAATATCTGATCCATGGTCTATAAGAGCCGCATCCGTCTCTTTCTTCTCTCCAATATTCACCGGAGTTTCCCTTGTCGCTCTCGCCCAATGGAGACGTGTATAATGACTGTCCACTAGATCTTCTTCTTTCTCTTCCGTTCTTGCCATAGTTATGGCATTGGTTGTCACCTTTGTCGAAATTCCCACTTCCTCATCTGTTTGTTGTCTTTTGCATTTGATAAGATCGACGATGGTCTCATGGAACTCCTTCTTTGCAATTCCAAGTAGTTCTCTCAATGTAAGGTAATACGGCTATCGAGCACTCTTTCTTCAAGAACCTTTCTTAAGTTAGCTGTTTGTTTAATATCCGACCTTAATTTGTATGTTGGCATCGATCTATCCTTCCCCTTCTTGGCATTCTCTTCAATGGTTTGAGTTGGTTCCTCGACTCTCTTGTTTGAGATTCCATCTTCTTGATGTGTGGTCTTGATCATCTCTTCCTTCTTCTTAAAGCTTCTTGTATCATGTTTCTTAGAAGGGCCTTCATCTAGATCCGTCCTCTTCCACTTCTCCTCCACAAACACTTTGTGGGTTCTGCGGAGATCGTGTTGTTATCAACCGGATCCGCCCACCCGGTAAGGTCTCGTACATGAAGGTTGGCTAGCTTTGCATCATCTGAATTAATCTTCCCTTTTTTTTCGTATTCAAGGACGGTCGGCCAAAACCCCATTCCCTTTTTAATCATTCCAAGCTTCTCCTTCCCGATTCTTATACCGGCGGATGCAACATAGTGTATAGCTTCGACGTGGCTCACATCGGCCTCATCCATGATTTTCTTTAGAACCCCCCTACCGAAATTCACTTGCAAGGGCTTTCGAGTCTTACTTTAGTGTATAATGTGACCTTCCATGTAGACGAGGTTTTGTTGAATTGCCTCTTGAAGGCTAGCACAATCTTTCCTTGCATGATCAACACTATCACACCATGCACATCTATATAGGTCTTTCCCCTTCAACCCTCTACGACTCATATTAGCTAACGAAACTGCTTTGAATTTTCGTGCCAACTCTTCAATGACAAAGTTCTCCATCGCTCTTTCGGTCGGCTCACTTTGCTTTGTCATCTCAGTTTCTATTGAAGTCTTCCTTCTTTGGACTACCGGGCCTGCCATGTCGGAATCATCTAGCCATCGACGACGTTTGTCAAATCGATCACATGCTCTTCTTACTGCAACCCAATTCGTTATGAGACCATTGGGTTGTGCTTCGTCCTCTAATCGACTACCTAGTTCTCGTCTATCTTTTGCATCCACCGGCTTTAAAGAAGTACAAAACTTTATCTCCTTGGAGAATTGTTTGATCGGTTCTCGGGAGACGGTTGTACATTTGGTCAAATTCGGTGTACACTCCCGATGTGTTCATGTTCTTCCCCTTCTTCTCAATCCACTTCATCAACGTATGACGAGTCATCCTCGATGTATCTTCAAGCATATATTCAGCCAAAAGTGCCCTTTCAAATCCCACCCATGTTGTTTGGGCGGCTTGAATCTCCCTTATACAGCCTTGTAACCTAATAGCTTGACACGCTTGAAGCTTGATATTTGCTTCTCTTCAATGACATCACGTTGTTGCATCTCCGTCTTGTATGTAGCAAGAAAATCCGTAATGTTTCTTCCACCAAATTGGCATGCTTGCTTCTCAACGGTTCGGTCGATGGCCTTGTCTAAGCTTGCATCATTATCTCGAGCTCTCATCATATGCTCGACAATAGCCACCAACTTTGCCACTTCATCAGCATGGGTGTTTGACGAAGAAGCCATCTTCTAATCTTCTATTTCAAGCACTTGATCCTTCCTACCGCCTCTTCACCTCGGGTTTACCAATGTCACAAAGTTTCGCGTGCGCGTGTCGCTCGAACAGGACCACTGGGGCCTTGGATCGGGGAGACAAAAGAAGTGAGGATAGTGGCAAGGGAGCGTTCGGGCTTGCCCATGCACCTCTCCTTTCACAAAGGCGTTCGAAATCGTGTCTTGTGTGTTAGTGTAAATCTTGCTTGTGTGTTTGTGTGACTTGTGGCAAGGGAGCGTTCGGGCTTGCCCATGGACCTCTCCTTTCACAAAGGCGTTCGAAATTGTGTCTCCCGTGTGTAAACCTTGCTTGTGTGTTCGTGCAACTTGTGGCAAGGGAGTGTTCGGGCTTGCCCATGCACCTCGCCTTTCACAAAGGCGTTCGAAATTGTGTCTCCCATGTGTAAACCTTGCTTGTGTGTTTGCGTGTCTTGTAACAAGGGAGCGTTTGGGCTTGCCCATGCACCTCTCTTTTAACAAAGGCATTCGAAACTCTGTCTCTCATGTGTTTAAGTAAGCCTTTTCATTGTGTGTTCGTGTGTCTTGTAATAGGGGAGCGTTCGGGCTTGCCCATGCACCTCTCTTTTCACAAAGTCATTCGAAACTCTGTCTCTCATGTGTGTAAGTCAGCTTTTTCCTTGTGTGTCTGTTTGTAAACCTTCCTCACGTGCATTTGTTCGCCTTGTGACTAAGGGTTGATTTGGGCTTGCCATGAAACTCTCCTTTTCACAAACACGTTCGAATACTCGTGCCTTGTTTGTGTAAGCCTTCCTTCTGTTGTGGGTGTGAGCCCTATTTCCTTCCCATCCATAACCCCGACAATTCCGCCTCACAATCCGCACATAGTGACGGAGTTTCACGACACCGTGTACAGTGTACTCTTAAGCTTCCATTAAACCTTCATCTCTATTTTACTATTGTTATCCGGCTGAGCCAATTTGTCTACAAGCTTCCACACGTTATTCTTTATAGGGGTCTAGTTCGGTTTCAATGTCTGATTCTTCTTCGGTCCATTCGGGTCTTTGTCTGAATCCGGTTGGTTCATTGTGGTCTTCGGCTGCCATGTGGCTTCCGACCGGATGTGTCCTTGTATTTTCCACCCGATCTCTGTCGGTCGACCCAAAGTTCACTATCTTCTTCTCCGACTCCCAGTCAGCAATGGCCTTGTCTTCCATGAAGACTATGTCTCGACTCCGGAAAACCTTCTAGTTGACCAAGTTCGAGCATATCCGTGCATGCATGTTCACTTCTTCCTAGCATATACGGGCATGTATCAAGTACAATGTGTTGATCTTCTAGGCTCCGGCCACAATCAAGCTTCCTTCGTTGAACTTCATGAATATGTTCGGGATGCCACCCATATAGCCTTCGCCATCTAGCTGACCGGCTGATATCAGGTTAAACCAAACCTCCAGAACAAGCAACCTGCACCCGGTTGACATAGCCAGCCACACATCTCCTATGCCAACGATTTGGCATACACCTTCATTTCCCATCCTTACACAACCGTGATCTCTAGCTCTGTAGGATGTGAAACACTTTCGCTCGGGAGTCAGATGGAACGATGCTTTGGAGTCGACCACCCATGTCGTCTCGTTGCTGACAAGATGTAGCTTGCTCTACTTGGTGATGAGCAATAGTTCTTCCTCGCTTGTCGCGATTGCTGACGTTCCTTTCTGATCCGAACTTCTCCGGTTTGGACCCTTCTTTGAGTCAGCATTGTCGGTTCCTTTCTCCTTCTAGAAGTGTCGGCAATTCTTTTGGAAGTGCACCGGCTTTCCACAATAAAAGCAAGTGGGCCTCCCTCTTGACTTCGACCTTGTCCCCGATTTGTCCTGGTTCTAGGAACTCCAATTCTGGCCTCTTCCCTAGTTATGGTCATCTTCCATAACCAAGGCCTTTGGATCGGTTCCGAACTCCTGGTACTTCCGGTGAGCTTCTTCATCCAGCAAGCTTGATTTTACCCTTTCTAGGGATAGATGTTTTCCTTTTGGCCCGGCGTTGCCCAAAGTGACAACTAGTGTCTCCCAACTATCCGAGAGGGAGCCGAGCAACAACAACGTGAGTTCCTCGTCGGTAGAGGTACTTCCAACGAGGTTGTTTGATTTATAAGCCCCTGAAAGGCTTTCATGTGCTCTACCATACTAGATCTGTCTTGGTATTAGAGTCTCACTAACTTCCGGAATACTGGATCCATCCTGGTATCAGACCCGATTCAACTACATGGTACCGATTTTTTCGTAGAGCACATGAGTCTTACACTCTTCACTAAAGTTGTTGTGCAAGCTCATGTCGATGCAGCATCAAATGTATGTCGTCGTCTTCATATGCATCACCTCCCAGTTCAAGGCATTGATTTTATCTATTCTTTTGTCTCCAAATTGCACTAGTAGCCAGAGATCTTTGACCACCAACATGTCCCTCATCTTTGACTTCCACACTGGGTAGTTGGAGCCGGTTAGCTTGAACATGCCGTCAAATGGTTCTTCCATGCTCTGGTACCAAATTGTAAGGAATAGAGCATGGCCACAACCGAGTCTTAATCACAGTGGAAGAAATTGAACAAAAATAAAGATTAATGCACTTACGCTCTAAACGGGTCAACACAGGATATTAACGTGGAAAACCCTAATCGGGAAAAACCACAAGAATTCTAAGACCTCCGAACAGGATCACTATAGAGGAGAGGTATAACAATGTGAGACTTAGAGGCAACGACCTCGAGCTCTACCTTCGCCAACCGGCTGTTCCAACAGAAGAGCTTTCTGTATATCTCTCTCTCCCTCTCTCAATCTCTTTCTGTACAACAAGAAGAATAATACCAACAACTATCACGTTCTAAAAATAGTATTTTCCTAGTTATATTTATACATATATAACTTTGGGGATATTTACAAATATGACTTGAAACCGTCACACCGGGACATGTACATAAACTAATGTCGACCAGATACCAAACCGGATCCATCTGGTCCGATATCTAGATATCTTCCGAATCCATCTAGTCTAGTTCTTTCCTTTAGCTCGTTCGATCCGGCTTGTCCGATTCTCATCCGGAGGAACCTATTTCCCAAAAAAAAATTTAATCCCTTTGAATTCACAAATACAAACCGATAAACCTCAAATATGGCAATTGGTAAGTGATATTACAACTTGGTATATTTAGAAGGCTCGATGTTTGAAGGTATTTCAAAATGTGACTGAAAGACCTGGCCAAATAATTTCGGGAATTTGTGTGAAAGTTAATATGTGGAAGCATATGACAAACCGTCTTAGCGGGATACCAACAGAACGTAGAGAAGAAGGTTTAATGGAGACCTTACACATAGAATACACGAGAGAGACAAAGAGAGAGCAGAACATAAACTCAATTCATAAATAATAATCCTCTCTGCGGTGAATGTGCTCAGAGAGGTTGTTCCTGCTGCCACTTGCTCCGACTTGTTCGGGCTCGGCTTCCTTTTTCTGCTTATCTTCCCCTTTTGTTTTTTCTTTCTCTCCGCCTCCTTGTTCGGTGCCATTACCCATTTCCATTCCCATTCTCCCCCTCAAGTGCGCCACGTCGAGATGTTGAATGCCGAGCATCTCCGAAAACTGGTGCAACTTGTCCGATCCAAGCGGCTTGGTGAAGATGTCGGCGCCTTGCCAATCCGTGTGAACATACCAAAGTTCAACTTCACCGCTCAAGACCCGCTCATGGACAAAGTGATAATGCACTTCTATGGGCTTTGTTCGAGCATGGAATATAGGGTTCTTGGCGAGCTGTATGTTGCTTACATTGTCACAATAAATCAAGATCGGGGTCGGCACCTCGATTTGGAGGTCTTGCAGTAGTCGCCGAAGCCAGATGGCTTCAAAGGTGGCAACGATAGCGCCCTGATATTTAGCCTCAGTGCTCAATAGAGCCAATGTTGGTTGCTTTTTGTTGCTCCACACAACAACCGCGCTACCAAGAGAAAACATGTAACCGGAGGTGGATCGGCAATCCGATGTATCACCAGCCTAGTCGGCATCGGTATATCCGACTAGCTTCCCGACTATACCATGTCAGTATAACAGTCCCCGGTCGTTCATGCCGCTAACATATCAAGCTTGAGGGGCTTTAGACCATAAAGTGACTTTTTAATTCTACACATTGCCAACCTGTTCAGCTCCGATTGAAAATCAGGGGGTTGGATCATATAGACCCGTTCTTCAAGGTCACCTTGAAGAAACGTATTCTTCACATCCATTTGGTGAAGATGTTAGCCCCTTGCCGCAACAACAACTAGTACCACAAGGACCGTCGTCATCTTCACTACCGGAGCGAAGGTCTCGTCGTAATCGATGTCGTGGGTCTGTGCATATCCCTTCGCCACTAACCAGGCCTTGTACTGGTTGACCGAATCATCGACATTGTACTTTACCTTGTACACCCAGTTGCAGCCAATCGGTTTACATTGTCGGGGAGGTTCAACTAGGTCCTAAGTGTCGTTGGCATCGAGTGCCCGCATTTCTTCTTCCATAGCCGCACGCCAATTTGCGTCTTGTTAGGAAACAAGTCCCTCCAGATGGGAAGTGAGAAGAACAGTGTTGATGAGCAACTCGGCCGAGGCCGAATCCGGATGTGGAGTACCCGGCAACGGAAGACCTCGTGAGAATCGGATGACAAGTACCTGGCAAGGAAGACCCGGTGAGAACTGGATGTTGCAGGCCCGGTGAGAACCTCTCATCGGATGGAAGGGACATATATGTAAATATGTTCCAGAGAGCCCAATGGGGCTATATTTGTAAATGGCCCGAAAGTCATATTAGTATAAATATGACCTAGGGCAAACTTAATAGTGATGATGATAGAGTTATTGGTGTAACCTCTGTACAGTGCGTAAGAGAGAGAGAGAGAGAGAGAGAGAGTGATATACAGAGATTGTGTCTCTGTTGTAACCGCCGCTAGGCGAAGATTGTGAGCAAGAGGTCGTTGCCTCTGTGCTCCCTGTTGTATTACTTTACAGAGTGATAGTTTGGAGTCTGTGGACTCCCATGGTTTTTCCCTCTTAGGGTTTTCCACGTTAATATCCTGTGTATTCTCTTTCTGTTTTGTCGACTTACCTCCATTCCCATTTCGTCTGCGTTTTGATTGTCATCAAGTGATCTACTGGCCGGAGATTAATCCGCGTATTCCACGTCACGTCTTTCGTTGCTTTTGTGTAGCTTTCTGGCGCACACACTTCCGCCACATTGGTCATGTACGCATAGTGATGCGCCATGTACTCATTGTATCTGTACCATTTTACGGGGTTCTTTTGGGGGGTTGATTGGCGTAGTTTTCCATCAGCCAGTCTCAAGTCCTTCTTGGCCGGTTTAGACTTCATTTCTGAATATCCGACTTTGTTCTATCCGGAGTCATAATCCCTTCGATCTGACTCTTCCCTATCGGCATCTTTTCTTCCCCTTCTCTTTGCGCGTGAACCGTCTCCACTACTCGCCGATTCTTTGACCCAGCCGCTCATTTGGCCCACTTAGTGTTAAGAGTCTATTACTAATCAATAGACCAAATCAAGTAAAAAGGAAGAAAATAGATTGGATAGAAGAACCCGTTCCACCCGACCACCCCCGAGCTATGATCTAGACATAGCCAACCTACCACCGACGTCCCATACCGCCGGATATTAGGATGACTAATACCTTGGAAGAGATAAACACGATCGTCGAGATGAAAGCCTAGCCTGCACCACCGGTGTCTACGACAACAACCTTCCGACGTGATGATCCTTATGAGGGTAGCTAAGCCTCATATTTATACCTTTTCCTAGGCCCCTTGAATAGATGTGCCTTTCTAAAAGGCTCTCTATTCATTGGTTGTCTAAATCATGATAGTGCATGCACATATCATTCATTCTATCCAATCATTAGTCCCCTTTTTAATAATAGTGAACATACCCTTCACTAATGTAAATATTAGTGACCTACCCTCACCAACGTTATGTGTACATAACATACTCCCCTACTTCAAAAGATTGCACTCTTGCAATATAAAGTGAGGAAATTGTGCCTTAAGCGAATGCTCGCGTTCCCATGTGGCATCATCAATAGGTTTATCCATCCATTTGATCTTGAATAGCCGAATCTCTTTAGAACGTAAACGTTTAGTACGAGAATCAAGAATTCGTTCAGGAACATGAGGTTTGTAAGAAAAATCCTCTAATGTTACAAGATCTTGGATTGTGATGGTGTTATCATCAGAGCCTAAAAATGGTTTTAGACGACTGACGTGAAAAACAGGATGAATACCAACGTTACGAGGTAAGGCAAGGTGATAAGAAGATGACCCAACTCGCTTAAGGATTTCAAATGGGCCACAATATTGTGGGGCTAACTTAGCGCACTTGCCCGTAGATAATGACGTAGAATCAGTCGGCACACGCAAAAAAAACTTTTTGACCAATAGTAAATGCACGAGGACGTCTATCCTGATCAACATAAAATCGAGCACGATCTTGAGCTGTCTTGACATTTTCTTTGGCAATATGCAACATTTGGTTCATGTCTTGCAAAAAATTGCGTGTACTGTCTAATGTATCACGATGAATCGTGACATCAACTAGGGCACGTGGCTGAAAACCATACATCAACATAAAAGGACTATATCCAGTGGATGTATGTTTAGAGCTATTATAGGCAAATTCTAAGATAGGAAGGTATTGCTCCCACTTAGAAGGGGTTTTTGCTACATAAGCTCGAAGCATGTCCTCAATAATTTGATTAACTCGTTCAGTTTGTCCATCAGACTGAGGATGATCTGCGGAACTCATGCTCAACGTAGTTTCTAGTTTCTTAAAGACCTGAGTCCAAAAGTCACTAGTAAACTTGGAATCTCGATCACTAACAATATCCATCGGTAATCCATAAAAACGAAATAACTCATCAACAAATTGATAAGCCAACTGTTGAGCGGTTACCGTGGTTTTTGTAGGAATAAATCTAGCTAATTTTGTTAGCCTGTCAACGACAACCCATATGGCATCATGACCCCTCTGTGTACGAGGTAAACTAACAATAAAATCCATCGAGATACTTTCCCATTTATTGTTGGGAATATCTAAGGGATGTAAAAGACCAACAGCTTTAAGTCGTTCCGACTTATTAATCTGACATTGTAAGCATTGAGTTACGTATTTATGCACGTCAGAGCGCATCTTAGGCCAGAAAAAAGTACACGAGATGAGAACGAGTGTGCGTTGTATTCCAGGATGACCAGCAGATGGTGCATCATGACATTCATGAAAAATTTTCTGTTTAACATTTGGTAAATCTGGAACACAGACCTTTCCACTACGGTAGAGCAAACCGTTTGTAATGTGAAAGGTCGCCTTCGAGGGTAGGGTGCTAGTATCGGCATCTAAACCAGATTCGGCTTTCGTCCAATATTTTGAGAAATAACTGTCATCAAGGTATTTCCCTCGAAGGTGATCTAAAAGATCAGATTTTATTTCCGTGAAGCTAAGCATGTTAACTTCTTTAATGCGACTAAGAGCATCAGCAACGGTGTTCATAGAACCCTTGCGATATCGTATGGAAAAATCAAAATCTTGCATAAGGTCAGCCCAACGGCCTTTACGACCAACAAGATCGGGCTGGTCACAAAAATACTTTAATGATTGATGGTCAGTTGTAACCACAAATTTATTTCCATAGAGATAGTGCCTCCATGTTTTAAGTGCGTGTATCACCGCAAACAACTCTTTCTCTTGAACCGAATACCGAGATTGAGCAGCATCAAGCTTCTTACTTTCAAAAGCGATAGGGTGACCACCTTGATAAAGAACGGCACCAATAGCATAATCACTAGCATCGGTTTCAATTGAGAAAGGCTTAGAAGGGTTTGGTAATAGAAGAGTGGGAGCCTGACACACATGCTCCTTGAGTGTCTCAAATGATTTGTCAAGTTGTTCATTCCATGAAATTGGTTTGACAGACTTACGTGGATGACCTTTTAAAAGGTCAGTTAATGGCGTAGTCAATTTGGAATAGTTACGAATTGATTTTCGTAAAAATCCAACAAACCCTAAGAATGATCTAAGTTCACGAATATTACGAGGAATGGGCCAAAGTTTAACCTTTTCAATACGAGAAGGTTCAATTTCAACGCCATTTTCTGTAATTAAATGACCTAGGTACACAATAGATTTTTGGAAGAAGTCACATTTTGAATGTTTTGCATAGAAAGAGTTGTCACGCAACTTTCGCAAAACAAATCGAACATGTTGAACATGATCTTGCAAGGTACGACTATATATCAAAATATCATCCAAGAAGATGACAACAAAATCACCGAGTTGATCTCGGAAAACATCATTCATCGCTTGTTGGAATGTGGCTGGAGCATTAGTCAACCCAAACGGCATGACTAAAAACTCATAATGGCCATAGCACATACGAAAAGCGGTTTTAGGAATATCATCCTCGGCGATGCGAATCTGATGATAACCAGTTCGTAAGTCAATTTTCGTAAAATATCGAGCCCCGTGCAAACGATCAATCAAATCATCGGCACGAGGTAATGGATATGCATTCTTAATTGTCATTTTATTCAAACGGCGATAATTGATACACATTCGCCACGAACCTTCCTTCTTCTTGACTAATAGAACTGGCGCACCCCAAGGTGATTTACTATACCTAATGTGGCCCATACTCAAGTATTCCTTAAGTTGTTTAGCGATCTCATCCTCTTCTAATCGACTAAGTCGATAAGGTGGAATGCTCACAGGAGCAGCCCCGGGGATGAGTTCAATTTGATGGTCCACATTACGTTTAGGTGGTAAAGTAAGCGGTAATTCAGTAGGAAACACATCTTGAAAATCCTCTAAAATAGAGTCGAGTAATCGTTGCTCAAAATGTGGTAATTGTGTGGCGTCAATATTAAAATAATAAAATTGAACCGCAGGATCAATTACACACGAATAAATTAATGAACTAGAATACTCACTTAAAGATTTAGAAGACACAAGTGAATGAGAAGGAAGTTTGGAACATTGAATAAAATGTTTACAATTATTAAGTTCAAATGTGATTGAGTGATTAACCCAATCAATGGACAAAGAAGGGTTTTTATTAAAAAACCAAGGATATCCTAAAATGACATCTGCGGATTGTAATTTCATAACATGAAAGTCAAGCTTCTCCAAATAAGTATCTATTTGAATTGGCAGTTGACAAACAATGCCACTGATGTATTGAACGTTTCCATTTGCCATGTGAACTTGATAGATATGATCACTTGCGTTTATGTGGAGCTCCATTTGCTGCACAAAGTGATTATTAAGAAAATTGTGAGAACTACCGGAATCAAACAAGAAATGTGCTTGTGTTCCATTGATATATCCGACTGCTCGGAGTAAATCATTAGGTCCAAGTAAATGTGAAGGAAAAGTGCATTCACATAAACTTAAGTGATTGGTATGAACTTCAACAATATCAAAAGACTCACCTGTGTGACTCGTAGATTTGTCTTGAGGAGGGGTGTTCATTGACTTCCTCTCAAGACGACGACAGGTATCCTTTGTGTGGCCCCGCTTCTTGCAATATGCACAGAAGAGGTTCGGTTTCTTTGAGTCGCGGTCAAGAGTGTCACTGGATTGCTTACATTTCCCAATGAACTTGACATTCGGAGTTTTGGCGAACTCAGGTTTATTGTGGTCTTTCTTGGAAGTCCTATGGTATTGCAGCACAATGTTGACGGCTTCCTCGAAAGTTGTGGGGTCCTTGTCATGGACAATCCAATGATAATCCCCATTGGGAATACCATTCAAAAAACAAGCGACAAACCATTTCTCACCCGTAAGTCCCGATTTTTGGATCTGGGTCCGAGCGTGATGCACATAATCCTCGAGAGAGGTAAATGGCTTACTAGACAATGTGAGCAAGTGTTGCGCTTGTTCGGTTTGAGAAGGTGGCTGCAAGAATTGTTTCTTAAAAACATCAACGAAACCTTCCCAAGTTGTGGGTAAGTTTTTTGCGGTCCTTAGGCCACGCCACCAAGCAGCAGCTCGGCCACCTAATTCACGACCGACATAACCAATTTTTACTGCATCGGGCTTGGGATGAAGCTCAAAGTGAGACTCCCAACGACCAAGCCAAGTGCTAATAGCCTCCTCGGTTCTTTCTTTCTTATCTCCCTTGAAAGGCGTGACTACGAAGGAAGGTTCACCTTCTTTCTTGGACTCAATAGTTAATTCTTGGAATTTCTTTTCCAATGCCATATTGGCCTGTCTCATTTCGGCCAATTGATTCAAGGTAGTAGTGAGCAATTGCTCAATAGTGATCTCAGCTTGTGTGCGAGATGCGGATTGGGGTTGAGAGGTCTCATTTGGAGAGATCGTTCCAACTGCGTTCAAAACTTGTTCCATGATGCACGCTGTGGGTATGCAATAAAATAAGGAGGTTCAGAAAATACACAAGCAAAATGAATGCTTGAAATTTTGATTGAAAGAACTTTATCCAAGAAAGTATCTCATGTCTTTACCCCTCTAGACATATGAGATGTGATTCGAGATCCGATAACTATGGTAACACTATGGTGTTTTAAAAACCATGGGGGAAAACATAGCTAAGATGTATTTCTCGGATCTCTATCTTGAGTAATCATGGCGGCTCCCCGAGGCTCAACCATGGTTCTTACATCAATGAAATTTCCTAGATAGCCTTATATTAATGCCAACCCATCATGTATTATATGGTCGAGAAAGTGTATTACGTGAAAAAACAAGTGCACTCACAAGTAATATTCTAGTCTTGCGAGCAATAAGCAAACGTGATGATAAAATGATCAAATAAGGCACTACTCATAAGAGTTAAGTAGTGACGAAAACAAGGGTAAAAAAAAAAACCCATGTGTTACCTACGAAAAAAACAATGTCACAAATAAATGGGAAGTGCGAGGTATGCACATATACATCCCAATATGAGTGTTATAACTTGCACAATTGTGACATAAGCCACAAATTGATACAAGTGATGACGGTGTTGTGCGCAAAGATGTAATACTCAAATCCATGAGTAAAACATCAATAAGGGAACTCATATGGTTTTACTCGTTTTCTAAGGCTTGATGATAAGAGTTAAACCTAGATGACCCGTTGAAAAAAAATAAAAAATCGTTCAACAAGCCACTCCATACGAAAAAATAGTCTACACGTAAAGGTTACATTAAAATAAACGATGTAAATACTTTATACATGAAAAGGAAGTGGAAAAAGGAGAGTTAATTGTGGGCGGGTAAATAATAATTACTAGAAAATCATATAAGTGAAACAATACTTATGAAATTAAAATTTAATTAGAATAATCAACAATTAGGTGTATGGAATCAAACATGCCCTAAGATACGAAACCCTAGGGTAGTTGACATGCACCTCCTCAAGACCACCACATATCCCTAGAATCGGCCAAGTAATGGCTAATTAAAGAGGAAAGTGGCATATGTAAGCTACATATACCTTGTCAAGGCCACATCATCCCTTAGAATCGGCCAATTGATGGCTAATTAAAAAGGAAAGTGGCATATGTAAGCTACATATACCTTGTCAAGGCCACAACATCCCATAGAATCGGCCAATTGATGGCTTAATAGAGAGTAGAGTGGCATAGGTAGGCAACATACACCTCTTCAAGGCCACATCATCCCTTAGAATCGGCCAAGTGATGGCTCCATAGAGGGGAAGAGTGGTATACTCAACATCATATGCAAAACGGCCATGAGATAAGCGTGTGCGATTAGAGCAAACACGCTCGACCCAATGCACAAGAATAATTATTATCGTAAGAGTTCAAGAGAGGAGAGAGTGGGATATATATCGCAATATGCAAAAGGCCATGAGTTGAGTGTGTGCGATTAGTGCAAACACGCTCGGCCCGATGCATAATAATAAGTAAAATCGTAGCGTAGTAGGAGGTAGAAGGAAAGCGAATAAAACGTAATACCAATTTGATTCGACCATAAAGAACGCATAATAGAAAAAGAGAAGAGATCAAAAAAGAAGAATACCGGGTTTAGAGTGTTGTTTTGATCCTGAGAAGAGCATGACGAGCCTTGTTAGATCCCCCTCGCTCACACGCAAAAAACATCAAAACAACAAAAAAATTGTTAGTAAAAGCTCTGATACCACTGTTAAGAGTCTATTACTAATCAATAGACCAAATCAAGTAAAAAGGAAGAAAATAGATTGGATAGAAGAACCCGTTCCACCCGACCACCCCCGAGCTATGATCTAGACATAGCCAACCTACCACCGACGTCCCATACTGCCGGATATTAGGATGACTAATAACTTGGAAGAGATAAACACGATCGTCGAGACGAAAGCCTAGCCCGCACCACCGGTGTCTACGACAGCAGCCTTCCGACGTGATGATCCTTATGAGGGTAGCTAAGCCTCATATTTATACCTTTTCCTAGGCCCCTTGAATAGATGTGCCTTTCTAAAAGGCTCTCTATTCATTGGTTGTCTAAATCATGATAGTGCATGCACATATCATTCATTCTATCCAATCATTAGTCCCCTTTTTAATAATAGTGAACATACCCTTCACTAATGTAAATATTAGTGACCTACCCTCACCAACGTTATGTGTACATAACACTTAGCCGGAATGAGATCGGACTCTCATCTAGAGTACTAAAATCTTCATCTTCTACTTGAACCTCTCTGGGTTCACTAGCCTCATCCTCCGGAATCGAGTCTTCGTCGGGAGTTGGAGTCGGTAGAGAGTACCATGATGCCGACTCATCAAACTCGACATCTCGACTTACTCGGACCTATTTAGTCCGGATTTTATAACACTTATACCCCGTTCATGCAAATAGCCGACAAGTATGCACTTTTCTGACTTCGGATCCGGCTTCCTCCGCTTCTCATATGATACATGCACATATGCTATGCCATAGAATATCCGAAGGTGTCTCAAATTCGGCTTTTGCCCGAAATACAGCTCATGTGCTGACACCTTCTCTCCGATCTAGTTTTGGATGTAGACGATCATCCGGACCGCCTCAGCCCAACAAAATTTGGGCATGCTCTTCTCCTTCAACATTGCCCTTGCCACGTCGACAATCGACCGGTTTTTTCTCTCCGCCACACTCTTTTGTTCCGGTGAGTATCTGCAGCTTAATTATCTCCGAATTCCTTTTTGCTGTAGATAATTGTTGAATTGGCTGGAAAAGTATTATTTTCCACCATCCGACCACAGGCACTTGATCTTTCTTTGTGTTTCCCTCTCGACTAGGCTTTATTGATTCCAGAAACAGTCAAAGACTTCACTTTTCCTCTCAATGACGTAGATCGATGTGTGCCGGCTATAGTCGTTGATGAAGGAGACGAAATACCGACACCCGCCAAGACTAACGTTCTGTGTCGGTCCCCATACATCTAAATGGATTAAGTCGAGCTTCTTACGGCTCCGGTTTTGTACAGTGGGGAATGGAAGCTGGTGTTGCTTCCCGAGTTGGCAAGCTCCACATATTTGGGCCTTCTGGCCACTAAATTTCGGCAATCCGAGAACAACCTGTTTCGATTGCAGGGCTTGAAGCCTCCGGTAGTTGACGTGGCTGATCCGCTTGTGCTAGAGATCGATGTTCGATTCAATCTTCTATCCTTTGGCAAACAAGGCCGTGCCGACGTCATTGGTGTCAAGGATGAACATCCGCCCATCTCTGCGACCTTGTGCAATTATCTGGCCTTCTTCCTCAATGAAGCACCCGAGGTGCGTAAATTGCACCTGCATTCCTTGGTCGACGATTTCTCCGACCGACACTAGGTTCTTTGTGATTGTCGGAACATGTAGTACGTTCATCAGCTTTCCCTTTTGTCCAACATGGCTAAGGGGGACTTTTTCCACATGCACAATTGGGGGAGGGGTGTTGTCTCTAGTTTCGACGATTTCTGGTTGTTCCGATTTCTCTAAAAACGAGAGCCACTCTTCGTGGCTCGTCATGTGGTTTGAGGCTCCGGAATCAACATACCATACTTCCTCCGCTTTGGAAGTAGTCTTCTTCATCGAGTTAGCCTTGTGCTTCATCACAAAGGTTCAATGGCCCCTTTCCGGTTTTCCCTGTTCCGGATCCTTCCGATCCTTCTACGTAGTGTGAGCTTTGTCGGTTTCCCTATCTGGCCTTACCAGATCCGGATTTGTCTGAATCGACGCACTTCTTCCAACACTCGCGTTCTCTGTGGCCTTCCTTGTCACAATACCAACATTCTATGTCGGCCTTCCCTTGTCGATTTCCGGCGCCGTTTTGACTCCCCTTGCTTGTGGAGGGTCCAAAACTGTTGTCGGCACTGTCTCGGTGCCTTCGATTCTGCTCCTACCAGTTGTCACCATTGCATGCTGACCCACCTCGTCCTGCATGCCCACTGGGCTAGTCCGCCTCCGTGTACAACATCCGGTTGTCCGGTTGAGTGGTCCTCGACCCAGTCACGTGGTTTTCTTCGACCATCAGCATTGAATGCAGATCAAAGAAGGATGGTGGCTTCTCCCGGGTGCAGATCTCCGTCCGGATTGGCCCGTACGTTGTGCTAGACCACCAAGGCAGATTTGTACCATTTCTTCTTCGTCAACCATCACATTGAAGGACCCAAGCGTGTCACAAATGTCCTTTATTTTGGTGGTGTACTCCGTAACCGACATATCTGTCTGCCGGATGTTGTTCAACTCTTGCTAGAGTTGCAACTTACGGGTTTTGGTACTTGTGGCGAAAATCTTCCGAAGATTTTCCCAAGCCTTCTTCGACGTTTTTGCATCCTTGATGTAGCCGAGCATCTGATCGTGCACATAGGATGTGAGGCAGTACAACACTTTGCTCGCTCCTTGTTTCCATGTCAAGAAGTCCTTGTGTGCTGGCTCCGACGCTACATTGTTTGTTCCTTCCATAGAGCTCCAGTAACCATGCCCAAGTACGTACTGGTGCATTTTATATGACTAGGATGCAGAGTTTCTCCGATCGAGCTTTTTTGTGGGAAGCGAACTTGTCATACCTTTGTCCATCTTGGTTCTCTTCTGTTCTTCACTGGGTGTTAGGGTTTATCTTCGAAGGCGTATGTCGGCGGCAGAGGAGTCTCAACCCTCGTGCTTTGATACCATGTGAAAGTTAATATGCAAAAGTGTATGACAAACCGGCGTAGCCAAATACCAATAGAACGTAGAGAAGAAGGTTTATAGGAGACCTTACATAGAGAATTCACATGAGAGACAAAGAGAGAGCAGAACATAAACTCAATTAAAAATAATAATCCTCTGTACATAGAATATGCTCAGAGAACTAACAGAAGTACTAACAGGTACTTCAATGCTCATACGAGCTACTATCACTGACTCCCAAAAATACGGCTATGTACTAGTTGTTGGGAAATCGGTCCCTCCACATGGGATCCGGTTATGAGTACCGGAAGAGATCCAGAAACCGGATCGGATGGATTCGGTGTGAACCAGAAGTGAAGACATATTTGTAAATATGTTTTGAGTAAGCCTATTGAGACTATATTTGTAAATAGCCCTAAGTTCATATAAGTATAAATATTACTTAGGGCAATCACTTTGATATAGATGTGAGGGTTGTCATATTGTTGTAGAGATAACTGTTGTATAGAGAGAGAGAGATATAGAGCGATACTCTGTTGTAACCGCCGGCTGGCGAAGTTACAGAGCTCGAGGTCGTTGCCTTTGAGCCTCTATTTGTACCTTTTCCTATATAGTGATAGTTTGGAGTCTGTGGGCTCCCGTGGTTTTTGCCTATTAGGGTTTTCCACGTAAACATCTTGTGTATCCTCTATCGTTCTTTGTGTGTGTAACTGCGCTCACTCCCTACTTCCTATTTCCGTGTTTGATTTCCATGCAAGTGATTTCCATGCAATATTCCGCGCTATTCTTCACACTAGGCTGGATCCGTAGGCCTTTAACGGCCTCCCGGTTTCAATCCGATCCGGCTCCTAATTCCGGATATCATCCGGACACCGATCCAGATTTGGTTGAGCTTGCTCGCTCAACAATTTGGATAGAGATTATGCATAATCTCAGAGGGTTGTTAGATAGTATAAAGGGGTATTATGCACCAAGCGGAGCTTAAGCGTTTGGAGTTTCATGTCATCTGGGACGGTTAGAATTTAAGATAACTTTTTGATAAGGTGGAGTGGTTTTATTCAGCACCAAAGTATTTATTTAAGCTGACGGTTAGAATTTAGAAAAAAAAAAGGGGATATGTGGTATATCTTGTATGTATAGCCTTATGGCGTTTTCTAATACTAATGTAGTATTTTGTTTTTAGAAAATAGAAGAAGAAGAAGGTCCTAGGTTATCTTGAACACATAAGCTCTTATGTATCATCAAACCACTTATATACCCTAATGTTTTTGAAAAGAAATGAGAGTGATTATGTGCAGCGGAAGAGATGTGTGTGTGTGTGTGTGTGTGAGAGAGAGAGAGAGAGAGAGAGAGAGAGAGAGAGAGAGAGAGAGAGTGTGTGTGTGTGTGTGATCTCGACGTATACGACATCCCTACTTTTGGCGGATGGGTTGAAGCACTTGTACCCCTTCTGTTCGAGTGAGTACCCCACAAGGATACACTTCTCCGATTTCGGATCAAGCTTTTGCCGCTTTCCATCGGGAATGTGTATGAATGCGATCGGGCCAAATATCCGGATGTGGGACAAGTTCGGCATCTTGCCGTAGAACTTTTTGTGGGGGGTGACATCATGCACTCCGGATGTCGTGCACCGGTTCATTAGATAGATAGTCGTGTTTGCCGTTTCAGCCCAATACGATTTCGACAGGTTCTTTTTGTTCATCATTGCTCTCACCACCTCCAATATCTGTTGATTTTTACGTTCGGCTACTCAGTTTTGCTAAGGTGTGACGGCACGAGAATTCTCGGCGAATTCCTTCCTTTCGAAGGTATGTTGTAAATTCATCCGAGAAATATTCCTTGCCCCCATCCGATCGAAGGCATCGAACATGCTGATCGATTGCCTTTTCAACTTCATTCTTGAGCTTTTGGAAGTGTCCGAACACTTCTCTCTTTTGCCGCATACGGTAAATCTAGGTATGGCTTGAGAAGTCGTCGATGAACGTCACATAGTAACGACAACCACCGAATGTTGCAGTGTAGACTCGTCCCCATACATCTGAATGAACTACAGCCAGGGTCCCTTTGCTCACATTCCTCTCTTTCGTGAATGGTTGTTGATGTTGTTTGCCAAATGGACAAGCTTCGCATACACCTGCCATCTCCTTCTCGGTAAAAGTCAAGAGTCCAATGACGACTCCTTTCGACTGCATCCCTTTAAGTTTTAGGAGGTTGATGTGGCTGATTCGTTTGTGCCACAACTCTATGTCGGTGTCAGCTTTCCAACCCTTGGCATACATAGTCGATTTCATCTCGTGAGAATCGAGGATGAACATTCGGCCTTCCCTTCGATCACGAGCGATAATTCAGCCTTCCTTTTTGTTGAGAAATCAAGCTCAACTAGAGTTAGTTAGTTAGTAAACCATATAACTTCATAGTTACCTAGATAGAATCTAGTTAGAAGTGTTGACTATAACGCCTTAAATAGGACCTTGTACTTAAGTAGGATATTATAGATTCTCCACTCCCAAGGTCATTTAAGATAGGACTTACACGGTTGTACCTATATTCTCCTCACACATGTGCACCCTTGCACATGAGATCTATATATACCTCATTGATGGTATTTTTGTATTTGATCATGATGATGCTAATTTAATATAGAGTTAATCATCCCCCATCTTGTGTTGTTCATAAGTGTATCTTCGTCTCTCTCTTCCTCTCACACACATATCACATAATCTTTCACGCTTAACTTAATCACATAATTAGGTACAAATAACCCTTACTTAATTACCTAATTCTTAACACTTTTCAATGAAGCACCCTCCATCGTTGAACCGAACTTGCATGCCTTGTTCCACGATCTAGTCGACCGAGACCAGATTCTTCGTTATTTTCAGAACATGTAAGACATTTTCAATGTAGGTGTCATTCCCCTCTTTGCCGAATGGGACATTGCCGACATGCTGAATGGGGGTGTATTGTGTCATCCCCGGTTTCAACATATTCAGGTCAATCGGGTTTTCAGAGTTCTCGAAACCAATTTGGCGCACCCGAATCGACAAACCAAACATCTTCGGAACTGGAGATGTTGGTCAAGCATGATTCCGTCATCGAGTCTGCGCTATGTCGCATCAGGAACATTCCGAGGCGTAATTAGTGAGTTGTCGACTTTTGAATGCTATCTCACTTTTCTTTTTCTGACACTTTGCCTCGTAGTGGCCGAATTTGCCACAATATCTGTACTGAACGGAGTTGTTATGTCTGCTGGGTTCAACGTGATTTCTTCCCTTTCGACCCGAGGCTCCGCCTCGCGAGTTTGTGGCTTCTTGCCGGTAGTAGAAGTTGTGCTCATGGGACTGCCCTTGATTCTGTCAGCCTTGGTAGAATCGGCCTCTTTTGCCACGACCTTGTCCTCTTCCTCCATCCGAGTTCGAATAGAATATGTGTCCCTCTTGCACATTGCTCCTCGCTTGGACATGATTCTCCTTGACTAGTAGCATTGACTGAAGATCGAAGGAAGGAGGATTCTCTCTCACGAGAATGGCCTACCTTACTGCGCCGAAAGGTGCCAAGCCTCCGAGGCATATCTGCACCACTTCATCGTCGTGAATGCTGACATTCATTGACTCGAGGGTGTCATACATCTCCTTGATTTTCAAGGTGTAGTTACCAATCGACATATCCCTCTGTTGAATATTGTTCAACTCCTACTGGAGTTGAAGTTTGCAAGCAGCTGTATTAATCGAGAAGATTTTCTTGAGGTTCCTCTTGAATGTAGCGGAGCATGTGTTCATGTACGCACGACGTAAGGCAGTACATCACACGGCTCGCAGTCTGCTCCAGGCTAGGTAGTCGGTCTGTGTTGGGTTGGGTTGCGTTTCTTGCGGTCTTTCGATGTAGCCCCAATAGCCTTGGCCGACAAGGTATTGGTGCATCTTGTACTCGCAAGATGCAAAGTTGTTTCTGTCAAGCTTCTCGGTAGGAAGAGCACTTCCCATCTGGGTGTTCATGTTGACTCTTCTCAATGATATAGATTGTGCAAAGGCTGCTACAACAATCGGCCGATTCTTCGTGAACGTAGGCTTTAACACAACACACGTGAATAGGCTTGGATCAGACTACCAATCGCTCTGATACCATGAAAAGAAACGAGAGTGATTATATGCAGCAGAAGAGATATGTGTGTGTGAGAGAGAGAGAGAGAAAGAGAGTGAGAGATCCCGATGTATATAGAAAACAAGTAAAGATTATATTATCAAAGAAAAGATTAGAAGAAGGACCAACACTACAAATGAGGTGGGAAGGTGACTATATAGTCACCTTCTCTCTATATTCTCTTTCTACAACCACCTCTTAACTAAAGGGAGGTGGTGACTTAACTACATTGAATATGTGTCATAGAACTATAAGATTCTATGACACACTAGTTACTACAATAGGTGGTGGGGTGTTCACACACTAGGGAAGTTGAGTTTGATTCTAAAGAGTTATACATCTTTATTTTATAAGCTTTTATTATGAGATGTCGCTTACCTTTTTATGTCATTCTTCAACTCACACAAGCTAATACATGATAGACAAATGGCATGCTTACATGAATGTCAGTCAAATGGCAATCATGCATAGATATGAGGTGGACAGTGTGCATGTGCCCAATTGTTATGGGCATAACAGTAACCATAGTTCTCTAGGTTTTGGGTTAGATGTAGGCTAATTCATTAGCAATCAAGGTTACGGATTGATTTATTCTCAATATTATGAACACTACTAGGCTACATGGATGTTGATTTGAGCATGTAGAAGTGGAGGTGCCAAGGGAGTGGAGCATCTAGGAAGCGGTGAGTGGAGTGAAGGTGACATGATTAAGAGAGTTGGGTCATGATAACGACTCAATACATCTCTCGTCACGTACTCATTGGTCGGTGCTCTTCCACTAACTTGGCCGATGTGTTCTCTTTGTGACTTTGCGTTTCACATCAAGAGCATCCATTGTTCGTGTTCTTGTTGTGTCTGTTGGTTGCTCAAAGTTAGAAGGGTGTGTTAGTGCTTATGTTATCTTCTAGGCATGCAATGCAAGTGGAGTGTCAGATGGAGATGTAGGTTGTAGTGTAGATTGAAGATGAAGATAGAACTAGAATAAAATGGAATAGAATATAAATGTTATCGTCCATGATGAGGTCAATTTTGACTTATGGAACCAAATCAACATATCATCTTATCTTGTATGTGACGCCTTCCTAAGGAGGGTTATTACTCTGAAATGAAAGCTCTCAATCTGAAAATAATGCACACACATGTGCTCACCTTTGTCAGTGGAAATTTCGGTATGACACTCACATTATCATGCTCATTTAATAAGTCATCATATTTCTCACGAATTACCTTATGTGTTGAGCATGCAATAAATAAGCGCTAGAGATGTACATGAGAAAAATGGTAACAAAAACCATTACCCAAAATTTCTCGAAATAGATTTGATGTTAGTTTTAAAATTTCATGATATTTGGAATTTGAGATCGCCTATGCTAATTTTTTGCATCTCGTAATGTTTTACAAATTACTTTCCAAGTTATGCAAAATCTTTTCATGGGAACACTCCAAATAAGAGAGATTTCGAACATGGAAGACCAAAATCTCCATCTTCCTATTTTTGCAAACTATTCTTGTATACCATCTTACAACTCATTCATATGTCATTGCTACTTACACCAAGCAAAGCGCATGTAATATATGTGTGGAACCATGACATGATCCTAGTTGACAAATAGAGGTTAGCCTAATTAACAAATGGAGATTAACCTTATTAACAAATAGACATTAAGCTAATTAATAAATTGGATAGAATTGCAAATAATCAAGTGAAGGAAAATTATTGAATTATCCTTCTCTAGACAACCACATATATATAGATTTTTAGACATCCATAGATGGTGCCATTGGCTTTTCTTTGAGCTAAGACAACATCAACGTTCACACCAAGATCCTTCCAAGAGACATCTTTGGCTGTTACCGTCTTCTTTTATTGTGTCAAAACCCTGATGTTATTGCATACACTTGAGGCTATCCATGACCTTTTGTTCATGGTAAGCTGCAGGGAAATCAATATTTCAATTGAGTTTGCATAGATGTGGAGTTTATTGTCACAGATGTATGGATGTTTATAGTAATGCTCTTTGCAACTAGGCGTTCCTCCACAATTTTGAGGACTTTCTAAGTTCTTGTACTTTTGTGATATGATCCCACATGTCCTGATCTGCATAAATCTTGTACATGAGAATATAGCTAGAAGCATATTCAGGATCAATCTCCAAAAGTTGATTGAAGCACCGCTTCCCTAGATCTATCTCACCATACGTTTGGCACGACGATAACAAAGAAACCCAACAAGTAGTATCTGCTTGGATCGGCATAGATTGTAGCAACACCTTGGCCTCTTCCAAAAGGCCAGCACGACCGAGAACATCAACCATACAATTGAAATGCTCAGTGCCAGGCATGATATGATGACTATTTACCATCAGATTGAAATATTCTTGACATTTCTTTATTTCTCCTGCTTGACTACATGCAGCAAAAATATTGACATAGATGGTACCATTAGGGGTAATACCTTGTTGACTCATTTCGTGGAGACATTTCCCTACCAACTCATGATTGCCAAGTTGTGCATATCCTGCAATCATTGCTCCCCATAACACTATATTCTTATCTGGAATTCTTTCAGATAAAATATGTGCCTCCCCTAAGCTTCCACACTTGACATACATATCTACAAGAGCGCTCCCTATGGTTATATCTAGCTCAATTCCATTTCGTATGATCCGATCGTGTAACATTTTCCCTTGACCAAGAGCTCCAATCATGCCACACGCTTTCAAGGTACCCAAAAATGTGATTCGGTCTGGTCTTACCTTACTATTCATCATTCTGGTGAAAAGCAACAAAGATGTTCTACCCAGACCATATTGCATATAACCTGTTATGATTGCATTCCAAGATACCACATCTTTGTCTTGAAGCTTTTTGAACACATTGAAAGCCTCTTTCATGCTCCCACATTTCGTATATACATCAACAAGAGCACTCCCAACTACTTTGTCTGACTCATATCTGCTCATTATAACACAGTCATGCACTATTCTTGCATGCTTAATAGATTGTGTACAACCACAAGCTCTTAATACACCCAAATACACCACTTTATTCGGGTGTATGTCTTCATCTTCTTGCATTCTTTCGAATAGGTCAAGGGCCAAATAGTTGGCATTATTTTGTACATATCCCGATATCATCGCTCCCCATGAGACTATGTCTTTGTCATGCATTTTATCGAAAATCTCTCGTGCCACATCAAGTTTACCACATTTCACATACATGTCAATAAGGGTACTACCCACAACAACATCGATTTCGAGCCCACTTCTGACTACTTGTTCATGAATCAATTTCCCACGATCTATCGCTCCTATGCTTGCACAAGCTTTGATGATACAAGAGAATGTGGATCTCTCTGGATTTATACCCTCATTTTGCATCTTATCATACAACTCAAGAGTGGAGACACCATCCTCTTCTTGATTACAGTGTGCCATCACAGTGTTAAATGCAACTGCATTTCGGCTGAAAAGCTTTAAAAATATATTCCGAGCTTCATTGGTTTCTCCACACTTAGCATACATATCAATGAGGGAACTACCCACGACAACATCACGTTCAAGGGCATCTCTAATCACGAGATCATGTAGTTCGATACCAAGGTTGACATCTCGTGCCTCGGCACATGCTTTCAAGACAGACGTATATATAAACTTGTCCGGAATGGTACCTAGTGAGAGCATCTTGTGATAGAGGAGAGCCACCATGTGGCTCTCTCCGACTGCGATGTAAGCAGATAGAAGGGAATGCCATGTAAATACACTAGGTTGGGAAACAGTGCAGAATGCAAGATTAGCGTCGAGGAGGCTGTGGCAGGAAGAGAAGAGACGAATGAGATGGTCTCCTAGCACCGATACAGTGTCAAGTCCGTGAGAAAGCATAAGGTAGTGGACATGTCTAGCTCCTGCAAGGTCCTTGTGTTTGCTGCAGAGCTGGAGGAGCGAGTATATGGCCTCTCTGGATATGCCCATCCCCTCCTGCTCCTCCTACCCATTCTCTCTCTTCTCTTCTCTTCTCAGAAACAGAGCTGCTAGGCATGCCTTTTGCTTTGGTCGTCTGCAATTTGTAAGTTGTAAGTTGTAACGGTAAGGGAGACACGCAGAGAAGAAGAGAGTGCGAAGAAAAGCCAAAAGCCTTGGCTTCTCTCCTCTGTGCGTGTGCGTGTGCGTGTGCGTGTGCGTGTGCGTGTGTGCGTGTGTGGCTTGTGACTAACTACTACCAAATATTTAAAGGGCAAGTGAGGGAATCACGGAGAGGGATGGTGCAAGTCGCACCGTTGATGGCGCGTTTGATCTCCACCGTCCAAGATGGATAAAAAGCTGACAGCCTCTGAGAAAAGGAGGCTGACTCTGTGTAAAGGAGCCCAACTCTGTCAGAAGGAGCCCCGCTGTCTAACAGCATCAGCAAGAAGGAGCCTGACTCTGTCGAAAGGAGCCCTGCTGTTTGACAACCTTTGTCATCAAGAGCCCGACCGACTCAGGGAAGGAGCCCGACTTAAAAACAAACATCAAAAACTCCAAAAAATTGTAAGTGTACAACAAATTTTTGCCATGAAAATGATCATAAAATTTCTCAAAAAAGCTTAAAGATTCAAATAACAAGTCTTACATAAAATGTTAAAATGTCAAATGTTGACAACCCTAAAATCAAATATGAATATACATGTTACATATTAAGATTATGGCTCATGTCAGGATGATTGCAAGATGCAACCACAATTTTTACAACATGTAACATTCGAGTCCCTTGAAGTCAAGGTCAAGCCATCGCAACGCAAACACCGAACCTTCTCATGGTCACCTATTGGCAATCGCCTCCTAGCCCGACTTACACCTCTTTGTAGTTTTCCGAAGTGGGATTTGGAAGTGTTTGGGGAGCTACCAATAAGTTCTTGCGAGATGTCTATTGTTGCACTTCTTTTGGCACCGATTTGTTGGTTGTGACTTATTGATTTGTGTTGAGAGACAAGCTCAACATCGGTCGGATCAGCTGAAGAAGCCGAGGACCGGATCGGTTGGGACCGATCGGTTAGGCCGAATGCGTAAACCGGTACGCAGACCGGTGCGTAGGTAGGGCCGGATCGGTGCGTAAACCGGGAGGCCGTTAGGAAAGATATTCTGTGAGGAATATATTTGGGAGTTAGTGTAGGAGCTCTTAATGAGCATTGAAGTACTGTCAGTCCTTCTAGGACTTGTATAAAAGTGTTCATTGAACACACACATGTATATAGTGGTGAATAGAGATTGTGTACTTCTATTGAATATAGTTCTTGTGTTTTCTCTCTCTCACTCGCTCTGTCTCTCCCGAGTATACTGTGTAAGCTCAAGCTCTCCATTAAACTTGAGTTTTCTTCCTTCTGTTCAGTCTTCATACTTGCTTCTGCACGCTACTTTTTACTGTTGAACACAGTGCTCGGCCGCCACCGAGGAATAGGATCAACTTACAGAAAACAGGAAATACAAAATGCACGAAGACAATAGAGAAAAGAGTACACAGGATGTTTTACGTGGAAAACCCTAAGTGGGAAAAACCACGGGAGTCCTCAAACTCCAACTATCACTATAAACAGAGATGTACAATGGTGAAGCTACAAGGCAACAACCCTGAGCTCACTGTCTTCGCCACAGGCGGCGGTAATACACAGAGGCAACGACCTCTTCGTCTCTCTCTCTCTCTCTCTCTCTCTCTCTCTCGGCTGCTCACTTAGCTCCCTCTAAGTGGAAAACAGAAAGATGAGCAACAACAACAAACTGTTTGCCCTAAGTCATATTTATACACATATGACTTTCGGGCTATTTACAAATATAGCCTCAAGGGCCCTTGGCAAACATATTCACAAATATGTCCCAGCATCCGGATCTCTCTCCGGGTACATTCGTCATCCGGCTCCGTAGCCGGGGTCTTCGTCATCCGGCTCCCGGACATCTGACCATCCCATCCGGAGGGACCGTAATCCCAACAAACTCCCCCTTCACTTCGGCATGGGATGTCTTTCCAGTCCGACCCTCTTCCGGCATGCTTCCAGCTTGTCGGGTGTGAGCACTTTGGTCAGCATATCTGACCCGTTCTCGTCCGTGTGGATCTTTGTCAGCACGAACTCCTGGTCTTCTATCCTTTCCCGGATCCAGTGATATCTTCGCTGGATGTGCTTCGTCCGGGAGTGATAGGCCGCGTTCTTCGCAAGGTGGATGGCACTCTGACTGTCGCAGTAGAGTCGGTACTCCTCCTGCCGGATACCGAGCTCTCTAATGAAGTCCTTCATCCATATTATTTCCCTGCCGGCTTCAACAGCCGCCATGTACTCCGCCTCCGTGGTTGACAACGCAACCGTCTTCTGCAGCCTCGACTGCCACGAAACCGCTCCCCCTGCATACGTCATCACATACCCTGATGTGGACCGGCTGGTATCTGCATCAGCCGACATATCCGAATCAGTAAAACCGTCGAGTTCGGGCTTACCGGAGCCAAATCGGAGGCACACGTTTGCCGTGCCCTTCAGGTATCGGAGTATCCACTTGACCGCGTTCTAGTGCTCTTTGCCGGGATTGCTCATGTACCGGCTCACCACTCCGACTGCATATCCTATGTCCGGTCTTGTACACACCATTGCGTACATCAAGCTTCCGATGGCAGAGGAATATGGTACTTTCATCATGTCCTCCTTCTCAGCCTTTGTCTTGGGGCTTTGCTTGCTGGACAACTTGCAGTTTGCCGGGAGGGTTGACCCGACCGGTCTTGCTTCCGACATGTTGAACCGGTGAAGCACCTTTGTCACGTACTTCTCCTGTGACAGCCACAACTGCTTCTTCTTCCGGTCCCGGATGATGTGCATCCCTAACATTTGCCTCGCCGGACCCAAGTCCTTCATTGAGAAGGTTCGGTGAAGAGCCTTCTTCAGCATCCGTATCTTGGCCTGGTCCCGTCCGACGATCAACATGTCGTCCACGTACAGGAGGAGTATTAGAAAGTCTCCTCCTTCGAACTTCTTCACAAACACGCAGTGATCGGACTACGTTTTGTGGTACCCTTCGTCGATCATGAAAGAGTCGAACTTCCGGTACCATTGCCGGGGAGCCTGCTTCAGTCCGTAAAGGCTCTTCTTCAACCGGCATACCAGGTGCTCCTTCCCTTTCTTCTCGAATCCTTCCGGTTGCTGCATGTAGATCTCTTCTTCGAGGTCACCGTGAAGGAATGCCGTCTTCACGTCCATCTGTTCTACCTCGAGGTCCATGCTTGCTGCTATGCTCAGCACTGTCCGGATGGAGGTCATCTTCACTACCGGGGCAAATATCTCGTCGAAGTCGACGCCCTTCTTCTGCTGGAACCCCTTCACCACGATCCTGGCTTTGTATCTCGGGGGGTTTCCGGCATCTCCCGGTTTCAGCTTGAACACCCACTTGTTTCGAAGTGCCTGCTTTCCTTTCGGCAACTCCACAAGTTCATATGTGTGGTTCTCATGCAGGGAATCCATCTCCTCCTGCATGGCACTTAACCACCTGCGGCTATGGGTGTCATGCTTTGCTTCTTCAAAACTCTCCGGCTCACCCTCGTCAGTTAGCAGCACGTGCTCTGGTTCCGGAAATCTCCGGGGGGCCCTTCTCTCTCTTAGAGGATATCTCCGTTCCGGAGCTTCGGTAACCGGCTCCTCCGTTTCCTCTTCATCCGAATCCATTTCGGGATCGGGGCCGGTTCCGGTATCAGTTTCATCTTCCTCGGTCGGTTCTATTTCTTCACCGTCTTCGGCCGGATCCTCGAGTGCTAACCGGTCCCTTTCCGGTCGGGACTGCTCCTCGTAGAGTTGATCCTCACCGGTCGACTTGGAGCTCTTCATCTTCTTCTCCGACTCCCAGTCGGCGAGTGTCTTGTCCTCCATGAAGATGATATCTCGACTCCTGAATATCTTCTTGTCAACCGGGTCCCATACTCGGTAGCCAAACTCGTCGTCGCCGTAACCGAGGAATATGCATGGCCGGGTCTTTGGATCTAGCTTTCCTCTCCGGTCCTTTGCCACATGCACATATGCGAGACACCCGAACACCTTCAGATGCCGGTAGGATACTTCCCTACCGGTCCACACTCTCTGCGGCGTGTCTCCGTCCAAAGGTACTGAGGGTGATCTGTTTATCACGTATGTCGCCGTCGACATTGCCTCAGCCCAAAACCCCTTGGGTAATTTCGCATGTGCCAGCATACTCCGGACCCTCTCCATTATGGTCCGGTTCATCCTCTCGGCCAGCCCGTTCAGTTCCGGCGTCTTCGGCACAGTAAACTCGAGCCGGATTCCCTTCAAGCGACAGTACTCCGCGAACTGCCCCCGGTATTCCCCTCCGTTATCCGCTCGTATCGCTTTCAGCTTCTTGCCGGATTCCCTTTCCACTCTCGCGTGGAGTTCTTTGAAGACGCACAACACTTGGTCCTTTGTCTTCAACGGTGCCGTCCACAGCTTCCGGCTCTGATCATCAATGAATGTCACGAAGTACTGGGCTCCGCCATGTGACTTCGTTTCTACTTGACACACGTCAGTGTGCACCAACTCCAATGGTGCGCTACGTCTCGTCGGTGGCCTTGAGTGGAAGGAGGTTCGGTTCTGCTTACCGGCCAGGCAATCGGTGCACTTCTCCAGGTGCACATGCTTCACTGGAATAAGGTTGTCTTCTGCAAGCCTCTTCATCCCCTTCTCGCTCATGTGGCACAGTCTCTTGTGCCATAGCTCACCGGCAGTGTCAGTTGCCACGTTCAGCTCCTCCGGACATAGCCGGGAATTCATCAGGTACAGTGTGTTGATCTTCCGGGCCCGAGCCACTATCAGGCTCCCTTTGCTGAACTTCATTACGCCGTTCCGGATGCTACCTGTGTAGCCTTCATCGTCTAGCCTCCCGGCCGAAATCAGGTTCAATCGAACCTCCGGAACGTGTCGAACATCCTTCAGCAGCATCTTGCATCCGGTTGATGTCATCAGCCACACGTCTCCTATGCCGGCAATCCGGCATGTACCTTCATTTCCCATCCGGACACAGCCGTGCTCACCGGCTGTGTAGGATGAGAAGTATTTCTTCTCCGGGGTCAGGTGGAACGACGCTCCGGAATCGACCACCCAGGTCATCTCTTCACCGGCAAGGTTCAGCTCCCTCTCTTCGGTAATGAGCATTATCTCTTCTTCACTTGCCGCGAGTGCCGTCGTTCCTTTCCGGTCCTGCCCTCGCCGATCCGGACCTCTCCGGTCCGTGGCTCCCCGGTATGCACCGTTTCGCTCCGGTGACTTCTTCGAATCGATACCGTCGATTCCGTTGTCTTTCCGGTAATGCCGACAATTCTTTCGGAAGTGCCCCGGCTTCCCACAGTGGAAGCATGTGGGCCTTCCCCTTGACTGCGACCGGGTCCCCAACTTCTCCCGTCTTTGTGGACTTCGGTTCCGTTGTCTTCCCCGATCCGATTCGGCAAGCAGCATCTTCGGATCGGAGGCCGGTTCTTTATCTCTCCGACGCGCTTCTTCGTTCAAAATGCTTGTCTTTACCGTTTGTAGAGACAAGTTATCTTCGGTGCAGGAGGTGCTGAGAGTCACCACCAAGTTCTCCCAGCTTTCCGGCAATGTACACATCAGGATGATGGCTTGCATTGCATCCTCCAACGGGAACTTGATCGCCGCAAGCTGGTTCACGAATCCCATGAACGTGCTTACGTGTTCCACCATACTCTCGCCGTCCCGGTACTTGAGGTTCACTATCTTCCTCATCAGGGAGGTCCGGTTCAACGCATTCTTCCTCTCGTAGAGGCCCGACAGCTTCCGCCACATCTCATATGCGTTGGTGTCGTTCGCCACGTGTTGTAGAACGCTCACGTCGACGTATTGCCGAATGGTTGCAACGGCTTTCCGGTTCAGAAGCCTCCATTCCGTCTCAAGTACCCCCTTGGGTATTTCCGACCTGTCGATCGGTTCATACAGGTCCCGAACAATGAGCAGATCCTCCATCTTTATCTTCCAGTTGGCGTAGTTCTGCGCATTCAGCACCATCATCCCCGGCTGCCCGCTGCTGCCGCCTTCCGTTTTCTGTGTTACCGTCGCTCTGATACCACTTTGTTGAACACAGTGCTCGGCCGCCACCGAGGAATAGGATCAACTTACAGAAAACAGGAAATACAAAATGCACGAAGACAATAGAGAAAAGAGTACACAGGATGTTTTACGTGGAAAACCCTAAGTGGGAAAAACCACGGGAGTCCTCAAACTCCAACTATCACTATAAACAGAGATGTACAATGGTGAAGCTACAAGGCAACAACCCTGAGCTCACTGTCTTCGCCACAGGCGGCGGTAATACACAGAGGCAACGACCTCTTCGTCTCTCTCTCTCTCTCTCTCTCTCTCTCTCGGCTGCTCACTTAGCTCCCTCTAAGTGGAAAACAGAAAGATGAGCAACAACAACAAACTGTTTGCCCTAAGTCATATTTATACACATATGACTTTCGGGCTATTTACAAATATAGCCTCAAGGGCCCTTGGCAAACATATTCACAAATATGTCCCAGCATCCGGATCTCTCTCCGGGTACATTCGTCATCCGGCTCCGTAGCCGGGGTCTTCGTCATCCGGCTCCCGGACATCTGACCATCCCATCCGGAGGGACCGTAATCCCAACATTTACATGGTATCAGAGCGCGAGGGTTGAGAACCTCTCTGCAGCTGACACAGCTTGACGAAGAAGAACAAGAAGAACGATGGATAGAGGCATGACGAGCTCGCTTCCAACAGAGAAGCTCGACAGAACCAACTACGCGTCTTGGTCCTACAAGATGCACCAGTACCTGCTCGGGCACGACTACTGGAGTTATGTCGAAGGAGCTAATGACGCGGCAACCGAATTGACACACAGAGACTTCCCGTCGTGGGAGCAATCAGCGAGCAGGGTATTATACTACTTCGCGTCGTGTGTGGGCGAACAATTATTGAGCTATGTTCGGGATGCAAAGACACCGAAGGGTGCGTGGGAAAATCTGAAGAAGATCTTTGCCGCGAGCACCACAGCCAGGAAGCTTCAGCTCCGACAGGAGTTGAGCAACCTACGACAACGCGACTTGTCGGTAGCGAACTATACCTCGAAGATCAAGGATATCTGCGACTCCCTCGCCTCCATAGAGGTGAACATCGAGGAGAGCGAGATGGTCCAGATCTGTCTTGGAGGATTGGCGTCGAAGTTCGGAGGGTTCCGAACGGCTGTGTGTACCCGGGAGAATACGCCGTCCTTTTTCGACTTACAATGAATGCTCCTGGTAGAGGAGAACCACGTGGGTGCGTCTACAAGCACGCACACCGACAACAGAATGCTGTACACGGAGGGAGATAGGCCCCGTGGACGTGGAGGACGAGGCGAGTCGGCGCGCAATGGAGGCGGCCGACGAGATCAAGGAAGAAGGCACCGAAGTGATGCCGACAGCAACTCCGGACCCTCCGGAAACAGGGGGAGTCGAAGCGATGAGAACCGGCAAGGAAAGGCCATCGCGGAGTGCTGGTACTGTGGCAAGAAAGGCCATAGGGAAAGTGAGTGTTGGAAGAAGCGCGCCGATTCGGAGAGAACCAGTTCCGGAAACGGCTCCGGACATACCGACAAGGGAAATCGGCAGCGATCGCACTACGCCGAAGACTCCGGGAGAGCCGGAGAAGGGTCTGCCTTCGTGACGAGACACGAAGCAAACTTGATGAAACAGACCACCCCGAGATCGGACGAGGTGTGGTACGTAGACTCCGGCGCGTCAAACCACATGACGAGCCATAAGGAGTGGTTCTCGTACCTTGAAAAACCGATACAACTTGGAGTAGTCGCAACTGGAGACAACACTTTGCATCCGATCGCGAATGTCGGAGAAGTTCCCCTTAGCCATGTCGAGCAGAAAGGGAAACTCATGAACGTGTTGCACGTTCCGACAATCACGAAGAACTTGGTCTCGGTCGGATAGATCGTCGACCAAGGGATGGAGGTTCGGTTTACACACCTCGAGTGCTTCATTGAGGAAGAAGGCCGTGTGATTGCGCAAGGGCGCAGAGACGGGAGGATGTTCATCCTCGACTCCACTGACGGCGGCACCACAATGTTCGCGAAGGGACAAAAATCCGAGTCGGACATCGACTTGTGGCACAAGCGGATACGCCACGTCAACTTCCAGCGGCTTCAAGATCTGCAATCGAAACAGGTAGTGTTCGGATTGCCCAAATTTAGTGGCCGAAAGGCACAAATTTGTGAAGCCTACCAACTCGGGGAGCAACACCGACTTCCTTTCCCAAACGAGCGAAACCGGAGCCGGAACAAGCTCGACCTTATACACTCCGATGTATGGGGGCCGACACAAAACATTAGTCTTGGCGGGAGCCGATATTTCGTCTCCTTCATCGACAACCACACACGGCACATGTGGATCTACCTTATTGAGAGGAAGAGCGAAGTCTTCGACTGTTTCCGGGACCTCAAAGGGTTCGTGGAAACAGAAACGGAACGAAAGATCAAGTGCCTGCGGTCGGATGGCGGTAAAGAGTACTTTTCCGGTCAATTCAACGGTTATCTACAACAAATGGGAATTCGGCGCGAATTCAGTTGTAGATACACGCCGGAGCAGAACGGCATGGCCGAGAGGAAAAATCGGTCAGTTGTGGAAGCGGCACGGGCAATGCTGGAGGAGAAGAGCTTGCCCAAGTTCTACTGGGCCGAGGCGGTAAGGACCGCGGTATACATCCAGAACCGGATTGGAGACAAAGTGTTGACGCACGAGCTATATTTCGGAATGAAGCCGAACTTGCGACACTTGAGGGTGTTCGGTAGTATTGCGTATGTGCATGTACCGAAGGAGAAAAGGAGGAAGCTGGACGCAAAGGCCGAGAAATGCATCTTGGTCGGTTACTCGGACGAGCAGAAGGGTTATAAGTGCTATAACCCTCGCACCAAACAAGCGTGTGTTAGCCGCGATGTTGTGTTTGACGAGTCCGCGTCTTGGTACCAGCCCCCGACTCCGAACCCCGACTCCAATCCGAGCTCTAACGATGAGGTCAGCGAGGCCGAGATGCCTCCGAATGAGCCCAAAATCGAGACCCGCGAAGAGAGTTCAATTTCACTCCGTTTAAGTGGACCGATTGGACGACTGAGTCGGTACGACCAGTCAGATGAAGAGTCGGGGAGTAGTGGAGACTCGGCCGTGCATTCCCCGCGTAGGAAGCCGAGGAGACGGCCTACGCGCAAAGAGAAAGGGAAGAAGAAGGTGTCGGATTCTGGCATGGATAGGAACGAGTCAGACCAACGCGAGTCCGACTCCGAGGGAACCGGTGATGGGTCTTTAAAGGAGAAGTCCGCGTTGACCGAGAAGGCCTCGACATTGGCTAATGTGAGATAACGCCAGTCTACCCGCCAGAAGAATCCTGTTTTGCGGTTCGGATACAACGAGTACATGGCGCATCATTATGCATACATGACCCGTGTAGCGGAAGTGCGTGAGCCGGAGAGCTACGCAGAAGCGGCTAGAGACGCGAATTGGCGCACCGCGATGGAGGGAGAGATGCACGCATTGGCGGAGAACGAGACCTGGGATCTGGTTGACGCACCAAGAGGGGTAAAACCGATCGGGTGTAGGTGGGTGTACAAGGTTAAGTACAACACCGATGGCTCGGTCAACCGGTACAAGGCTCGGCTAGTGGCAATGGGCTACGCGCGGAAACACGACATCGACTACGATGAGACGTTTGCGCCGGTCGCGAAAATGACGATCGTCCGTGTTTTGCTCGCAGTAGCTGCGGTGAATGGGTGGCACTTACATCAGATGGATGTAAAGAATGCGTTCCTGCAAGGTGAGCTTGAGGAACAAGTGTACATGGTACAGCCCCCCGGATTCCTCTCCGGAACGAACTCCTCGGCAGTATGCCGACTGAAGAAGTCCCTTTACGGACTAAAGCAAGCCCTGCGTGCCTGGAACGCGAAGATCACGCAACGACTGCGTCGGATGGGCTTCGTCACGTCAAAATCGGACTCTTCCCTGTTCATCCGGAAAGGTCGACTTGGACCGGTTAGTATTTTACTATATGTTGATGACTTGGTCATCACCGGCGCCGACCTAGGTGAAATCGACCACGTGAAGCTCCAGCTTGCGGTATCGTTCGACATGAAGGATCTGGGAGACCTTCATTAGTTCCTCGGGATCGAAGTGATCCGTACCCCCGAAGGCATATTGATCAGCCAACGTCATTACGTGCTGAGTGTGCTCTTCAAATTTGGGATGGCCAACTGTAAGTCCGTCTCGACTCCTCTGGACAGAACCATCAAGCTTCGTCCCGATACGGGAAAGGTATGCGACCCGATGAGGTTCCGACAAATTGTCGCAAGCCTCATATACTTGACCATCACCCGACCCGACCTCAATTATCCGGTCGGAGTGATTAGTCAGTTCATGGCGCGACCTACCGAGGAGCACCTTCAGTGTGCGCAACGCATACTTCGGTATGTCAACGGCACTAAGGACCGGGGACTGCTATATCGGACCGGTGCAGTCGCGCAGTTAGTCGGCTACACCGATGCTGATTGGGCTGGCAACGCCGCCGATCGCCGATCCACGTCCGGATACGCGTTCTCCCTTGGGAGTGCCGCGATTGCGTGGAGCAGTAAGAAGCAGCCGACAGCTGCACTGTCGAGCACCGAAGCTGAGTACCGAGGAGCGGCTGTCGTGACATGCGAAGCCATATGGTTGAAGCGGCTACTTAAGGACCTGCAAGAGGAGGTGTCAGATCCGACGACGATCTATTGCGACAACCTCAGCAGCATCCAGCTCGCGAAAAACCCCGTTTTCCACGCACGGACCAAACACATTGAGGTGTACTACCATTTCGTCCGTGAGTGTCTCCTTTCCAGTGAAGTCGAACTTCAGTACGTTTCGACAGATCGGCAGACTGCCGACATCTTCACCAAGCCTCTTGGTCTGGAAAAGTTGCGGCAATTCTCAGGTGCGCTCGGATTACGTCACCTCGACGTGCCAAACTTGAGGGGGAGAACAGTCCCGAACGACCAAGCAAGGCAGCAAGAAAGGAGCGGAGACTGCGACACCGAGTCGGTTGTCGAGTTCGACTTCGGATTGGCTGAAGAAGCCGAGGGCGGGCCCGCGGAAAAGTCTGGAAGCGGACAGAAGGGGAGCAACCGAAGGAGAGAGCCGAAGCCAACCACGCATGGGGAAGATGACGCCATCGAGGGCGAGAAGACCGAAGAAGAGTTGGAGACAACCAACTCGGACGAGAGCGAAAACCGATCAGAGGTAGCCGAGTCGGTTCGGATGCTTGATTCTGATACGCTGAATCAACCGAGGTCCAAGCGGAAGAAAAGGAAGTAGGAGAAGCGTCAACACCGCAACAATAGAAGAGCTGATAAGGGCCACATGAGCAGACAAACCGACCGGAAGGGTCGAAGCGCGCAGAGTCGAACAGGTCGAGGAGCGTGAGCGAGGCGTGAAGCCAGGAGGAATCGGAGCTGTGAGCCCGAAGATCCCGAAGAGCCTCAAGTTGAGCTTGAGGGGGAGTGTTGAGAGACAAGCTCAACATCGGCTGGATCGGTTGGGACCGATCGGTTAGGCCGAATGCGTAAACCGGTATGCAGACCGGTGCGTAAGTAGGGCCGGATCGGTGCGTAAACCGGGAGGCCGTTAGGAAAGATATTCCGTGAGGAATATATTTGGGAGTTAGTGTAGGAGCTCTTAATGAGCATTGAAGTACTGTCAGTCCTTCTGTCAGTCCTTCTAGGACTTGTATAAAAGTGTTTATTGAACACACACATGTATATAGTGGTGAATAGAGATTGTGTACTTCTGTTGAATATAGTTCTTGTGTTTTCTCTCTCTCACTCGCTCTGTCTCTCCCGAGTATACTATGTAAGCTCAAGCTCTCCATTAAACTTGAGTTTTCTTCCTTCTGTTCAGTCTTCATACTTGCTTCCGCGCGCTACTTTTTACAATCTGCCATCTTCTTCATTGGTTGATTTTGGTGCACCAACACGATACACCTTCTTAGCCACATCTTCCAATGTTTTTATACCTTCGATAATAGTTTTACGGTCAAAGGTTCCTAACCCTTGCTCGAGACATTGAAGTGCTTTCACGACCGTTTGTATTTTGGACTTGAATGATTCAATCTTGGATGTTGTGGGGTTTGTCTCCTTGACCTGTTCTACCTCTGCCTCCACGTCTATTTCTGTATTATGGTCCATTCACATTTGGGTTGCGTGATCTATAAAAGGCAATGAGCCACATAAATGTGGCATATGCCTCTCAATAATCATTCGGATACCAAGTAAATGCTTACATTTACTCGCAATGTCTTGGCAATCACAATATGAACATTGGAGTGAGACATTATACCATAGAGTGGGAGTTGTCATGCGCAAGATTTTAAACCAATATCGGGCCTCGTCGATAATTTCCATTGTGGAAGTATTGTCGACATACCTTTCCAATATTCTCTCTTCTTTTTTAAGTCAGGACCTTTGATCCCTACAATTCGTTCGGGGTGCAAACCAACCACTCTCACATATTTCTTGTCATTGCTTGTACCACTCTATTACCATTCCTCCTATGCAAGTGCCAGTTTCACTGTCCCCGATTAAGACATGTAGAAGGTCGGTAATTGATCGGTTTATTCTTCCGCTCAAGGCAGTATACTTGATAAACTACCAATGTCTTTCCACAATATTGGTAGTGTCAATGTGTCCATAGTTGAACATTCTACCAAACTTGGGCCAGAGTTTCCCCCACACACATGTCAGACCACACCATCCTCCTTCTATATATTGCCAAACACTAGGCTTATCTGCATATTCTACCTTTAACTCCTCACACATCGCATTGAATGCGGATTCAGTAATGCATTGCATCAATTGGCACATTCGTTGATAAAGATGGCTTCTCTGAGTTGCACTTACTTTTGGCAACAAGTTGTCCACCCATGACTTTTTGGCGTGAAACTGACACAACAGAAGTCGACAATGTGTTTGCGACCGTTGCCCATTTACAACAATCCAAGATTGACGGTCTGTTGCAACCACATTAGTTATGGCATTATATGATGTCCAACATTTATCAATCACTATTGCATTTGGCCTCACCGTGGGCATCCTTGCGAATATGACTCTCAAACAAGTTTCTAATGTGACTTGCTCATGGTTTGACCCCTTATCAGAACTACAAAGCATGTACCATAATGGGATCCCAATTCCCATGGCGTTGGGGGCAACTACTGCATATAATGGTAGCCCGAATTGGTTTGTTTTAAATGTCAAGTCAATTGCCCAAGAGTTGTTTAGGGTTAACCGCTCACACATTTCCAACATCCATTGATCTTGAAGTATCAAGATAAATGGTTGTTTGGCGGGAGATCCTGGTTCACCAAGCAGGTAGGGTTGAACATGAGCCACTTTCCCAAGATCTCGAAGTGCATAGGCATCTTGTATCATCAAAGCCCAATCAACCTTAGTCATGGCACTCCCGAATTTTAACCTATTTGCCATGTTATGGACCTCCTTTGGTATCATAAAGAACCAATAGCTAACAAGCTCTAATGGACTAGCCTTGGACTTATGATATGCTTCCTTACGCATGCTCATTCGTGCCACATGCCTTGCACACCCAACATCAAATAGGTCATCTTTGCAACAACTTATGACATTGGGGTGTACTGGCAAATGGTACACATCCGACCTACTACATGGTACATGACCACTATGAGGTCCATATATTGAAATGGTAAGTGTCTCATTGTCAACACCGTCATTCATTCTAACGTCCACATGGAATGTGCACCCACATCGGGGTGTGCACCTGCGTCGTCGAGTGGAATTAGAGGCAAGTCGAGATGTCCCAACACGATGGCAACTATACCTAGTCACATGCATACCCTTCTTGACTCCTTTCCTTAAACGTGTGTGGTACTTGGTTTGCAAATCTGTGAGCACATAATCTAATTGGTGGGCTTCTATCTTGATCACTTCTATGGGTAGGGTCTTGTTATATTTGGCCATGCTTGATCCCAAACCTTCTATCGGGTCGACCTTTGATACCATTTGGCAACCACAACTTGTAATGAGTGCTTTTACGTACTCCGGTGGGATGCCATAATCACGTATATCAGTCGCATAAACTAGCTTTAACTCTTTAAGAGTCTTTGAAAATGTGTGATGGGATGTGTCACCATGTGACGCTAATACTACTTCCCTCCATTTCTCAACGTATAATACTTGAAGATTAGGTGATGCTTTAAGGTAAATTACACTTTCATTCCTGAGTATGAGACGACTCTTCATGCGCCTCCATGCATGAAGTGAAAGAGGTGCTCCCCTTGCGACATCACGTAATGCTTCCAATGTTACCTTAACTTGTCCCAATAAATCTTTAACCATCAAATTATACGTACCTCTTGAAAATGCAAAATACCTGGGGGAACAATACATGAAGGGATCGACCGCCTCATCCTCACGATCGGAATCTGATAACTCAAAAGGAATCTCCATTTAATCCTCAAATACAAACGATGCATTGGATGACCATGACGTATCCTCAGATTCATCTTCCGACATGGCGAAGACACAATGATGCCTTGTGCTCTCCACAGCAAACACAATATGATCGAGAATGCCAATGATTGAGGTGAATTAAGTGAATGTGAGAGATTATGCGAATGAATGAAGTGAATGAATTCAAATAATTCACATGAATGGAGTGGATTATTTCAGCTCTTCTTCAATGATTTAGTTCGAGAGTGTTTAGGGCTACTAGTGAACGATCGAGAATGAGGGTGAATGAAATGAGTGCGAGTGATTAATAGTCTGTTAAGGAAGGGAATGAGTTCAATCCTTAGTGAATGAGTCTACCTCTTAGTGCCTGCTACTGAATTTGATGAATCAATTTGCTATTGTCGTTAGTATGATCATTGAAACGCCATCATTACACGTAGTTGGGCAATTGACTATTAATAAGTCGGGCTCCTCATTAATCAGTCAGGCTCCCTTTTTTAAATGAGTCGGGCTCCTCATTAATCAGTCGGGCTCCCTTTTTCAAATGAGTCGGACTCCTCATTAATCATTCGGGCTCTCTCTTTTATAATGAGTCAGGCTCCTCATTAATTAGTCGGGTTCCCTACACCAAAACATTTTGTACATTGCTTTGTCTACCTTCTCTATTATTGACTATTATTGCATTGTCTAGTATTGCATTGTTGTACATTTCTTTGTCAGCAATATCCATTATTGACTAGTATTGCATTGTTGTACATTTCTTTGTCGGCAATATCTATTATTGACTAGTATTGCATTATTGTACATTGCTTTTGAATAAGATTCACATTGAATCATATACAACCAGAATGAGATTCAAATAATAATATTCACAACCAAAATGTACATCAAATTGAGTCATATACAACCAGAATGAGATTCACATTGAGTCACACACTATTTAGAATGAGATTCAAATTGAGTCATATACAACCAGAATGAGATTCAAATAATAAGACTCACAACCAGAATGTACATCAAATTGAGTCATATACAACCAAAATGAGATTCAAATAATAAGACTCACAACCAGAATGTACATTAAATTGAGTCATATACAACCAAAATGAGATTCAACTATTTACCAGATATTACAAAAAAGTTGGCAATCCGCATGGGATAGTAAATCGAGATCATATGTTTGATGTTACAAAGTACAACATGCTAGTGATTAAAATAACCATATGCCCAGAGTCCTTCGTGTCCATTTTTCCATGATTTTCCGAAGGAGCTCCACGTCTTTGAATCCAAACCATTGCTCCTTACCCTACACCACAAGATGCCATCAACCTAAGCCCTTACAAAAAGAAATGCTCAAATTCAATTCTCATAAATACTTACAAATTGATCGAACTCAAATCCTTGAATGAACTCCTCGACCAACATTCGAATGGTTTGCATCACGTAATACCCACAATCCGTCCCATTAGGTTGGGTTGGGATATGCAATACCTGGAACCGCTCGTTGTTGATGATGCAATGGTTGTGTGTGGCGCTAGAGATATGTTGTACAACCAAATCACCCAATGTCTTCATGCCGACAGTCGGATGATTATTTAGTGGATCGCAAGAAACAATTGGGCCCCTCACCTTGGCATCAAGACCTATATGAGTCTGTCGTATCTTCAACCAAAGCACCCAATGCCCTGACTGCAATATCGGAATGAAGACATATTCTCGTTCAAGGACCCAAATGAGTATGTCTTCACCCTTATCACTTTGGCCTTCTAGTTGTACCCATAGTGGATCCACAATATGAAACCGCTTGTTGATATCGGGGGGCAACGAGTACTCCATCCATAAGTGGAAGAGCGGCATCATCCATGTGGATGCCATCTCCCCTACAATGCACAACGAACATAATTCTACCTCCGTCAAAAAGACCGTGAGATCTAATCGTCAACAAGCCACCTGAAACTTGTTTATTAGGCCAGATTAGGAACTACAAAAAAAACATAAAGTTAACTATTGATCTCATGCCCCCACCATAACGGCATACCTAGTGAACTTATTTCTTGTTGTGTTATCCCATGTTTTCGTGATTGTCCCAGGACCAACAAAGAAATCCCAATGTCCGCACCCTCATCTGTGTCAGGGTCCACTTTTTTCTTGTGGATTTGGATTTTAGGCCTCCTTGGTTGTTGGGTTGTCGATTCAGACAGTTGGTCTTGACCACCATCGATCTCGACAGGTGTCTCATCTTCTGGCATGGGAATTCCATGATTCTTACACTAAAATTCATACATAAGATTCACACATAATCATTCACACACTAGATTTAGACTCACATAAGATGCACACATAATCATAAACCATACTTACATAAGCTTCAGACACACCCGCAATCTTCAACTTCAATTTTGCCATCCTATGCTCCTTTCCCTCGTCATACCTGGCCATCTGTTGGCTGACAAATTGGGCAATGAAATCGGCCTCCTTCGATGTTCGAAGTGCGTCCGGAGTGGCTTTGAAGATCTTAATCGCTCTTGTCCTCAACTTCCTCATGTGTGATTGGCGTGACCTATTGTACTTTAGCTCCGGATCCAAAAAACACTTTATTGATCGTTGTCTTTCGTAGTGGCTGAAGAATGAGGTGGATGTACTCCTCATGGAGGTCGATTGCTCTTCTTCTTCTATCTTTAGTCCCCGAGGCAGTACTACACAGATGCCATGTTCCTTTTGTAAGTGAGCCTCCATGTCAGCTTTTTTGCGAAACCATTGTACCTCTTTTCTACATGAATCTCCAATGATACATGTGCGACATTTGATACTTGTCGAGTCTCTTTCCGTCTTGAAGGGGACATGGAGTCCACTACAACAATGGTGTGACATTTGCATTAGAAAAACCCAATATATACTTTCTTCAATAATGATTATAAGAATGTACATCAACTCACCATTTACATTGATTGTTACGGGCATGACCATATAATATCCCATGATGAGAATTTACCATAGTATTCTATACACGTGGATAAGTGTGAGGGTTAAACGAGAGTGTAAAGAAGGGGAGGATTACTTTTAAATCCTCGGGATTGAGACAACCCATTAGGCCAAGTGTGAACATGGCTGGAGACAAAGTAATCCTCCCCTTCTTTACACTCTCGTTTAACCCTCACACTTATCCATGTGTATAGAATACTATGGTAAATTCTCACCACGGGATATTATATGGTCATGCCCATAACACTGATATCCTCAACACCTGGCCCCACGTCATGTATGGGGTTCGTATCCATGTTCGAGTCTTCAGTAATGATGTTTTCACCATCCATATTGTTGGATTTGGGGCATCTAGCACCCTTTCTTACAAAAACCCTAAACCATCATTCAAGTTAGCATACAAACATCACTATTTATACACAATATATACTTGGGAAATGATTCAGGACATACCTCCCTTCATAGGGTATTGTTTCACCTCAATCCGCATCAAAGTCTATGAAGGTCTTGGACCGACTAGCCATCTGTACAAAACACATGCCATCTTCAAAAGAGAAGAATTGACCTCGATTAAACCTAAGAATGGGTTGCATGATGTGGATGTGCTTGAGAATGGGTTTATGGTTTTAAACTTGAAGACAATTACATCTTTTCATGATAAATCAAATTGTACTGAAAGGAAGATAAAAGGTCAAAGATGCAATTGCAATGAAACCGGTTCAGTACCAGTTAATGCTCGACTAAATTTAGAAGCTATTCAAACAGGACAGAATGGGGTCATGCTTGTAGATGCATTTAGTAAGTTAAGTTATAGCCAAAAAGGTAAATGATTCAGTGAATTTTGATCTATACATATTCCTTACGGTCAATGTTTTGTGACTTGTCTTGGTAATCTGTTTATAGGGGGTGAATAAGGTGAATTTGATCAGGAGGAACCAAATAGCCAGCCAAGAACTTCACAATCTTCAGTATTTTCTTCTTCTTTGAATGCATCATCATCGGCTCTAGTTTTCTATTCCACTACTCACAGAGTTGTTGCTCAGTTTTCTTCTTGCCATAGCTCAACTTCCTCTATATTTTCTAATGTGGAAACAACTTGTACCTTTCAGAAAGATGAATTTACGAAGGGAATAACTTTTGGAAGTCTTCAATTGCAATGAAATTCAGAAATTCGCAACCATTAGGGTTTCTGATTTTTGGATTACTGATCAGAAACTACGACTGTCTGATATGTTGTTACCAAGATGTTGCATCTACATGTGTCTGTATCTGTATCCTTATCAATATCCGTGTTTGTATATGTATATGTGCATCTAAATGATGGGCATAAGCATTTCACTTCTATGAGATTGTCTGCAATTACAATACACACTTTCCATATCTATGTTTTCATGAAAGAACAAAGAACAGACACAAACAATTTCATGAGTGTTTCTAGGTGAACCTCATCTCCTTTTTCGACAATCTTAAATCAATACATATGTACAACTTGCACATGTTGTTAGTCACATGAAAATGCAAAAAGGATGGAAAGCATCCACGTAGTGGTCATCATAAAGTAGCAAATGTATATCTACACAGGATAACATATCTTTAGTTACAATTAAAGAGAAAATGGAGGGGAAGTATCCATATGCATGGTGATCATAAAACAATATATGTATATATACACACAATCTGCATATATTTTAAATTACATTGAAAGGCAAAAAAGATCGATTGTATCCACTTGCATGGTTACTTTGTCTTTGTTAGTTGGGTTCAAGGCTAGTTATCGAAATTCAGAAACTTGTTAACAGAAATAGAGAATGAATCAAGATATACTTTTCCCCACCTTTTCTATATCTTGACTTGCCTAGCCATAACTATATGAGACTACAAGAAGGGTGTGATGATATTTATGCCTGATTCAATTTCTTTGGCTAGGTAAAATTCCAACTAAAATATGTTTATTATCATTTGTAAAGCTAGTTCATGATCTCGTTGTAATGATATATAATTTTTTACACATTTTAACAACAAAAAGAAAAAGCCAGTGTTTCAGATCGTTTCCTTAACCCATATTTAATTATGCCCATGAATATTGAACACATGGCTTCAAAATGGAAGAAATAGTGCATACCCTTCATCAAAAAGAGCACAAAAAGTGTGCATCAAGCCAAAAACAATGCAAATCATTATTTCCATCATAATAGACCCCAAAACTTGTAGGATATTTAACAGACTAACACTCAGGTTCTCTCATCATTTTTCAAAACTGAGAGAGATATTGGAGAGGAAACTCCAATTTTTGGGCCTATACAGTTAGGGCCTATCCAATTTTATGCGTCAAAATTTTGAGCTTTCACAAATTGAACACACAAATATTAAGCAATTCATAAATAGACAAGAAATATGATACATACCTCTGGACAGCAGGTAAGCAGGTGCTCACGGACAGTAGGATAGCAGGTGGTGCGCCTCGCTCCTAAACCCTAAAGCCTAAACCTTTGTCTACTGGTTTGTAAACAGGCAAAAATGACAGGTATGGGTTATTATAGTCAATCCCATTCATATAGTCAGGTTCCCTTTCACAGAGTCGGGCTCCTTCTTTAATGAGACGGGCTCCCCTAAATTTGGATTTTTGATGGCACGCTTTTTCGCGCCTTTTCTTCATCCAGATTGGACGGTGCAGATCGCACGCACCCTCATCTAGTGACCTGCACCGTCCCTCTCCGCGATTCCCTCACTTGCCCTCATAAATATTTGGTGGTAGTTAGACACCACGGTTTGTGTGTGTGTGTTCAATTTACATAATTTATGTCCATACATACATACATACATGTCCCCCCCCCCCCCCCCCCCCCCCCTCCACAAGATTATATACTTATGTTGAGCTCCACGAAGGTGAGACGACATACAAACATGGGTAGGATTTGGGTGTGCTACCCTCAAAGCATTCACAGTCGATGACGATGCATCACATACTCATGGATTGAGTCCAATCTGCCCACAACAACTTATCACTTCTAAATACCTTCTTCTAGTCAACAGGGTGGTTGTGTTCCTATGGGTCGAGTCATCCATACAATGTATTTGATAGATTTGGGGATACATTCCGAGGATGTAGTGATCACGACCAAGCTTATTGAATTAAGGGATAAAGTGAATTAGATTTGCATTTGTGCCAACAAAAGGCAACAATACCTTAATGAAGACAGGAAATTGATTGAGCAAATCTCTCCGACCATGTTAAACATGGTAGTGTTGAGAGTATGATAACAAAGTGGCAAAGGTATTGTTGATTTGTTGATGGAGGAAAGACTGGTGAATGAAGTTGGAGAATTCGCAAATCCCAAGCTCCAACTGAAATAGAAGTTAAGCCCTTGTTGAAATTATAGACAATGTGAAACTACCTCCAAAGTAAGGCTTTGTCTATGTTGAAATACTACTCTATAATATAACGATACATAAATCTAAGGGAGTTTTGAACTTTCCAGTTCTCCTGTAATAAGATATTTGACTATCACTATATATTTTTTGTAGAGAATCGATCGGCCACAACCGGTTCACACATATGTCTATGCGGGTGCAAAGATCAAGATGACAAGAAAACAGACAACAAAAAACTCAAGTATAGAGACACAAGGTTTTAACATGGAAAACCCGAAAAGGGAAAAACCACGGGAATCCACAAACCCCAAGAAACAAATCACTATAATGAGAGGAATACGAGGAGATTCGCAGGCATCGACCTCGAGGTCGTCTTCGTCTAATAGATGGCGGCAGAGTTACAACTCTCACCCTCTCCCTCTCACTTGGTTTCAGTGGCAACAACCAATTGTAATTGTGTTCAACAACTATACAGCAATGATCATCCAAAATAATGATTTCCCTAGGTGTATTTATACTAATACAACATTCAGGGCTATTTACAAATATAGACCACAACGGCACATTAACTCTATTTATGACAGGAACTACACGCTCCCAATGAACAACGCTTGGCCATAACTGAGTCTAAAATCAAACACAGAAAACGGGTAATGAACGCACGATACAAAGGTGAGACAAGAGTGCACAAGATGTTTAACGTGGAAAAGCTTGAGAGGGAAAAACCACAGGAGTCCATCGACTCCAAACTATCACTATATCACAATGATTACAACAGTGAGTTCACGGAGGCAACAACCTCGTGCTCACGATCTTCGCCACAGGCGGCAGTTACAACAGAGGCAACGACCTCTTCCTCTCTCTCTCCCTCTCTCCCTCTCTCTCTCTACACTGTTACACGCTCTCTACTCTTGCACCAACAAGAATGACAAAAAAAAGACCTACTAAGTTTGCCCTAAGTCATATTTATACTAATATGACTTTTCAGCTATTTACAAATATAGCCCCGATGGACTCTCAAAAACATATTTACGAATATGTCCCTTCATCCGGTGAGCACTTCTCACCGGGCCTGCATCATCCGGCTCTTGTCGAGCACTTGTCATCCGGTTCTCACCAGGTCTTCACCATCCAGCTCTTGCCGGGTACTTCTCATTCGGTTCTCACCGGGTCTTCACCATCCGGCTCTAGCCGGGTACTCGTCATTCGGTTCTCACCGGGTCTTCACCATCCGGCTCTTGCCGGGTACTCGTCATCCGGTTCTCACCGAGTCTTCCGTTGCCGGGTACATCAGTACTGTTCTTCTCACTTCCCATCCGGAGGGACCTGTTTCCTAACAATTTATAGATATAACCCCGAGTCGGCTTCGACCGATTCAGCTATTAGCCGAATCGATTCGGATTCGATTTTCGGCCAGGACCGAATCAAACAATCGGTTTGATTTTTCGGCCTCATCTAAGTTGCTGTCAACCGATTAGGTTCTCCCTTTTCTTCGACTCGTGCTCCTCTTCCCATCCGGAGGGACCTGTTTCCTAACAAACTCCCTCTTCACTCCGGCATGGAGTATTTCACCAATTCGACTCTTTGTCGGTACACGCTGTCGTGAAGAATTTCGGCCAGAGGCGGAAACCGGAAAACATTGGCTACATCGGCGGGGTGCAGCATGTGTGCTCACCCTTGTACATTTAGTGTGAATAATGAGGGCGCCTTTATGGCGCCGAAGAGTAGTCAAGTCGGGACAGAAGATCCCATGTAAGTCGGGATTTATCCCACATTGTAACGCATCCCTCTCCTTTTTCTATAAAAGGAAGGGAGCGCCCTTTGTGAAAGGGTTGCCTATTTTTGTGTTAGAGGGTATACCGTTAGGTTTAGAGTTAGTTTTCCTTTTCTTCTTCTTCTTCTTCTTCTTCTTCTTCTTCTTCGTGGGGAGGTCGACTGTTGAGGGTTGTTTCTGCTCGGTCTCCTGTGCAAGACCCCGCTCTGCGTGACGAGCCCGAGAGCTCCCCGGACGGCGGCTTGGCAGCAGACTGCTGTTGTAACCTACCCTACCGTGGCCCGGCTCGAAGCCGGGAATGTATTCTCCTCCCTTTGTAATATACATACAAGTATCCGTCTGTGCATACTCAAGTCTCTGTGTGTGTGGGTGTTTTGGTGTTCCCTTCCCTGCGTTGCCCGTACATAACGGCGTGAGTTGGGTCGGCGGTGTGTGTGTGTGTGTGTGAGTCGGCGTCAAGGGCGCGCTCCCTCTTTTTCTCCCTCTCTTTCTCTCCCTCTCTCGTTTGGTTGCTTTCGGAATGCGTCCGGAATCATCTTCTCGGCTTCCCTTCTTTCCTCGTCTGAGACCCTTGTGGTCCCGCCCTTCTACACGCACGCGCGTAACAACGCGACAACATTCAACCTTTCTACTAGTAGCACCTTCATCAACATATCCAATCCTATGTCATTCGTATGGACCTTCACAAATGTAAAGTCCCTTTCTTCTACCTGCTCCCGGAGCCAATGGTATCTCCTTTGGATGTGCTTGGTCCTCGAGTGGTAGACGACATTCTTCGCAAGGTTGATGACACTTTGTGTTAGGAATATGTCACTCTTATGGGAGTAGCCGACTCGTTGAACTGAGAGCAAATAGTCGAAGATAAGGAGTAGCCGACTGGTTGGGCCGAGAGCCGACAATCGAAGATAAGGAAGAGCCAAATGAGCGGATCGAGAGTCGACAATTGAAGACAAGGGGGGAGTCGACGGTATACCAAGTGATCCAGGTCAAAGACACAACCAATTAGTCGGGCTGACTAGATAGTCGACATAGAAGTCGAATAGTCGAATTGACAAGGCGACTAGTCATTTGATTAATTGTTACTACTATTAGTTTAATAATAGCAATGAAAGTAGTAGGGACTACATTTGTAAATATCCCATAAGGTGTATAAGTATAAATACAGTTAGGGCAAACATGGTACAGATGAACTAGTGTAGAACAAATGTGTAGAGTTCCTATAGCGAGAGAGTTACCGAGAGAAGAGAGAGAGAGCGTGAGAGAGAGCGACGCCATAACTGTGTGAGCTTAGACGCCAAGAGCCCTGTGTGGCCGATACCCTCTGTGCAAGAGGAGTGTTATATATAGTCTCCTTTGTATTCTCCATTCTATAGTGGATCTCTATTCCTATGGTTTTCCCCAAATCTTTACTCTTTTCCTCGCAATGGGTACGACCAACCTTGATCCGTCTAGCTCCGCAAGGTGGTATGTGGCATTATCATTGGCACTTGTCACCACATACGGTCCGAACCATCTTCTTGCAAACTTTCTTGTTGTACTGTGTTGATTGTCAAGGCTGTTATCGTAGACCAATACCCAATCTCCTTCTTCGATCTGCTTGGGACGCAGTCGATGCGTCTTGTCGAACCGAATTTTGTTCTTCACTCGGGCTGCCACCATCATCTTTCGCGCTTTTTCTAGATCTTCAGGTCTTCTTTCAAGTTGCCTTATCCGTGCCGCTAATAACTCTTCTCGGCTCATCTCGTTCTCCCATGGTATCGCTACCCATGAGGCAATCGTCCTTTCGATGAGCATTACCGGCTTTTGTCCATACATAAGATCTGTTGGCATATACCCTGTCATCGAGCTGTGTGTCATTCTATCAACCCACAAGTCATAAGGCAATAGTCGTGGCCAAGTCCCGACTCAACCGTTGCATGCTCGTACGATGGCTTTGACGATAGGTCCATGCCCTCGCTCAATCTTACCATTCGCTTCTGGATTGTAGGCAGTCGTGAGGGAGAGCTTCACGCCTAGTCATTCGAAATGCTTCGTTGCTTCGTGTGCATCCAACTCCCCTCAGTCGGCAACTATCTTTCCCACACATCCGTATTGGCAGACAACCTCTTCAAGTAGAAATTTGCAAACAGCCGACGTCGTCTTATTTGTCAAGGCCCGTCCTTCCACTTAATTTGTCAAGTCTTCTCTTGCCAGAGCTAAGTACTTCATTTGTCCCACTCCCATTGGCATTGAGACTAAATCCACCATCCATTTGAAGTGTATGGTGAGCAGGTATGTCGGTCATAGCTCATCACGATGACGTATATTCCAATGTACTTGGCATGTTTCGCATGTGGACACGAAATGGAGTACATCTTTGTACATGCTTGGCCATTAATACTTCTCCTTCAACTTCTCGAACGTCGCCCATGTTCCTCTATGACCTGCCTAGGCACTCTCGTGGAATTCGATCATTAGCGTCACTTGCTCTTCTTTCTTCACCACCACTCGACGTGGTATTCTTGTCCTTCTTTTTGGGTGTCGCCAAAGGAATCCTCCCTTCAAGAAGTATTGGTAAGCTTTCTTCCGGATTCGTAGGGCCTCCTCCTTCGTCAACAAAGCATCCGTCGTCGTTGTTCTTAGGAATCTGCTGATTAGTAACCACTCGTCCTCGTTGAAGGCCTGGACGGTTAACATGCCCTTGTCTTCCGCTGATAGTCGAGCCATCTTGAAGAAGTCGAGGGTGACGTCTTCATCTTCCGAAACCATGTCACCTTCATTCTCAAATCTTGCCCTCGACTGCATGTCAGCCATGGTGTTCTTCTTCCCTGCAATATGGCGAATCTCTGGGTTTAGAGACTTGATATAGGCGATCCACCTTAGCATAGCTAGATCTAGTGTCGCACATCCTGAGATCATCCCGAGGATTGGGAGACAATCTATCTCAATTATTACTTCCGACCCGATCAGGTAGTCTTTGTCTGTCTTCACTGCCGACACAATACCCCAAAGTTCCCCCTTGACTTGGGCGTATCTTTGTTGTCGTTTGGTGAGAACCTTTGCTCCGAACTGGATGGCATACCGCGCATTATCTTCTCCTTCTTGGTTGATGACCCACCCGATTCTGGTTGGGCTCGTATCTACAGTCACATAAATCGGCCTCCCTTCAGTATAGTCGACCTTTCTTAGTGCTGGAGCTTCAAGAAGTAGTTTCTTCAATCTTCACATCGCATTTGTGTGCTCGTCTCGCCATTCAAACTTCATTCTTTTCTTTACAATCCATATAAAGGCTCGGCGACATGAGCGTAGTGCATGTTACCCCGTACGAGATGTACGGAGATTCAAGTGTGATGAGTGAGGGTCGAATGTTATCATGATGTTGTTGTGTATGTGTAGGGGGCATAAATGTAATTGTGAGTCTATACGTATGTGAACACATGCACACGTGTGTGCATGTGGATGGATACGAGGAGGTGTGAGTGAGTATCCAGTATGAATGCTCGAGGGGGCTTACACCCCTATGTATCTACCCCCTCATGTACTATTTAACCCCTTTAATGAATGAAACATGAATGAACATTTCTCTCTTAATCTCTCTCTCTCTCTCTCTCTCCCCTTTAACGTTGAACCCCTTGGGAGGGGGGTGGAGCCATTCTAGGCACCACCCCCCACCCCGCAATGCTTCTCTACATGATCTCTCTCACCATCATACTCTCCATCACCATGTCTATCTTCATTACCAATCATCATAGTTATCATTCATCATCATCATCGTCCTTAACCCTAACCCTAAAACCTACAACAGTGCAGAATCCAGATGTGATAAACGCGCATGCTCCAAGGAACCTTCGAACCTCCATTTGGTTTACGCATTCTTCTTTCATATTCTTCTTCCGTTCACCTTGGATGGTGAAGGCTTCCAGCCTTATGCTCCACACAAGTGACCTACCACCAAGATCTTTGGTTGCCCGAATGCGGATTTTTCTCCCGAAAATGTCAAATTCGCATCTTCGAGCCTTTGGAGCACCTTCTCACAATCTTCCATATGATCCGCGACGAACTTTCTACACCCTTCCTTATCTTTCTCCTCATCCGAACATCCTTTTATCGGAATATCATCCAAGAATGGCATCGTGATGTCCGGGATGCAATCCTTCAAGACCTTGTTCATGGCATTCACCATATGAGCCACCGAGTTCGTTGCACCTTGGGGTAAGGTACACATCCGAATGAGCCCAATCGGAGTCCTCATGGTCATAATGTCACGACTGTTGATTGCCAACTGGAATTGGTCATATCTAGAGTAGAGATCGCGAATGGAGTAGATGGACTGGCCCGCAAACGCCTCGACAAATTCGTCCACGCTCGGACCGATTCCAGCATTTCAAACTGTCATCTTGTTGACGGGTTGAAGATCTTGGATGAATCACAATGATCCATTCTTCTTCGGCACCGTGAACCACCTATTAGAGTAAGGAGCATTCAATGGTTCCAAAATTCCCATATTCACCTTCTCCTTTAAGAGCTCGATCAGCTTTAGTAGATGTGCTCTAGGAACTAATATCGGTTTCAAATTCCAAGCCACATGCGGCACCGTGAAGATTACCATCGACTCTATCGTCCTTGGATCAACACATCCGATTTCTCGTGGGAAAAATACGAAAGCCTTCCCATGTCTCTCAAGCATGTCGCGAAACATTCGCTCCTCTTCATGGAGATGGAAATCCTCCCTTCCAACTCGTAGCTTCCCCTTCGTCTCTTCGGTGAAGACATGACCTATTGTCTTCGGATCTCTTAAGCTTGCATCATTAGCGACTTCCTTCATCTTTTGCCAACTATCTTTCGGTAGCGGAACTGCATACCGACATAACTTCACACTTAGTTGATCGTTTGTTATGTAGTAAAGTGCATTCAAAAGCTCTTCAAGACCTCCATCTTTTTGTACCAAGATATTAAACTTATTTTAAATAGTATCTTCACTATTATTGTTTTATATTTCGTGAGAAGAACCACACTTGATTTCGTATGTTACTCACAACTTTCACACTATCGCCGAAAATCTTCACAACACCGGTACATATACACAATATCCGGTTAATCAGTACTATCTTATCACAATCAAGACATGAATGAACATGCGTAAGATTAAAACATAAAAGTGCAGAAGGCAAGTACACAAGATAGAACAATAAAGACTTATATTACTCGTGCCTAATCCATACAATCCGAACCCCTTATATAGGTATCTGATTCTGATACAAAATGATGTTTATCTAAATTCGTACATCCTTCCGTATTCGCCACCTCATAATATCTATTCTTATTACAACGTTCCTAATTATTTTATTTTCTATAATATTTTTTCTGCTTTCACATCGCTTTCGGATTCTGGTTCTTCCTTCCTCCGATTCCGTCACAACTTCACCAGCTTGGCAATAGTGATCACCATTACTCTACTATCATCAATGTTGGCTTGTTGTTGTGTCGAATCGCCTCTATTTGGCATTTGATGATCAACAAATTTTGAGGTATTGAAGCCATAGTTCTGTTTGGAGGTATTGATTCTAGCTTGGTCCTTTCGTTCTTATTTCTTCCTATATTTGTTTTGATACTACTTGGTTCCAAGATCGCACTAATACCACTTGATGGTACTGTGTGTGGTGCCTTGGTGAACTTGTGCAGAAGTATGTAAGGATCTTGATATTAGGAGCAAGCAATCATGAATTATGTTAGAAGTATGGTGTATTGTTCGATCAACAAATGAGTTACACAAAGAGATGTAAGGGACAATTACACCAATAGAGAGAGAGAGAGAGAGAGAGCGAAGACGGTTACATTCAAATCCACTAAACTTCTTTACAAGACTTAGTTCCCCATATTTATACTTAGGGTAATTAAGCCCTAACTCCCTTCAGGAGTGTTCACACTAAGAAGATACAATGGGTGGAGTAGGAGTTTTAGTCCAACACCAACCTTCCTGTGCAACCAAATTCTTGGGAAGAAATGGCATCGGGAAATAATTGTTTGCATGCATCATCTTGGAGAAGGCCAAATAAGTTACACTGAAACTAAACTATTGTTGATATCTAATGTTAACTCTTAGGGCCGGACAATGGCCTAACACAGGGTGTCTACAGAAGACACTTCACCAAAGGGGTGTTACGGCAAGAGGATTAGGCTCAACGATTAATCCGACTTAATTAGGTTACTTAGCAAGGTCGTCCTTAATAATCACACACGTAAGATATAACAATGAATGCAGAATGGCAATTAACATAGAGAGATAAAAACACTAAGATTCATTAATTATCCACTCCCCATTACATTATATCCAGGCCTTTAAATAGGTTTCCGGTTTGTAGTACAAAACGGTGCCATCCGCACCTGTTCGGGATCGGTCCGGATCCGGAACGGCATACCGATTCCGGTCCGTCCGTCCACACTAATAGCACACTTACAACCATTCCTTAATAATTAAATAACTCCTTCGTTTCACACTCTGGACTCCTTTGTCGGCCAGTAACACATGGCACGCCCGTGGGACAGTACCTTGTACGTCGAATCCACCATCCGACCCTTGCTATTCTTCGTCCAGAATATCTAGAATGCTTTGTTCGAGAGTCTCCAATGGTTCATCTAGAATTGGTTGTTGTTGTTGTTGTTGTGGTTGATGCTGCTCCGTTGATGGCTGTTGCGACTGGTCTGTTGGTGGCTGCTACGGCTGCTCCTCCGTTTGTTGCTCTGACACTGGCGTTACTGTCGTTGCTCCCTCCGTCGTAGTGGTCTCCGGTTGACTGGTTCCGGCCTAGCCCTCGTCCGGCGCTGGTTCCTCATCACTAAGGTTAACCGTTGCCGCTTCCCGTGCTTTTTCTTCCCGAACCCGGGACCGCTCATAGCTCTCAAACTGGATTTGAGCGTCCAGCCTATCATCGTCTAGCTAAGCTACGAGTTGTCGGACCTGCACCAGTTGTTCATCCGCCAAGACTTGGAAGTCTTCGGCCAGCTCGTCCCGTATGGCGGTGAAGTTCTCGGAAGTCAACGTGTAACAATCATCTCCTTCCTTCCGCCGGTTTTCCATGTATGCCCGTAGCAATTGGAGTTCCGCCGTATTTTGTGCCCACTTTGTCCACCATCTTACGGAGCTTTCGTCAATCAAGCGTTTTGTCTGATTTAGCCATGCCCGGAGGATGCACTGAATCCGGCCCGTTCCCATCTGCGATTTGATCTCCGCATCTTGTCATTCCTCCTTCAATTGCTTGATGATTTTGACGTTGTCGTCCGCCTGCTCCTTGTAATGCGTCAATTGCCCTTGATATGTGCTTTGTAATTTTTGCAATACCGTTGACACTCTCTCCCTTTCTTCCTGTTGCTGCCTTTAGAGCTCCATCCGGACCTTCTCCGCCTCGTCCAACCGTCTTGTATTTTCCGCTCGTTCGTCGGCGAGTGCCGTCGCGGCCCGATCAACTTCCTGCCGAAGCTCGGCCATCCGTTCCTTATGCTCCGTTTCCAGCCGTTTGTAGTCCCGGTGTAGGTGCTCAAAATCATCTGTCTTTTGCTTGAGCCGTACGTTGATCTGTCGACGGGCCCGGTCCTCGCGGTCCTTCTTCTGGCGGAGCTCCTCCTTTAACCGTTCAATTTCCATTTCCGCCGTCTTCCGCAGCTTGTTCTTTTCCTATAGCACTTTGTCTTTTTCCTCCCTTAGCCAGTCGTAAGCTTGATGGCCTTTCCGGAGGCTCTCCTCTGCCCGGCGGAGGTTCTCAGCCGTCTTCTTTAATTCTGCTTCGGCCGCTATCTTCAATTCCCGTTCACGGCTCCTTAGCGCTTCTTGTGCGGCAAGTTCATCTCTCAATTCCGCAAGCTCTTGGGCTTGCACCACATCTCTCTCTGGAACGGTTTCCATTGCCGGGGTCTTATTAGTATGTACAGGTTGGTCTGTTTCTTTACTCTGTACACTTACTGGAGTCACCGGTGCTTGGATCTGTGTTGCCGTTAAGGCCATTTTGGCCATTTCTATCGTGACATGATCCAAGTCTTTTTCAAGGCACCGGATTCTAGACCAGGCCGTCTCTAGTTGTTCGGTTGTGACGAGCACCTATTCGCTTTGCGCTCTTTCTTCCGCCTCAATATACCCCACTGCTCCGGCAATCTATTCGCCTATCCACCGGAGCCACAGGCTACCGGTGCATTGTTGTTGCGCTTGCACGGAGGTTTGACGGATGGGCTCGCTTGTGGGTGGGTGGTCCCGCCTGATTGCGCCGAGTTGCAATTCCGTTTCTGCCCGTGGACCACCCTGCTGTCCTGGTTCCCCTTGCGCTTCTTCTTGGTTGGCCGAGGGAGGCTGCATTGACCTTTCCGGCTCTGGCGGAATGAGACTTGCCGGTGCTGCCGGTGGTGCAGGGGCTTCTGATTCCAGTGCCATGCGCACCGGTTCCGGTTCCTCCCTTGGCCTGGGAGTCTCAATATGGGGAGCCGGTGTTCCCTCTGTCTGAGGGTCCAAACGTTTCCCGGCTGCCTCAACGGTCCTTGCTGACAACCGTCGCTGGAGGTGCTCCGTAGGCTCCTCCTCTATTTCCTCTTCCTGAGTCCCGGCATTAAGTTTCGCCGCCAAGGGGTCCGCTTCTCTATTCACCGATCGGCAGAGTGTAATCTTTACGGGCCGTACCGGTGGTTCCTCCTGCGCATCCGTTGGCCGCTTCCGGCTGGCGCTCTCCTTTCCCGCCTGTTCTGCGTCCACCGCCTTCCCCTTAGTGGCCTTAGAGGCCAACAACTGTTGTCTTTTGGAAGTAGTCTTTGGGGTGCCATCCGCCACTCTTCCCCGCTTCTTGGGCTGGACGGGTGGCACAAGCAAGGTGAGCCATTGTGTTATTGCGTGCCATATCTTCCGTCCGTCTTGGCCTTCTTTGCTGTCTTTTCCTCTGACGATCTCGATCGCCGCACACAAACCGTCTGCGATCAATACTGGCCAATCAACCTTGATCCCTTCATAGGTGGCGATGATCATCCCTGCCCTGTTCTGCGGCATGACAGGGGGTCTAGGGTACACATGGCTATATTCGTGGAGCACATGGGCAATCTCGCGGAACAGCATATCTCCGCCGCCCTGTGTTCGGTAGCCCTTGCTGGCTAGGGAGTACTCACCAAAATACTTGATGAGTTGCTCCGAGGTCGGATTGTCAATCGTGAATATGCCTCCCTCCGGAAGGCCTGTTAACGCACGGATCGCCTCCTCCGTTATGACCTCTGTGTCGATTTCTTTAATCACCTTGTCGGCTTCTTTGTGTGGCTGTGCCTCCATAATCGTCAAGAAGCCCTCGACCCCGTGTTGCTTTAGCCATTTCTTGGCGGCTTCCGACAACGTTTGCGGGTCCATGTCTGTGTCGAGGTCAGATTGTGGTGGCGAGGTTGGATGGTGATGAGAGTGAGAGTGAGAGAGAGAGAGTTCAGAAAGCGAGGGTTCTCTGTGCGTAGGTTCTCGTCTGGTGATCTGCCAACGCCTTGGTGCTTCTGTGCTCCTGGGTTCACGAAATGAGAAGGTTTCCATGCACTGTGGTTTTTCTCTGTGCATTTTGGCGCCTTTTCCGAGCGTGTGCACGTCGTGTCCTAAAATAGCATTATGTCCTGTGGCAGCGCTTAAATGCCCACTACGTACCTTTTCGCTCCTCGCTCTCTCGTCTGTTCATACCTCGCTTTTGCATGATTACTTCGCTTTTTATTTATTTATTTATTTATTTATTTATTTATTTATTTATTTAAATGTAGTGTGAGGTTACTTGTCCATTGGTCCTATCGGACCCTTACCGGCCTCATTACGGTTTGTCGTCGCCTCATTCTCCCTAGTTACCGGCTTGTCGTCTCCTCCGTCTTGGTGGTTGCCGTTTCCCTCACAGGTTGCCGTTTCCGCACCGGTTCCCAATCCGGTGTCGGTCCTTTGCTCAAATGGGTTCTTGGGCGTCGGTCCTCTATATGGCTTCAATCTGAATCCGTTGACCCATTTGCCTAGCACTTCGCCGACAAGTGTCCCTAACTGGTAGGACCCATTATACTCACGTGTCAGCCAATACGGGTCGGTCCATCTAAACCGTAGTTTACCCGACATCTTGCCCATCCGGGTCTGAAATACTAACACCGGCTTGCCGATTTCGAACATTTTTTCATTTCCTTTCCGGTGCCGGTCGACAAATGCTTTCCATCGCCGTTGTTCCAATTCTAACTGCAGGATGCTTGCCAGTCGTTGTTTCTCGAGTTCACACAGCGCTGTTAACTGTATTGCCTCCGACTCCTTCTCGTTCAGCCGTTCCCGTAGCTGGATCCGTAAGCTTGGTACTTGGAATTCCACCGGCATGACCGCCTCTAGTCCGAACGCTAACCGGAACGGTGTTGTTCGGATGCTCGTTTTGTATGTTGTGCGGTATGCCCAAAGCGCGCTATGTAGCTTGGTATCCCAATCCGTTCGGTTTTCGTTGACGATCTTCCGGAGGATATTCTAGAGCGTTTTGTTCGTCGACTCAGCTAACCCATTTGCTTGCGGATAGTACGATGTGCTCCGTTTATGGACAACGGCATAGAATGTCGTCAAGCTTTCAACTACTTGGCCGAGAAAGTGCCCCCCTTGGTCGCTTATTAATTTGATTGGGCATCCGTAACGAAACCAGATGTATTCGTATAGAAATTTTGCCGTTGACGCAGCGGTGTTGTCTCTTAAGGCTTTGGCCTCCACCCATTTCATGCAGTAATCCGTCGCGAGGATGACGTACCGATTACCTGTTCTCATTGTCGGTGGTTTGAACGGTCCAACAAAGTCCAGCCCCCACTTCTGGAATGGTTCGAGTGGTAGTACAGGTTGGTGTGGCATTCGAGCTTGCTCCGTTGGCATAGGTCACATTCTTTTGCATACCGTACAACATCTCTTAATGTAGTTGGCCACCATAGGCCACTTTGCCATATTTTCCTGGTTGTCGCATCTCCGGCATAGTGACCTCCGGCAACTCCGCAGTGGGCTTCCCTCAGTATGAGGTCCTTTTCATCGCTGCGCACAGCCCGTCTCCATATGCCGTCCACGCCCTTGTGGTAAAGTGTGTCTCGCAGTAAGCAGAAATGTCGGCTTTGCACCGCCAAGCATTTCCTTTCGTCCCAGTTCATCTCCTCCGGAGGCAGTCCTGTGCTCAGAAACTGGTGCATATTTGTGAGCCACTTGTCTTCCTATGCCACCGTTTCATCTGCTGTCGTTTCCGTAGTGACTCGAAACAACTCCGCATCCGGAAAGTCGTCCGCTACTCCGTCGCCCGTCTCTCCAGACTCTAATCGGCTTAAATAATCCGCTACGGCATGCTGTATACCGGGTCGGTGGAATATTTCGAACTCGAATTCTTGTAACAGTAAGGTCCACCGGGCCAACTTACCGGTGAGTGACGCCTTGGACACCAGGTAGAGGAGTGTCGAATGATCTACATGGAAGGAAAAATTCCTTCCCAATAAATAATGCCGAAACTTTGTGACACTGTAGATCATCCCTAGAGCTTCCCGTTCTATGGTAGAGTAGTTCCGTTCCGCTTGGGATAGCTTTCGGCTAGCATAGTACACTGGCCGGTACCACTTTGGCTCCGTAAGCTGCATCAATGCGCTTCCGATTACGATGTCGGAGGCGTCCACGAACACATGAAATTCTTTACTCCAATCCGGAGGCTGCACTACTGGTGCTTACGACAATAGTACCGTGAGGGCCCTATACGCCCTATCCTCGGTGTCGGTCCACTGGAATGGTGTTCGATGTACCGCGGCATGCAACGGTGTAGCCAGGTCGGCCAAGTATCGGAGCATCCGGTTGTGCCACCGGATCTGGCCTAAGAACCGGCTCAATGCCTTTGCCGTTGCCGGCACCGGTGCTTCTAATATGGCTTTCACTTTGTCTGGGTCAACTGCAATGCCTTCCTTGCTCACAATATGTCCTAGTAGGGTTCCACTGGACACACCAAATACACACTTCGCTGGATTCAAGCTTAGCCGGTACGCTCTACACTTTTCTAGAAAAAGACGGAGGTGCTGCAAATGATCCTCTTCCCGGCTATAGACGGCGAAATCGTCAAGGAAAACCTGCATAAAAGCCGGGATATATTCACCAAAGATTTCTATGATGATTCGTTGGAATGTTGTCGGTGCCGTTTTGAGTTCGAACATCATCACCACGGCCACAAACACCCCCCATTCGGTGACGAAAGTCGTTCTCTCTTGGTCATCGGGGTGCATCCGGATCTGATTATACCCGCTGAATCCGTCTAGAAAGCTATAGACCTCATGGCCAGCGACGGCATCCAACACTCCATCTGTGAACGGAAGTGGAAACGCATCTGTTACCGTAGCCGCATTGAGTTTCCGGTAGTCCACACAAACTCGAATTTTTCCGTTCTTCTTCGGTACGACTACGATCGGGCTCAGCCAGCAAGCCCTACGGTGTTCTCCTTTTGCCGCTCTAAGTCTGTTACGGTTTGCTCGTTTGCTTTCTTTACCCATTCCGTCGCTTGCTTCCGGATGGTCTCGTGCGTCTCCCATTCCTTGGCCATGCCCTTCGACCTTGTGGTCACCTGCTGCAGATCTGCCACTTCAGGGACTACCATATTTACTGCCGGTCGTTTGTCATAGCTCTTCGCCGGGCATTGATTACTATAATGGCCTTCCTGTCGGCAGTAGTAGCAGTAGGCTTTCCGGGTATTGCTAGATTCGGCACTGTTTGTTGTACCCGGGGCAGGTCCTGTGGTAAGCGCGGGGTTTTGGGCCGATTGGCTGCTTGAAGCTCCTTGTTCCGGATCCCGTGGGTGGCCGCCTTTTTTGAAATGCCGTTTTTTGTTATAGTTCTTCTTATTGCGGTACTCTTGACGAGGTTGATCGTTATATCTGCCGTATTCCTCCCGTTGCTGACGATACCCGGGGGAGTGCTCCCGGTCGTAATGTTCGTATCGTCTATTGTAATCCCGGTACCAATCATATCTATCGTACCGGTCGTAGTTATCCCACCGATGACTGTATCAGACATCATTCTCCCATCGATCGCCATACCGGACATGCTGTGCCGGTCGGTCGCGGTCCATTCGCCGCCAGCATTCCTTTTCTTCATCCCGGCTACTGCGTGGCTCTATTTGTCGGACGGGCGGTGCTTGCCAGTTCAATAGATTAAACTCGCACCTATCCATCGTATGGCCCTTGGATTGACAAATTACACATTGCGTCCTCATAGTGCATTCTAGTGCCGAGTGCCCGGAATTCAAGCAGGTTGTGCACTGTATTGCTTGCCGAAACCGGAGGTCTTCATCGGACGGTAACGCCCGTTGGAGTGCTCCCAGTGTGAGCCAAGAGCTTGTCTTTTCCATCTCTCTCACCCGGTCAATGACCTGGTCGATGGTACTTGCGCGGAAGTCAATTACCGTGCAAACCGTGCGTAGGGGTTCCCGGAGCGCATTTAGGAATATAGTCTGTAATTCCTCCTCTGGGGGTGCGCGGGCAAGCTGACTATGCATCCGTTGAAACCGGATGACAAACTGGGGAATGCTCTCCCCTGCCTCCTATCGGATGGTATAAAACAAGCCCACCATTACTATCTGGTCCACCTCCTTGTGGAAAAAATGCAAGAATTTAGCTTTAAAATCTGCGAAGGTGGTGATGGTAGACGAGTCCTGCATCTGGTGCCATCTTGCTGCCGATCCCTCCAATGTGACGCCAAATTCCGCTATCTTAGAGCGTTCCTCTTCCTCCGGGGTCAATCGTTGGGACACATGGTTTGCTTCCCATGTCTGTTCAAAGGCGTGAACATGAACTTCCGCGTCCAGATTATCTCTATACTTGGAGTACTGGAACGGCATGTCGTCGTCCGGTATCGGTGCGCAGGCTGTTGGTGTTGGTGGTCGTTCCTGGTTTTTCTCCGGCGTCGGTGGTCTTTCCTCTTCTATTGGTGATGGAGGCCTCTCCTCCTCGACTTCCGGTGTCGGAGGTCGCTCTTCCTCTGCTTCTGGTTCCGGAGGTTCCAGCCTTAACACTTCCGGTTCCGGTGTCGGTAAGGTGTCTGATCCTTTGTCCTTCGGTCCGCCCGGGGTGTCGTTGCTGCTACAGTAGTTCGTGTGCATGTTGTATCCCCCTTCGGAATCCGATTCATACGCTGAAAAGGCTTCTGCTTCGCCTTCTCCGCTTGCCAACGCCTGGAGAAGGGATTCGGTTTCCCGGAGGCTGCTTAGGCTGCTGCCGTCGTCCGGGTGCGATGTTTGCTGTAACCAGAGGGACTCCCCCGCTACTCTCCGGATTACGTTGGAAAACGAGTGATCCGCTCTAATTTCCTACGCCGCTTGCTAGAAAGCCTCATGTCTCCTTTGCCTTTCGGCAAGGCGTCGAGTTCGATCTGTATCCAGGTCGTGCGTTGATCTAGTCATCCATTCATGCGGTTGTTCGCTGCAAAAACAGGAATCGTGGTCGCCAAAAACTATGTTAACTCTTAGGGCCGGACAATGGCCTAACACAGGGTGTCTATGGAAGACACTTCACCAAAGGGGTGTTACGGCAAGAGGATTAGGCTCAACGATTAATCCGACTTAATTAGGTTACTTAGCAAGGTCGTCCTTAATAATCACACGCGTAAGATATAACAATGAATGCAGAACGGCAATTAACACAGAGAGATAAAAACACTAAGCTTCATTAATTATCCGCTCCCCATTACATTGTATCCGGGCCTTTAAATAGGTTTCCAGTTTGTAGTACAAAACGATGCCATCCGCACCTGTTCGGGATCGGTCTGGATCCGGAATGGCATACCGATTCCGGTCCGTCCGTCCACACTAATAGCTCACTTACAACCATTCCTTAATAATTAAATAACTCCTTCGTTTCACACTCTGGACTCCTTTGTCGGCCAGTAACATCTAATTGTGCGTGTGTGTGTATACATAAACATACATACATACATATGTATGTATGTATGTATGTATGTATGTATGTATCTATGTATCTATGTATCTATGTGTAAAAATGTATAAATCATTTGCATTAATGTATGTTAATATACAGTTCCCCCTACATATGTCATGACATATTCAAATGTAGACCGGCGGGTATCCGCATCAGCGGCATATCCAAATCCGTGATCCTTCAAGTTGGGGTTTACCTAAGCCGAATCAAAGGAACTTGCTCGAGGGGCCTTTCAGATACCGGAGTATCCACTTGTCGGCAACCCAATGCTCTTTTCCCGGATTGCTTATAAACCGGTTGACTACTCTGATTGTGTTGAGAGACAAGCTCAACATCGGCCGGATCGGCTGAAGAAGCCGAGAACCGGATCGGTTGGGACCGATCAGTTAGGCCGAGTGTGTAAATCGGGAGGCCGTTAGGAAAGATATTCCGTGAGGAATATATTTGGGAGTTAGTGTAGGAGCTCTTAATGAGCCTTGAAGTACTGTCAGTACTTCAGTCAGTCCTTCGAGGACTTGTATAAAAGTGTTCATGGAACACACGTATGAATATAGTCTTGTATGTTCTCCCTCACTCTCTCTGTCTCTCCCGAGTATATTGCGTAAGCTCAAGCTCTCCATTAAACCTGAGTTTTCTTCCTTCTGTTCCACCTTCATACCTGCTTCCGCACGCTACTTTCTACATGGTATCAGAACGCGAGGGTTGAGAACCTCTCTACAGCCGACACAGCTTGACGAAGAAGAACGATGGATAGAGGAATGGCGAGCTCGCTTCCAACAGAGAAGCTTGACAGAACCAACTACGCGTCTTGGTCTTACAAGATGCACCAGTACCTGCTCAGGCACGGCTACTGGAGTTATGTTGAAGGAGCTAATGACGCGGCACCCGAATCGACACAAAGAGACTTCCCGTCGTGGGAGCAATCGGTGAGCAGGGTATTGTACTGCTTCGCGTCGTGTGTGGGCGAACAACTATTGAGCTATGCTCGGGATGCAAAGACGCCAAAGGGTGCGTGGGAAAATCTGAAGAAGATTTTCGCCGCGAGCACCACAACCAGGAAGCTTCAACTCTGACAGGAGTTGAGCAACCTACGACAACACGACTTGTCGGTGGCGGACTAAACCTCAAAGATCAAGGATATCTACGACTCCCTTGCCTCCATAGACGTGAACATCGAGGAGAGTGTGATGGTCCAGATCTGTCTCGAAGGTTTGGCGTCGAAGTTCGGAGCGTTCCGAACGGTTGTGTGTACCCGGGAGAATACGCCGTCCTTTTTCGACTTACAGTCGATGCTCCTGGTAGACGAGAACCACGCGGGTGCGTCGACGAGCACGCACACCAACAACAAGATGTTGTACACGGAGGGAGAAAGGCCCCGTGGTCGTGGCGAACAAGGCGAGTCAGTACGCAATGGAAGCATCCGACGAGATCAAGGAAGAAGGCACCGAAGTGATGCCGACAGCAACTCCGGACCCTCCGGAAACAGGGGGAGTCGAAGCGATGAGAACCGGCAAGGGAAGGCCATCGCAGAGTATTGGTACTGTGGCAAGAAAGGCCACAAGGAAAGTGAGTGCTGGAAGAAGCGCCTGATTCGGAGAGAACCGGTTCCGGAAACGGCTCCGGACATACCGACAAGGGAAATCGGCAGCGATCGCACTACGCCGAAGACTCCGGGAGAGCCGGACAAGGGTCTGCCTTAGTGACGAGACACGAAGTACACTCAATGAAACAGACCACCCCGAGATTGGACGAGGTGTGGTACGTCAAAATCAGACTCTTCCCTGTTCATCCAGAAAGGTCGACTTGGACCAGTTAGTATTTTACTATATGTTGATGACTTGGTCATCACCGGCGCCGACCTACGTGAAATCGACCGCGTAAAGCTCCAACTTGCGGCATCGTTCGACATGAAGGATCTGGGGGACCTTCATTACTTCCTCGGGATCGAAGTGATCCGTACCCCCAAAGGCATAATGATCAGCCAACGTCATTACGTGTTGAGTATGCTCTTCAAATTCGAGATGGCCGACTGTAAGTCCGTCTCGACTCCTCTGGACAGAACCGTCAAGCTTCATCCCGATACGGGAAAGGTATGCGACCCGACGAGGTTCCGACAAATTGTTGGAAGCCTCATATACTTGACCATCACCCGACCCGACCTCAGTTATCTGGTTAGGGTGATCAGTCAATTCATGGCGCGACCTACCGAGGAGCAACTTCAATGTGCGCAACGCATACTTCGGTATGTCAACGGCACTAAGGACCGGGGACTGCTATATCGGACCGGTGTAGCCGCGCAGTTAGTCGGCTACACCGATGCTGATTAGGCTGGCAACGCTGCCGATCGCCAATCCATGTCCGGATACGCGTTCTCTCTCGGGAGTGCCACGATCGCGTGGAGTAGTAAGAAGCAGCCGACAGTTGCACTGTCGAGCACCGAAGCTAAGTACCGAGGAGCGGTTGTCGCAACATGCGAAGCCATATGGTTGAAGCGGCTACTTAAGGACCTGCAAGAGGAGGTGTCAGATCCGACGACGATCTACTGCGACAACCTCAGCAGCATCCAGCTCGCGAAAAACCCCGTTTTCCACGCACAGACCAAGCACATTGAGGTGCACTACCATTTCGTCCGTGAGCGTGTTCTTTCCGATGAAGTCGAACTTCAGTACGTGCCGACGGATCGGCAAACTGCCGACATCTTCACCAAGCCTCTTGGTCTGGACAAGTTTCGGCAATTCTCAGGTGCGCTTGGGTTGCGTCACCTCGACGTGCCAAACTTCAGGGGGAGAACAGTCCCGAATGACCAAGCAAAGCAGCAGGAGAGGAGCGGAGGCCACGACACCGAGTCGGTTGACTCGGCTGTTGACTCGGTTGTCGAGTTCGACTTCGGATCGGCTGAAGAAGCCGAGGGACCCGCGGAAAAGTCCGGAAGCGGACAGAAGGGGAGCAGCCGAAGGAGAGAGAGGAAGCCAACCACGAATTGGGAAGATGACGCCATCGAGGGCGAGAAGACCGAAGACGAGTTGGAGACAGCCAACTCGGACGATAGTGAAAACCGATCGGAGGTAGCCGAGTCGGTTTGGATGTTTGATTCAGATACGCTGAATCAACCGAGGCCCATGCGGAAGAAAAGGCAGCAGGAGAAGCGTCAACACCGCAACAGCAGAAGAGCTGATAAGGGCCGCATGAGCAGACAAGCCGACCGGAAGGGTCGAAGCGCGCGGAGTCGAACAGGTCGAGGAGCGCGAGCGAGGCGTGAAGCCAGGAGGAACCGGAGCTGTGAGCCCGAGGATCCCGAAGAGCCTCGAGTTGAGCTTGAGGGGGAGTGTTGAGAGACAAGCTCAACATCGGCCTGATGGGCTGAAGAAGCCGAGGACCGGATCGGTTGGGACCGATCAGTTAGGCCGAGTGTGTAAACCGGGAGGCCATTAGGAAAGATATTCCGTGAGGAATATATTTGGGAGTTAGTGTAGGAGCTCTTAATGAGCCTTGAAGTACTATCAGTACTTCAGTCAGTCCTTCGAGGACTTGTATAAAAGTGTTCATGGAACACACGTATGAATATAGTCTTGTATGTTCTCTCTCACTCTCTCTATCTCTCCCGAGTATACTGCGTAAGCTCAAGCTCTCCATTAAACCTGAGTTTTCTTCCTTTTGTTCCACCTTCATACCTGCTTCCGCACTCTACTTTCTACAGATTGCGTATCGAATATCCGGCCTGGTACACACCGTTGCGTACATTAAGCTTCCGACGGCAAAGGCATATGGTATCTTCATCATCTCAGACTTCTCTGTCTTGGTCTTCGGACTTTGTTTCCAAACAGCTGGTAGTTTTCCGGAAGTGTCGACACATCCGACATGTTGAACATCTAAAGCACCTTTGTCATGTACTTCTCTTGTGATAACCATAATAATTTCTTCGTTCGGTCCCAGATTATGTGCATCCCTAGGATCTGTCTCGCCGGACCCATATCTTTCATTGAGAAGGACCGGCTCAGGGCCTTCTTCAGCATTCCGATTTGCAATACTTCATGACTCCGTTCTGGATGCTACCCATGTAGCCTTCATCATCTAGCCGACTGGTTGATATCAGGTTCAACCAAACCTCCGGAACGTGTCGTACATCTTTCCATAGCAACTTGCACCCGGTTGATGTCATCAACCACACGTCTCCTATGCTGACAATTTGGCATGCAACTTCATTTCCCATCCGGACACAACCGTGATCTCCGGCTCTATAGGATGAGAAGCACTTTCGGTTAGGGATCAGGTGGAAAGATGCTCCAGAGTCAACCACCCATGTCGTTTCGGCGCTAACAAGATGCAACTCACTCTCCTCAGTGATTAGCAGTAGTTCTTCCTCAATTGTTGCGATTGCCGACGTTCCTTTCCGATCCGAACTTCTCCAGTCCGAACCATTCTTTGAGTCGACATTGTCAGTTCCTTTCTCCTTCTAGAAGTGCTGACAATTCTTTTGGAAGTGCCCCGACTTTCCACAATAAAAGCAATTGGGCCTCCACCTTGACTTCGACTTCATCCCTGATTTGTCCTAGTTATGGGGACTCCGGTTCCGGCTTCTTCCTCGGTTATGGTCGGTTTCCGTGACCAAGGCCTTCGGATCGGTTCTGGTTTCCCGGTCCTTCTGCAGCTTCTTCATCCAGCAAGCTTGATTTTACCCTTGCTAGGGATAGGTGTTTTCCTTCCGTCCCGGCGTTGTCCAAAGTGACAACTAGTGTCTCCCAACTATCTGGGAGGGATCTGGGCAACAACAACGCGAGTATCTCGTCGTCTAGAGGTACTTCCAATGAGGTAGTCTGGTTTATCAACCCTTGGAAGGCGTTCATATGTTCCTCCATGTTGGAGCCGTCTTGGTATCAAAGTGCTTCTCTATCGCTCTCTTTGTCTCTCCTCTGCCTATACAACAAGAATGATAACAACCTTATGAACAATATTGCCCTAGTTATATTTATACTCATATAACTTTAGGGTTATTTACATATATGACCTGGAACAGTCACGTCGGAACATATACATAGACTAATTTTTGGCCGGATACCAACTGGATCCATCCAATCCGATTTCCGGATATCTTCAGGATCCATCCGATCCGGTTCTTTCCTTCGGCTCGTCTGATCTGGCTTGTCTGGTTCTCATCCGTGTCCCATCGGGAGGGACCGAATTCCCAACAAGCATGTGTCCCTCTTGCACATTACTCCTCGCTTGGACATAATTCTCCTCGACTAGGAACATTGACTGAATATCAAAGGGGGAGGATTCTATGTCGCGATAACAGCCGAACCGAGGTGCCAAGCCTCTGAGGTATACCTGCACCATTTCATCGTTTTCAATGCTGACATTGATCGACTTGAGGGCATCGCACAGCTCCTTGATTTTCAAGGTGTAGCTCCCAATCAACATGTCCCTCTGCTGACTAGTGCATAGCTCGGAACCGTATTGGCCGAGAAGATTTTCTTGAGGTTCCCCCACGCCTCCTTTGGTGTTTTTGCCTCTCGAATGCAGCCGATCATGTGGCCATGTACGCATGATGCAAGGCAGTACAACACACAACTCGCGGCTTGCTCCCAGGTTGGGTAATCGATGTGTGTTAGGTTGGGTTGTGTTTCTTGTGCTCCTTCGATGTAGCCCCAATAGCCTTGGCCAACAAGGTATTGGTGCACCTTGTACTCCCAAGATGCAAAGTTGTTTCTGTCAAGGTTCTGGGTAGGAAGAGCGCTTCCCATCTGGGTGCTCATGTTGACTCATCTCTATGATATAGATTGTGCAAAGGCTGCGACAACAGTCGGTTAGTTCTTCGTGAACGTAGGCTTTAACACAACACACGTGAATAGGTTTGGACCAAACTACCAATCGCTCTGATACCATGAAACAAAACGAGAGTGATTATGTGCAGTGGAAGAGATGTGTGTGTGTGTGTGTGTGTGTGTGTGTGTGTGTGTGAGAGAGAGAGAGAGAGTGAGTGAGTGCGTGAGTGAGAGAGTGAGAGATCTCGACGTATACAGAAAACAAGTAAAGACTATATTGTCAAACAAAAGATTACAAGAATGACCAACACTACAAATGAGGTGGGAAGGTGCTTATATAGTCACCTTCTCTCCATATTCTCTTTCTACAACCACCTCTTAACTAAAGGGAGGTGGAGACTTAACTACACTGAATATGTGTCATAGAACTATAAGATTCTATGACACACTGGTTACTACAATAGGTGGAGGGGGTGTTCACACACTAAGGTGTGTTCCCACACTAGGGAAGTTGAGTTTGATTCTGAACAGTTTGATTCTTGTGTATGTTAATTTCTGTATATGTATAAGTTCAGTTCTTTTGAATGTGAATTTTTGTGAATGTGATTCTTTTGTGTATCCTAACCCTAACCATACCTTGAAATCAAGGAGGGGAGCTTGGTGTCGCTTTATTTGCTGCTTCTCGATGTCAAAATGGGGATAAGAAGGTGTATGAAAAGGGGGATCTCAAAATTCCCTTTTCTTATATATTTTTTACAAAAACTATTTAACGTGTCCCTATATCTAGTGTAAAAGTGTCACATAAATTATGCATCATTCTATAATTATGCATCACGTAAAAACATAAAAACATAAAAACATAAAAACATACCCAAATACTTAATAATCACTTAACACATTGAATGGCACAACTCATATTGATAAGAATCCCTCCATTATTCACACATGCCCCTAAATTTGGAGACCATTCCCACACCATATCCAACTTCCACTAAATCAACATGCTCTTATTTTGTTGTTTTCCCATGAGACTACACGATGGGTGACATCCACATTGCTTATCTTATCGATTGTAATTTTACAAAAAGTAAGGTCATTGCTAAATCCCTTATTTGTTGTAATATAAAATTTAGTATTAGTATCACTTCATGAGAGAATTCATAAAAGAACATAACCGGTTTTTTTATAGTAACACTTTTATTACTAGTGGGAAACCTCAAACTGAGGTGAAAACCCACAAAGAATAAAGAGAAGTATACAAATGGAGACTAGGCACCAAAGAACTTAGAAGCACTCAAAGTAAAGAGCGTAAAGTTGTAGTGTGATGTCTCTAAGTTGTAGACAATCAAACAAAGATTGCCTGAGGGATTGCGTAAAGAAACTAACTTCATGTTATTGGTTTCAATCAAATACTTTACTATTGCATGCCATCTAAATCATCCAAAGTGCCCAAAATCTTGTACATTGTTAGATAGCATGAGTCCTGTCCAAATAGCCAAAAGTGCTTCCCGAACCTTCAACTAAGAAATCTGTGAGAAAGAGATACACTTAGTCTTTGCGCAAGCGTTGTAGTGAATGAGCAAGTCCATAATAAGTGTGGGATTGTTTCTAATCATCCACCACATCGTACAGAATGCGTCGAGGCTATCGATCAGTTTTGAATATTCGACCCAGTCGGAGCACACCGAATAGGCATCTCCATAAGAATACTCATTGCTTAATTGTAAGAGTTGAGCTCCATAAGCTTTTATGCCTGTTTTTCCACCAGGACTGTGTTTTGTGTAGGTGCCACAATGCATTTTCATGTTCTTTGAAAACTTGGGGCAGTTTGCAACAACCTTTACACTGACTGTTTTGTAATCTTATCCACTAGAATAACAATGTTGCCTTTTTGTAACATCCAGTTCTGAATCTTGTGATCTCCCTTTAGAGGCCCGACCACAATTACTAAGGAAAGTAAAGTACCAACTCTGTGACTTGATTCCATATAACTCGATGATGTGGCCCAAGACTATAACCACATGTCATGTCGTTGTAGCCGTATAGGTGACCTTGGTTATATTACCACATCTGCAATTGATTTCAATTCCTTCTTTGCTAAAAAATAAACTTTTCTATGCTCTTGTTCAGCTAGTGACTATGGGAATATAACACTCCAATGTAAGCTTTCAAGGCGTAGGGAATTCCCTGATTTTGAATTCTTGCCTCTCCATTTTATGTGGTGCAATACTTCATTTTAGTGCTTTAGAAGCTTTGAACTAAACAGACATCCTTTGTTGTGTCCGTCAAGCTTTCCAAACACTACATCCCAATGGTTAGTATCCCATGAGCCAAATGACTTGGTTCTCAAATTATCAAACATATCTTATAGCATTCTTGCCCAAGGCAATGTTTGTCCAACAAATTTTTTTGGCCGTAAATTTGCTTTCCTAGCCAACATATAATTAAGATTATTTACTCTTCTCTTGTGATAGGAGTCGTACACCTCTACGTTGTTGCTTAGAGCACCCAAAGTTTCTTATGATTTTAGAGATAATGTAGGAGTATAGGAATAGAATATATAACAAATATGTATAGACTTAATGTATTGATTCCATTCAAATGAGACAAATTGTGCGATGATGCAACAAGTAGTTGCCAACTGTTAAGAATTAGGTAGGTAATTAAGAGTTAATTAGTACCTAATTATGTGATAAAGTTAAGTGCGGAAGATTATGTGATATGTGTGTGTATATATGTGAGAGGAAGAGAGAGAGAGAGAGAGAGAGATACACTTATGAATAACACAAGATGGGGGATGAGTAAGTATATTAACTTAGCATTATCATCATCTATCATCAAATACAAAAATACCTTCAATGAGGTATATATAGGTTTCATGTGCAAGGGTGCACATGTGCTTGTTATCGGCCGGCAAGGAGTCCAAAATACGGAGTGAAGGAATTAATTAGATATGGTTGTAAATGAGCATAGTGTGGACGGACGGACTGGAAACGGTATGCCGTTCCAGATCCGGACGGATCCCGAATAGGTGCGAGAGGCACCGTTTTGTACTACGGGCCGGAAACCTATTTAAAGGCCCGGACCCCATTGTAATGACAGCGGATAATTAATAGAGCTTATGTTGTTTATACTTCTGTCTTGATTTCCGTTCTATAATTACTGTTATATCTTACGCGTGTAATTAACCGAAGCATTCTAATCGTGTAACCTATGTAAGTCGGTGTAATCGTTGAATCTTAATCCTATGCCGTAATCACCCTTTGGTGAAGTGTCTCCGTGACACCTTGTGTTAGGCCTTGTCCGGCTAGAGAATAACACAGTTTTGGCGACCACGATTCCTGCTTTCTCGCAGCGAACGACGGTAATGGATGACTAGACCAACGCACGACTTGGTTACAGACCGAGCTCGACGCCTCGCCGAACGGCAAAGACGGCGTGAGACTTTCCAGCAAGCAGCGCAGGAAATTCGCTCGGATCGTTCGTTCTCCAACGAGATCCGGAGAGTCGCGGAGGAATCTCTCCGGTTACGGCAAACTCGCGACCAGGACGACGGAAGCAGTCTAAGTAGTCTCCGGGAAACCGAACGACTCCTGGAGGCGCTGGCAAGCGGAGAAAACGAGGCAAAAGCCTTTTCAGCCTACGAATCGGATTCCGAAGGGGGATACAGCGTGCACACGAACTACCGGAGCAGCAACGATACCCCCGGCGGCCCGGAAGACGACGGGTCGGATACCGTGCCGACTCCAGAACCGGAACCGCTCAACCAGGGCTATCCGGAACCGCAAACGGAAGCCGTCAACCCACCAACACCGGAAGTGGAAGAAGCAAAGCCACCAACACCAACGAAAGAGCCGGCAAAGGTACCGGAAGAAGAGCCGGAAAAAGAACCGGAAAAAGGACCGGCAAAAGAACCGGAAGTGGAACCGGAGAAAGAACCGGAAAAATATCAACAAACGCCACTAAACCGCGGCCTAATACTGGACGACGACATGCCGTTCCAATACTCAAAGTATCGCGATGATCCGGACGCGGAAGCGCATGTTGATGACTTCGAGCAGACATGGGAAGCAAATCACACGTCCCAGCGAATGACACCGGAGGAAGAAGAACGCTCGAAGATAGCGGAATTCGGAGTCACGTTGGAGGGACCAGCGACACGATGGCGGCGGTCGCAGGACCCGGCGACCATCACAACATTTGCAGAATTAAAAGCAAAATTCTTGCATTTTTTCCACAAGGAGGTCGACCAAACGACAATGGTGGGCCTGTTTTATACGATCCGACAGGAGGCAGGGGAAAGCATTCCCCAATTCGTCATCCGTTTCCAACGAATGCATAGCCAGCTTGCCCGTGCACCCCCGGAGGAGGAATTACGGACGATATTTTTAAACGCACTCCGGGAACCGTTACGCACGGTGTGTACGGTGATCGACTTTCGAGGATGCACCATCGATCAGGTCATTGACCGGGTCAGAGAAATGGAAAAGACAAGCTCATGGCTTACGCTGGGAACACTGCAACGGGCGTTACCCACCGAGGAAGATCTCCGGTTCCGGCAGGCAATTCAATGCACAATCTGCTTGAATGCCGGACACTCGGCAGTAGAGTGCACCATGCGCACTCAGTGTGTGATTTGTCAATCCAAGAGTCATACAACGGACCGGTGCGAGTATAACCTGTTAAACCGACAAGCACCACCCGTCCGACGGATCGAGCCAAGAAGCAGCCAAGACGAAGATGAAGATCGTTGGCAAAAAATGAACCGGTACCGACCGGCACACGATGTCCGGTACGGAGACAGGCAAGAGAATGATGGCCGGTACGGGAATCGGCGTGATAACTACGACCGGTATGAGCGATCGGACCGTTATCGAGAGCCCAACAGGCGACACGAGCAATACGACAGAGACCATTCCCCTGGTTACCGAAGGCACCAGGAGGACTACGGCCGATTTTACGATCCACCACGACCGGACTACCGAAATAAACATAAGAATAATAAGAAACGTAATTTCAAGAAAGGTGGTCACCCTAGGGACCCGGAACATGGAACCCCAAGGAGCCAACCGGCACAGAACGCACCACTCGCTACGGGACCAACTCCGGCTACCAGCAATACCCGTAAAGAGTACTGCTACTACTGCAGGCAGGAAGGCCACTACAGTAACCAGTGCCCGGTAAAGAGCTACGAGAAACGACCAGCAGTTAATATGGTGGTTCCGGAAGTGACGGATGTACAGCAAGTAACCACACGGTCGAAAGGCATGGCCAAAGAGTGGGAAACACAAGAGGCCATACGAAAACAGGCAACAGAATGGGTGAAGGAAGCCAATGAAAGCAACGTCGCGGACGCGGAACGGCAAAAGGCGAATACCATAGGGAGTGCCGGCGGTAGCCACCCAGAAAACGAGACATGGCAAGCACTGCAAGAATGTCAGATCACGTTGCCGTTAGGAAGACTCTTGCAGCTCGTACCGCGATTCACAGAAGGACTAAAAACGGTCATGACAGACGGTATAGCCCCACCGGCACCAGTCCTCTTCTCGAATCCGGAGGAGGGACCGACGGTGGTGGACATTAGTAGTCCGGCGATTACAGCTATTGTCAAAGGGCACGAACTTCCCGGCACCGTAATCGATGGAGGTTCCGGGGTGAACGTAATAAGCCTCCGTACGTGTGATGCCTTGGGAATACATGAATGGGAGCCATGCCCGTTCTGGCTACGGATGGCGGATACGAGTTCGGTACGGCCGACGGGCTTAATACGGAAATTGGAAGTCACCATAGGAGGTCACACATTTCATATCTCGGCTGTAGTACTGCAGCTACAGGCGCAAGGCGCGTACCCACTGCTGCTGGGCAGACCATGGTTGAAAACAGCACACATCAAGCAAAATTGGCGAAAAAATATGATTACCTTCCGGCGCGGAAAAGCCAAGGTCCGGGTACCAACACAACCACGGACGAGCAACGGTAAGGAATGCACACCGCTGTATGCGGAATGTGTGAACATGCTTGAAGGATTGGCAGACGACGAAGAAGCCCAGTACTTGGAGGAACATCCGAAGATCGTACCACTCTTCGAGATTGACGTAGCTGAAGCCGTAGCCGCATACTTGCCGCAGCGGGACGACACCGAAGCCGAACCAGACAAAGATGCGATTCGGGAATTACGGCAAGCACAGGAAGCGTTGGAACGGGAAATGGCCGTTTCCCAACGGGTAAAAGCATCCCAGCTCAACGAAGTAAACCTAGAAAGCAAGGACGAATCAAAGCCGGTACACATCGCCAAAGAAATGAAGCCGGAAGATAAAGCGGCGATGATCAAACTTCTCACGGAGTTTCGCGACGTATTCGCCTGGTCATACGAAGACATGCGAGGGCTGGACCCTCAATTATATCAACATCAAATCCACTTAGGCAAGGACGCGAAACCAGTGGCGCAAAGACGATACCGAATGAACCCCAACTACGCCGCCAAAGTGAAGGAGGAAATCGACAAACTCCTAAGAGTGGGCTTCATCCGGCCGGTAAAGAAAGCGACGTGGCTGAGCCCCATCGTCGTCGTCCCAAAGAAGAACGGTAAAATCCGTGTGTGTGTAGATTACAGGAAACTAAATGCCGCCACAATTACGGATGCATTCCCTCTTCCGTTCACGGATGGAGTACTGGATGCCGTCGTCGGCCATGACGTTTATAGCTTTTTAGACGGCTTCAGCGGATACAATCAAATCCGAATGCACCCCGACGACCAGGAGAAGACAGCGTTCGTCACCGAATGGGGGGTGTTTGTGGCCGAAGTCATGATGTTCGGTCTAAAAACGGCACCAGCAACTTTCCAGCGAATCATCATGGAGATCTTCGGCGAATACATTCCTGCCTTCATGCAAGTTTTCCTGGATGATTTTGCAGTCTATAGCCGGGGAAAAGACCATTTGCAGCACCTACGGTTATGCCTTGAAAAGTGTAGGTTATACCGGCTAAGCTTAAACCCAGCAAAATGCATCTTTGGGGTTTCAAGTGGAATATTGCTGGGACACATTGTAAGTAAGGAGGGCATTGCGGTCGACCCGGACAAAGTAAACGCCATACTAGGGGCACCGGCACCGAAAACGGCCAAAGCACTAAGCCGATTCTTAGGACAGATCCGGTGGCACAGCCGGATGCTCCGTCACTTGGCTGACTTGGCTACACCATTACACACCGCGGTACATCGGACACCGTTCCAATGGACGGATACGGAGGATAAGGCATACAATGCCCTGAAGGTACTTTTATCGCAAGCACCCGTCGTGCAGCCTCCGGATTGGAGCAAGGAATTTCATGTGTTCGTGGACGCTTCCGACATCGCTATTGGCAGCGCCTTAATGCAACTTACGGAGCCTAAATGGTACCGGCCGGTATATTACGCCAGCCGGAAGCTGTCCCAAGCGGAAAAGAACTATTCAACGACAGAACGGGAGGCCCTGGGCATGATCTACAGTGTAACAAAGTTTCGTCATTACCTATTGGGAAGGAAGTTCTCCTTCCATGTGGATCACTCGGCGCTCCTGTACTTAGTATCCAAGGCGTCCTTGACCGGTAAGTTGGCCCGTTGGACCTTGCTGTTGCAGGAGTTCGAATTCGAGATATTCCACCGCCCCGGTATCCAGCATGCCGTAGCAGACTACCTGAGCCGGTTAGAGTCCGGAGAAGCAGGCGACGGAGTAGCGGATGAATTCCCGGACGCAGAGTTATTCCGTATCACCCCGGAAACGGCAGCAGACGACACGGTGGCATCAGAAGATAGGTGGCTGACAAACATGCACCAGTTCCTAAGCACGGGCCTGCCACCGGAGGAAATGAACCGGGACGAGAGGAAACGACTGGCGGTGCAGAGCCGCAATTTCTGTCTATTACGGGACACTCTCTACCACAAGGGAGCAGATGGAATATGGAGACGGGCAGTCCGTAGTGACGAGCAAGAAGTAATCTTACGGGCAGCACACTGTGGGGTTGCCGGAGGACACTATGCCGGGGAAGCGACGGCAAGGAAAGTATGGCAGAGCGGCTTGTGGTGGCCCACGACGTTAAAAGACGCCGTCAAGTATGCTAAGGAATGTGACCTATGCCAACGAATGGGCCAGCCTACGGAGCAAGCACGGATGCCACACCAACCGGTACTTCCACTAGAGCCATTCCAGAAGTGGGGGTTGGATTTTGTCGGACCGTTCAAGCCACCGGCAATGAGAACGGGTAATCGATATGTCATCGTGGCAACGGATTATTGCACTAAATGGGTGGAAGCTAAGGCCCTGAGAGACAACACCGCGTCATCCACAGCAAAATTCCTGTACGAAAACATTTGGTGCCGGTATGGATGTCCGATTGAATTAATCAGCGACCAAGGAGGCCACTTCCTTGGACAGGTAGTGGAAAGCTTGACAACGTTCTATGCCGTGGTCCATAAACGAAGCACACCGTACTACCCACAGGCGAACGGGTTAGCAGAGTCCACCAACAAAACGCTGCAGAACATTCTCCGCAAAATTGTCAATGAAAACCGGACGGACTGGGACACAAAGCTCCATAGTGCGCTATGGGCGTACAGAACGGCATACAAAACAAGTATCCGGACAACACCGTTCCGGTTAGCATTCGGCTTAGAAGCGGTCATGCCGGTCGAGTTTCAGGTACCAAGCTTACAGATCCAACTACGGGAACGGCTGAATGAAAAGAAGTCGGAGGAAATGCGGCTAGCAGCACTATGCGAACTGGAGGAGCAACGGCTGGCCAGCATCCTACACATGGAACTGGAGCAACGACGACGGAAAGCGTTCGTTGACCGTCACCGGAAAGGTAATGAGAAGATGTTCGAAATCGGAAAGCCGGTGCTAGTATTCCAAACGAGGATGGGCAAGATGCCGGGTAAACTTCGGTTCAGATGGACAGGCTCGTATTGGCTGACAAGGGAATATAACGGGTCCTATCAGATAGGGACACTTGCCGGTGAAGTACTAGGCAAGTGGGTGAACGGATTTCGACTAAAGCCCTATAAAGGACCGATGCCAAAGAACCCGTTTATGCAGCAAACCGGCACTATACCGGGAACCTGTCCGGGATCGGTACGGATCGATCCGGAAGAAAAAGACGACGGGGAACCCGTAGCAGAGACGAAGGAAGACACGGCAACCCGTAAGGAAAACGGTAAGGGTCCGAAGGGACCTACGGATGTGTAAGGTCACACACCGTCATTAAAAATTGAAAAAAAAAAATAAAAAATAAATAAAATAAAAAAACATTAAAAATCGAGGTATGAACGGGTGTGAAAGCAAGGAGCGAAAAGGTACGTAGTGGGCATTTAAGAGACGCCAGGCTACTTAATACTAAATTGGTACACGACGTGTGCATGCTCGAAAAAGGCGCCAAAACGCACAAAGAAGAAGCAGAACGCATGGAGACCTTTTCATTTCGCGAGCCAAGAAGCACAGAAGCACCAAGACAGTGGAAGCTGAGCAAACGCGAACCTGCACGCAGAGAACCCCCACGTTCAGAACGCTCTCTCTCTCGTCCTCACTCTCATCACCACTCTAGCTTGCCATCTTTCCTCGACCTCGAAGCAGACATGGAACCACAAACGCTGTCGGAAGCGGCCAGGAAATGGTTCAGACAACACGGACTGGAGGGGTTCTTGGCCATCATGGAAGCACCACCGCACAGAGAAGCCGACCAGGTCATCAAGGAGCTCGACAAGGAAGTCATCACCGAGGAAGCGATCCGTGCGCTAACAGGCCTTCCGGAGGGAGGAATTTTTCAGATTGATAATCCAACCTCGGAGCAACTCACCCGATATTTCGGTGAGTACTCTGTTGCCGGCAAAGGCTATCGGACGCAGGGCGGCGAAGATCCGCTATTCAGGGAGATAGCTCGAGTGCTCCATGAGTACGGTCACGTGTACCCCCGACCCCCTGTCATGCCAAAAAATCGGGCAGGGATGATCATAGCCACCTATGAAGGGGTCAAGGTGGACTGGCCGGTGTTGATTGCAGACGGTTTGTGCACGGCAATCGACATGGTACGAGGAAAGGACGGCAAGGAGGGCCGGAAGCTGTGGCACGCCGTAGCTCAATGGATAACATTGCTCGTGCCGCCGGTCGAGACCGTCCAGCCAAAGAAGCGGCCAAGAGTATCGGAAGGAAGCACCTCGAAGCCGGCGTCCAAACGACAGCAACTGCTGGCGTCGAGGGCGACGAAAGGGAAGAAACGGGTCCCAGAACCGGAGGAGGTGTCACCGGTCCGACCCGTCAAGATAACCTTACGGAGACCGGGACAGAAGGAACCGGAACCCTTGACGGCACAGACACATGCCGTGACACAGGAAGAGGAAACGGAGGAGCCAGAAGAGCACCTCCAACGACGGTCAAGAAGTAGGACCGCCAAGACAGGAGGGGAGCGGTCGTACCCGCGAGAGGCAGAAACGCCCCCAACTCAGCCTGAGCAAACCACAAGGGAAGAACCGGAACCGGTGCGTAGGGAACCGGTCTTGTCGACTTCTATAGAAGAAGTCAGTCCAACGGCTCCGGAGACGGCGAGAACCGGAACTCAACAGCCGGCGAGCCCAGCCAGAGCACACGGCGGCCAAGGAGTAGAACCAGAACGGCATATGCAGGCACTCAGGCCAGACAAGTCCACAGTGAATGAGCCGACCCGACCAGTACAGCAACAAGGCACCAGTAGCATGTGGCTACGGTGGGTAGGCGAGCAAATCGCCGGAGTGGTCGAGTATATAGAGGCGGAAGAGAGAGCGCACCAGGAACGGTTGCTCGTCACAACCGTAGATCTAGAGACGGCCCGGTCCAGAATCCGGAGCCTTGAACAAGACTTGGACAGGGTCACAAGGGAAATGGCTCAAGTGGCTTTGACAACACAAGTCCAAGCACCGGTGACTCCGGGCAATGTACAGAATAAAGCGGCAGATCAACCTGTACATAGCAATCAGACCCCGGCAACGGAAACCGTTCCGGAGAGAAATGCGGCACAAGCCCAAGAGCTTGCGGATTTAAAGGATGAGCTTGCTGCCCAAGAAGCGCTGAGGAGCCGCGAAAGAGAATTGAAGACGGCAGCGGAGGCAGAACTCAAAAAGACTGCTGAGAATCTACGCCGGGCCGAGGAGAGCTTACGGAAAGGCCACCAAGCGTACGACCGGCTCAAGGAGGAGAAGGAGAAAATGCTGCAAGAGAAGGAGAGGCTCCGGAGGAACGCCGAAACAGAAGTAGAGCGCCTGAAAGAGGAACTCCGGCAGGTAAAGGACCGGGAGGACCGGAACCATCGCCAGATCAACGGCAAGCTCAAACAAAAAACGGAGGAATTTGAGAACTTGCACCGGGAGTATAAACGGTTGCAAACGGAGCACAAGGAACGGACGGATGAGCTCCGGCAAGCAGTTGATCGGACCGCAACCGCATTCGCCAAGGAACAAGCGGAAAACAGAAGACGGTTGGAAGAGGCGGAGAAGGTTCGGACAGAGCTCCTCAGGCAACAGCAGGCGGAAAAAGAAAGAGCGGCGGAGGTACTGCAGAGGCTGCAAACGACATATCAAGGGCAGCTGACGCGCTACAGAGAGTAGGCGGAGGATACGGCAAATCTCATCAAGCAGTTGAAGGAGGAGCGACAAGTGGTGGAAAGCAGAGCGCAAATGGGAGCAAGTCGCATCCAGGATATAATGCGGGCCTGGTTGAACCAGACCAAGAGCTTGATTGACAACGGGTCCGTCAAATGGTGGACCAAGTGGGCCACGAACGCGGCGGAACTCCAATTGCTCCGGGCTGACGTAGAGAACCGGCGGAAGGAGGGAGATGATTGCTATATGCTGACTTCCGAAGACTTCACCGGCATAAGAGATGAGCTTGCCGAAGACTTTCAAGCCTTGGCAGAGGACCAATTAGAGCAAGTCCGGCAACTTGTAGCTCAGCTGGATGACGACAGGCTGGAGGCGCAGATCCAGTTTGAAAGCTACGAGAGGTCCCGGATCCGGGGAGAGAAAGAACGAGAACCAGTTACGGTCAACCTCAGTGATGAGGAACCGTTACTGGAAGGAGACCGGACCGGAAGCAGTCAAACGGAGATGCCGGAGCCAGAGAGACAAACGGAGCAGCCGGAGTCAGCGGAACAAACGGAGCAGCAGCAGCAAGCAGAGCAAGCGGAGCAGCCTCAGTCCCAACCGCAACCACAGCAGCAGCAGCAAGCACAGCCGCAGCAACCACAACCGGAAGAACAAGTGGAAATTCTTGAACAAAGTATTTTGGACAATTTGGGTGAACAATGAAGGGGCCGAGAAGGGTTCGACGTACAAGGTACTGTCCCACGGGCGTGCCATGTGTTATCGGCCGGCAAGGAGTCCAAAATACGGAGTGAAGGAATTAATTAGATATGGTTGTAAATGAGCATAGTGTGGACGGACGGACTGGAAACGGTATGCCGTTCCAGATCCGGACGGATCCCGAATAGGTGCGAGAGGCACCGTTTTGTACTACGGGCCGGAAACCTATTTAAAGGCCCGGACCCCATTGTAATGACAGCGGATAATTAATAGAGCTTATGTTGTTTATACTTCTGTCTTGATTTCCGTTCTGTAATTACTGTTATATCTTACGCGTGTAATTAACCGAAGCATTCTAATCATGTAACCTATGTAAGTCGGTGTAATCGTTGAATCTTAATCCTATGCCGTAATCACCCTTTGGTGAAGTGTCTCCGTGACACCTTGTGTTAGGCCTTGTCCGGCTAGAGAATAACAGTGCTAGGAGAATATAGGTACAACGTGTAAGTCCTATATTAAATGAGCATGGAGTGATAGATCTACAATGTATCCCACTCAAGTACAAAATCCTATTTAAGGCTTTATGGTCAACACACTAACTAGATTCTATCTAGGTAACTACTAAGTTACATGTGTTGACTAACTAACTAAACTAAGTTGAGCTTGATCTCTTAACACCAACGGTGTCTGTGTCTTTCTAATGAGAGATAATGCCTCTTCATGTGTTTCTTAGATGAGAGACCATACACATTATTATTTTTTATTTTATTATTTTCTATTTCCCCCCTAATGAAATTATAAAAGACATCATGTTCTCTTGCCTTCTACTTCGTTAATACTTTGACAAGGTTAGTATTTAAAAACAAAAGTGACTTAGATTATAATTGTACAATTCACAAATTTTGAAGATGTACTTAAAAAGGCAAGAGTAGGACACATTGGTGTGTTCATCTCCTCTTCAAATTTATCATATAGAATGGATTCTTAAGCACAAAATCCCAATTATTGCTTTGTGGCATGCATTCATTTAGTGAGCGAAATGTGTTTATTTACAACCGGGAGCTTTGTCGAGGTCGATTGTGGGTTTTGTTAACGAGAAATCGAAGAATGGATTGTGATGTACAATATGCGATCGATTGGGCTGTGACCATGGGGTTCACCCCAGTTGCTGAGGGGAAAACACTGGTGTCTGCAATGAAAAGGCCCTCGACTTCCCAAGTCTCTCCGGTGGGGTCCACAACAGAATTCGATGGGGACACCCCCATCCGGCACGTGCCCATTTGGTGTGCAGATCCCAAGGGCGAGTTGGAATTGCGGAGAGACGAGGATCGGACATAAGTCAAAAAGTCTTCGAATTGTGTGGAGCTGGAATTGGAATGAGGGCGGGATAAGTCCAAGTGTGCGGCCCCATCCACATTAGACGTGCCTATAAGTGAGGCGCCCGAGGCTGCCAGCACTCGGAGCCCATTGCAGGCCGCCTCTAGACAATGCGATCGATCCACATCCGTCAATTTGTAGTCAATGGAGAGGCGATCCTCGTCGTCCTGGGTCACACTGCCAGAGGTGGTGTCGCGAGTGAGGGCGACGAGGTGAGCGGTTTTAGAGAAGCGTAGCATGGTGAGCTTGCTGTCCATAGCCCCACGCCACGGCATGAATGCGGCGAAGCCCCCCGGGTGGAGGGATGGAACCATGAGGAGCGCACCGTAGCCGGAGGTGTCCCAATTCGCGGCGTGGACCGAGAAGGATGTCATGATGCCGCCCTCGTACGGCTTCACATGGGATGGGGCGTCCGGGAAGTAACCCCACACGGACAGCACCGGATGTATGTGCAGGTTCTTGCCGATATGCTTGTTCCTTAGTCCACTCCTCCGGAGAAGCACCGGTGTCCACAGAGCTCCAGCCGCCATCACCACAACTCCTGCGCTGATCTCCAACTCTACCTGCCCATTCCAACCGCTACCGCTACCGCTACCACCGCTCGATCTTGATCTTGCTATAACCCCAGCCACACCTCTGCGCCCATTCCCATGCCCATGCCCATGCTGCTGTAGGATCACCTGCCTGGCTTCACAGGACGTGAGTATGACGGCCCCGGCTTTGACAGCATCAGGAAGCCATGTCCGGCCCGCGGCTTTCTTAGTGCCTGATTTGCAGCCCATCCCACACCATCCACAATGGTGCTCCGCTGCCGAGTTCCTGGGCACGTTCCCAACGTGCATACCCATTGCCTCGCATCCTTTCCGAAGCATCGCATTCCCGAGGCTTTCATGAGGCTTCGCCGCTTCTTGCTGCACGCCCATCCTCTCACATACCCTCTCCATTACCTCTTCGTATTCACTGCCCTCCTCGAACATTTCCAATCCGAATTCGGTCGCCCACTCCTTCCTCACATGCGCCGGTGTCTTGAATGATGCCGACCAATTCACGGTAGTCCCGCCACCCAAGTTGGACCCAGCGAATAGCATCGCACTGCCATTCTTTGTGATTAAGTAGGATCCGTGCTCGTACATGTCTGTGGAGCGCCCTTCCAGCAGATGGAGCTCTGTCCGAGGAAAATGTCGACCTTTCTCTAGCACCACCACCTTGTAGCCCGCTTCCGCTATTTGTGCTGCCACCACTGATCCTCCCGCGCCCGATCCAACAATTACAGCATCGGCATCAATCTTGATCTTCATCGAATTCTTTGCCACCGTCTGCAACCAATCAAGCCTTGGCATCATCACATATATATATATATATATATACTTAATCATTCATAATTCTATCCCATTCATCCCCCCCATGATTAAAAACAAAGACCTGATCTAATTTAATCTAATCTAATCCTCCTTAAGAAATCCAGTTCTCATTATCATGTGCTTACTGTTGTTGTGACTCCCAGCTTCTGTAATTGTGCAGTGATCTGTCCAGGGTTGTGATTGCAGCAATCCACGATCCTGCTCTCGAGGACAATATCGCATTCATCACGGCCATGTGCCATAGCAGCTGGATCTGGACCAGGGTAATTGATTGCCTTCCACAAAATCGGATTGGTGCCATCAACCCCAACCTAATATATATATATATATTATATAATATTCATGACAATCCACCGTGAGACCTCATTGAACTAAACTAATTATTTTACCAATATGGACCAACACGCAGGCAGGCGGACAGATATCTCATTCAATAGATAATCAATGAGAAGGAGGCTCAAAAGTAATATGAGAATTGTTAGGACTCGGGCTATTATTATTGTTATTATTATTATTGGTGGTGGTGTGAGTAGAAAGTTGTGTGAAACCTTGGAGTAGAACTCTCGTAAAATGAATAATTTGAAGAGCTGAAACACGAGCCTCATGGACAGCATGGGTGATCCAGACGCCCAAGAAACCAAAATCTTCTCCCTGGTTGCTAAAGGGAGGGAAGGGAAGGACTTGATGGTCATCAACCCAAAAAGAGGATTATGAGGCGAGGATGTGGCCGAAGAAGAAGAAGAAGAAGAAGAAGAAGAAGAAGGATGGGTGAAGGGGAGGAGGAGAGCATGGCGGCCACAGAGCAGAAGGGTGCCGAGCCTGGTGGAAAGGAGCCAGAGAAGGCGTCTCACATGGATAAGATCTGATGGGCGAAGATATGTGCTCATCTTGGAAGCAACCTATCCATGAATAAATAAAATAAATAAACATACTTCATTAATTAATGAGCATTAGTAAGCATTTGAATTTTGATCAAATATCAAAAGCAATGGATGATCAGTAAGAATATGAGCTGCATATATACATATACATATACATATACATACATACATACACTTTTACTTGCTTCAGCATTACCTGCTTACATACCTACCTCTTCCGGGAAGCCATCAGGGGTCGCAGAAAGAGCAAAGAAAGCTGAAAGGATTTCTTGCTCCTCCTCGTCTTCGTTTTCTTCATTGCTTTTAGTATTAATTCCTAGCCGACGACGATGAGAAGGAGCGGCGGCAGCGTTCTCACTCTTATCATTATGGATGGTGATTAAAGGCGGCGGTGGTGATACAAGAGAAGGTACGAGAGTGTCGCAGATGGCACGGAGGGCCTGCATGCCACCATCATCCTCTGACAAACTCTTGGGATTGGGATTGGGATTGGGATGAGGCGATGGAGGAGGAGGAGGCGCTGCCATAGCTGCTGTGGCCACGCGCGACTACCTACTTACTCTACACAAAGAAGAAGCAAATTAACCGACAAACACGAAATGAAATGACTTGGTAATTCAATCATAATCATAAATGAATGAATAAATCCTCTTGAAAATGGAAGAGATGCGTGTGTGTCTCTCTGATATCTTAAAGAAAGAAAGAAAGAAAGAAAGAAAGAGATGCAATGATAGGATGCACATCTGCTCATGACAAAAAAAGAAGAAGAGACGTACCCGTTAATCCTTGACTATCATCAATCATAAATGGACGGCTGACTATGATGGCATGGATTTTGGACAACATAAGGAGAACTTTCGAGAAATGTGCATTCTGCAGAGCCCTAAAGCCACAAAAGACATTGAACCCTTGACAATCGGGATAAAGTTATCCTTAGTCCTACTTGGTCTCGTGATGTGGAAAGTGTAAAGGTAGAGAGCATGACCCAAGAATCAGGTTCTACCATAAGTGAAGTTGGAACTCTCACAAAGTGATGGTTGCGCCAAAATCCTCGAAATGAAAAAGTAAAGCCAAATTAAATTTTAGCCAAATGGGAAAGGTTAACCATTTTTTAGAAAGGGTAAAAGGTAACAATCTTGATAATAGTCAAAACAAAAGGATGAAGTATAATTCCTTCTTGGGTAGCGAAATATATGAACTAAATACAAAAAGGGCACTGTATTTTTAGGAAAAAAGAGAAATACTCCCTAACCAAGGATTGAAGAAAGTTTTTAATCCCTACCAGAATTTTTTTTCCTAATCCTCGATACCGTAGCCGGATTTTTAAATTTTCAACTGGCCAATTTTCTGTGTTCATGTCATTTGGAACTTCTTGAAATAAAATAAACAAACATCAAATACCAAGAATTTTACGTCGCTTGATTGATGTCGGTGAGAACGCTATATGTATATGTGCATAAGCATGTGTACGTAACATAGAGAAATGCAAATGGCACTAAGGATACAAAAATCAGAGTAGCTCAAAAAACATTTCACATTTGAAATGTTTTCTTAGAGGAAACTAACATCTATAATTTAATAATGGTTTGTATATGGAGGGAGGGGTTTGTATTCCAAGACCAAGCCTATGATTTAAAAATCAAGAAGGAATTGGGACTAGAATATTGATCAAGGGTCCCAACTTCAATAGATGGCCTAGTTGTGATGGAGAGAATGACATGAAGAAATACGACATTTCAACAATATAATGTAGAGAGTTTTAAATGAGATGGACATACCAACTGTTTTGATACAATCATGTCATTGCTTTGACACATTGACATGGAAATTTTGTCAATGAGTAATTAATCAAATCCCCCATCTTGGGGTACGGATTTGAGCTCTCTACCCATCGAGTTGACGGAAGGCTAATAGCATACATAGCGCCAAAAACATAAAGATGTTACTTCTTGACAGGGGGAATCAAAAAGGAAGAAGACAACGCAATAGAAAAGCCATCACTCTTGTCTCTCTTTTTTCCTGTGTAATATCATTTTCATATTTACTCATTTGGTAGTTATCGAATTTTGTATACAGATAATGTAGGATGGATCCTACAAAAGGCAACGAGGGTGTGTTCAGAATCAAACTCAACTTAACCACCCAGTGAATACACCACCTTAAGAATAGTTAAGTGTGTGAACACACACCAGTTTATAACAATAACTAATGTGTCATAGAATATAACTTCTATGACACATAGTTAAAGAGTTAGTTAAGGTTTCTCTCTTTCTTGAGAGGGCCGTTTTAGTGAGAGAATGTAGAGAGAGGGTGACCTAATAAGAACCCTCCTCTCTCACCTTGTAACTGTTGGTTGTCGTTCATCTTCTTGTGAATATACAGTTTTTGTTTCATATCTTGTGTCTCTTCTCTCTTACTCTTACTCTTACTCTTACACACTCACACCTCTAACCTATTTACATGGTATCAAAGCGATTTGGTAGCTCCATCTAAGCCCATCCATGTGTGTTGTGTCTCACGTTGATGTTCATGAAGAACCAACTCATCGCTATCGTAGAATCACTATGTAGCTCGCACCTAAGAAAGAAGAAGAATAAGAAGAAAAAAAACATTTCGACCATCATGAATACTCAAATGGGCAGCTCTCTTCCTAGTGAAAAGTTGGACTAAAACAACCTTGCATCTTGGGAATACAAGATGCACTAATACCTTGTCAGCCAAGGCTATTGGAGCTACGTCGAAGGAGCACAAGAAATGAAACCCAGACCAACCGACGCTGACTACTCAACATGGGAGCAAGCAACGAGTCACATAATCTATTGCTTGGTGAGATGTGTACATGACCACATGCTCGGCTACATTTGGGAAGCCAAGACGCCGAAAGAAGCTTGGGGGAATCTCAAGAAGTTCTTTGCGGCCAACCACACCAAAGCTTCAACTTCACCAAGAGATGAACAATGTCCAACAAAAGGACACGTCAATCACAAGCTACACCTTGAAGATCAAGGAGCTATGTGACTCACTCGGCTCAATCAATGTCAATGTCAATGAGGATGAAATAGAACAAATATGCCTCGGTGGCCTCGCACCATGGTTCGGCACCATGTGAACCGCATCCCTAGCAAGGGAGAATCCTCCTTCCTTCTTCGACCTTCCATCAATGTTGATCGTCGAAGAAAACCGTATCCGAACAAGGCGCACTGCCTTAGAAGGTCATATGCTCTACACACACTCGGACGGTGGTAGAGGATGAGGTCGGGCAAGAAGAGGTTGACTTGGCCAAGGACAAAGGAGACGAGGTCAGACCCATGAAGGCAATTCCCACTTTCGAAAAGACAATGGAAACACCCGAAGAACGTTCGGAACAAGGGGGAGCTTTTGTTAATAATTTGGTAATTAACTAAGGGTTAATTAGTATCTAATTATGTGAGTAGTTAATCACGTATGTGATTAAGAAACGGATGACTATGTGATATGTGTGTGTATGTGTATAGGAGTAAGGAAGTTAAATGAGAGATAGAGAGGAAATACATTTATGACCAATAAGACAAATGGCGGATGATTACAAGAGTGTAGCTTGAAGACTTTCTCTCTATTAATAAGCATCAAAATACAAAAATACCCACAATGAGGTATTATATACATCTCATGTGAAAAGGGCCACATGTGTCACGAGAATATAGGTACAAGGGTGTAAGTCCTATATTAAATGAACTTGGAAGTGGGGAATCTATAATGTATTCCACTAAGTACAAAATCCTATTAAAGACTTTATAGTCAACACATTAACTAGATTGTATTATGTAACTAATAAGTTACTTGATTGACTAAATGGTATTAAACTTAGTTGAGGTTGATATCTCAACACACCCCTTCAAGCTCAAGTGTGTTGTGTCCAGCTTCCTGTTCAGCTTCCGATCCGACTTTCGATGTTGCTTGCTTTTGGTTCCGCCTTCCATGAGTCGGCTCTTGTCTTGTAGAAGATTCCCTGATCCATGGTCCCACTAATGTATCGTAAGACTCACTTAGCACAATGCAAATGCATGTCGCACGGTGTTTGCATGAATTGGCTAAGGAGGTCAACCGGATAGCTAAGGTCGGGGCACATGATAGTTAGGTAGATGAGATTCCGAATGATTTGCCAATGTTTGGCCGGTTTACATGGTGTGTCTGAGTCCGCGTGCAATTTCAGGTTGCGGTCAACGAGAGTCGAAATTGGCTTGTTGTCCATCATGCCGAACTTGAATAGAATATTCAAGATTTAGTGGCGTTGGGAGAGCATGATGTTGTTGCTAGTTCAAATGACCTCGATTCCCAAGAAATAATGAAGTTCATTCATGTCTTTCATCTCGAACTTCCCGGAGAGGAGTATCTTGACCTTCTCAGCTAGGAGTTCACCACCGATCACTAAGTCGTCAACATATATGATGATGAAGATCCAACCACTTGAGTTGCTTCGTATAAACAAGGATTTGTTAGATTTGAACATCCAAAAGCCAATTCGGTGCAGGAACTGCATTATCTTTGAATGCCAAGCCCGTGATGCTTGCTTGAGGTTGTAGAGGGGCTTCTTCAGTCGGCATACAACATTCAGATGTGAACGTGACTTGTAGCTGGGTGGTTGTACCATGTACACCTCCTTGTCTAGCTCGCGTTGGAGGAATATGTTCTTCACGTCCATTTGGTAGAGATGCCACCCTTTTGCCGCCGCGAATGCAAGGACCGTCCAGATAGTGGTCATCTTTGCCACCAGGGCGGATGTTTCTTCGTAGTCGATGTTGTGGGTTTGAGCATAACCCTTAGCTACAAGTCAGGCTTTGCATCAGTTGATGGAGTTGTTGGCATTGTGCTTGATCTTGTATATCCATTGGCAACCAATCACCTTCTAGTGTGGTGGAGGTGCTACAAGTTACCATGTCTTGTTGTCAACTAGTGCTTACATCTATTTGTCCATGGTTTCCATCCATCGGGGGCCATGAGCCGCTTCTGTAAAGCTTTTGGGCCCTCATTTAGACGCTACCTTCATCATGAAGGCATAGTGGTGTGCCATATACTCATTGTAACCGAATTGGGTGACCAAATTCTTCTCTCTGGATGATCGTCAAAGTTTTTCGTTTGTCAATGCCAACACCTTTACGCTAGGTGTCCGCATAATGGGCCCTCCAAACTCACTGTCTAGCGACCGAACCAATATGTCTGAATCACTTTCATCAGGGTGGTTGGCTTGATATTTGGGCATCTTACCTTTTCTTTTGTTCGATCCAGCCCATGGTCAAGATGTGCTTTGGTTTCTTGGAAGCTCTTGTGGTCCACTAAGCTCGGTAGAGCTTGGACTTTCCCTTGGTATAAGCCTTGGCCAAATGTCGTCCTCCGAATTTATCTCCAACTCTTCCTTAGTCGGGCCGGATGGAGCTGAATCGGGTTCATACCATGATGTTGATTCTTCGAAGACAACATCTCGACTCACCCGAACCGTTCGGGTAGGGGTGTTGAAACACTTGTATCCTTTTTCTCGAACGAGTATCCTACGAGGATGCATTTCTCTGACTTTTGGTTGAGCTTTTGTTGTTTTTCGTTCGGGATGTGTACATATGCAATGCTTTTGAACACTCTCAAGTGTGATAGACTCGGATTCCTTCCAACATATGTCTCGTATGGAGTTAGTTCATGCACTCCATTAGTGGTGCATCAATTCATCAGGTAGACGATTGTGGATGCTGCTTTGGCCTAGTAGAAGTTTGGCATGTGCTTCTCATACAATATGTGCTACCTCGAGTATATGCCAATTCTTCCTTTCGGCCACTCCATTCTATTGGGGTGTGTGTCGGCACAAAAATTCTCTCCTTATTTCCTCACCTTGGAGATAGGAGATGAATTCATCAAAGAAGTACTCCTTCCCTCTATTCGATCGTAGGCACTAAATATGCAAGCCTATTTCTTTCTCCACTTGGCTCTTGAGCTTTAGGAAGTGGGATATCACTTCACTCTTCTTCTTCATCGGGAAGATCCACGTGTAGCGAGAGTAGTCATCAATAAAGGTGACGTAATACTGGCATCCTCCAATCGTTGGTGTTTGAGCCGGTGTTTGAGCCGGTCCCCATACATCCGAGTGGATCAAATCAAGGAGGACTTTACTTACATGTCTATCCTCTAGGAATGGGAGTTAATGTTGTTTGTCGAGTTGACATGCTTCACAAACTTGGTGTTGTGACGTTTTCACGCCGCGATGACAAAATAACCTCTACCAAATTATAGGAACTAATTCAAATCTTTGTAAATGGTTGTTTAGCTAAGCAATAGCTAAATATCTTGATAAGAACCAATCATTACTGGATGATAATATTATGTATAAATAGCTAGTTGAATCTACGGAAAAGAAAACATAATATCAAGTAAAATATTTTAAAGCTAAATATCTATTCAAAGCACATTTTGTTATTATCACTATCAATCTTCTGCATATAGAGGAGATGTATAAATCTTTAAAAGCTCTTATTGTGTGTATGAGCTTATGACTTAGCTTCATCTTTTGTAGAATCCCATGACTTATAAATCTTTTCTAACAGTGATGAATAGTCTATACTAGAATCCCATGAAGTTTGAAGACTTGTTATTCTTTTGGTATACATGCATCAATGATTCCCATAATGCTCCACAAGTCTTGTTGGTCATCAACGAGGTGTTAAGTATACATTTAGATCCTTCGTTTGTCTCATTCTCATTATAATATACTTAAAAGTCATTGCATACAATGTTGTAAAATAACAAAATTTGTGGATATATCAACCTCCTAGATGGTTGTTCCCTCCTAGGGTATCAAACATAGAGGTAGGTGCTGAATTGTGAAGTGATTGGCAGGTGTCTTTGTTGAATGTGGGTGTGTGAGGCTCATGTTGATGGGCGTCTGTCGAGTAATTATGTGATGAGGCTTAGTTGCTTCATTTATACATGTTTTGTTGTAGCCATTGCAAAGTGGCTTGTAACATATGAGTTGTATATTATTCCATGTACTTTTTCTTAACTAATGGAAGTAGAATTTTTTTTGGAAAATAAAAATAAAAATATCAAAAATTTAACTCAACGTAAGAGTGAATTTGACATTTAAACTAACTAATAATAACAAAATTCACAAAAGTTATTTTATTCAAAGTAAATTGGTGTGAGATCAACTTTTGAAAGAATGCAAAACATGGCACTTACAAACATGCACACATCACAAATCATAACGTTTAGGGGAAATTATCCAAACACCCCACATTTTTGTAAAAAATGTCAAAATACCCCAAAAGCACCAAATTGATTCAACATAAATGGCATACTCACATACCCCCAAAAACAATGAAATGTATTAAGGAACACATTTACAGCAATGGGAAATTGTTTATAACATGTCATTATGCATTTGTTATACTCAATCGGCTATAGAATTCTTACAACTCTTCCAATCAGGATTTGTATTCTGCCCACATCTTGAACAGTTGTTTATATTCTCTAATGCAAGAGAATGTTCTATTTCTAAATTGATGTTTATGCTACAATGTGATAAATTCAAAGACATTTCCATTTGAGGACAACTCATGGATTCCCAATTATGTGCTCTTCTTCAAATGCCGATATATTACATGAATTTTGACCCACAAATTCCCATGCACCACCAACTCTCCTTCAAATTCAAGAAGGATGCTGAAATTGGTGGTGTGGCATTTGAATGATGCTGAAATTGTGAAGTCAAAAGCTTCTGGCTTTTCTACATTTTTGTTGTTTAGGAAAGGAGTACTTCTATCATTTCACTAAAGTTTACAGCAATTTGACAAATAGAAAAGTGAAAGGGGTAATTATTAGTAGATCACAAAGAGGAAAGCAAACATTGAAATTTCATAAGGGGGCATCTACCTCAATTAAATTAGGGGTGAACCAAAATTAGATCGACGACGATGAGTCTTTCAATCAAAATGGATTGTGGCAAGAATTTGCAAGCCATACCAAATTAAAGCATGGTCAATAGGGGAGTAACCCACAATTGAGGAATTTGCTTAGCTGTTCTATTGAGTAAATTTCCATGACCATGTGAACAATCTAATGGGCCACAAATGTCATACCCATGTATTACCATGGGAGAATACGAGATTCAACATGTACCCATTGATGATAAAATAGTTGAGAAAACCTTCAAAAACATAATAATTTGAGAAAACCTTGAAATTAAAAAATGAAATGTTTGACATTACAAACAATGAATATATAACAAAGAACTAAGTAAAGCTCCCTTTCTCGAAGTAGTTTTTACTATGTACATCATCCTAATGAACTACTTAAATTTCCAGAATTGCGCCTTTTCAGAACCATTTGGAATTCGGTGTGAATATATATATATATATATATATATATATATATATCAGAATGAGATTCAATAATAGAAACTTTAAATGGCATAACTATGGTACAGCAGCATTTTTGCTTTTATAATAAGTTACATTACACAACAGGAGTATAGCCAATATGGAAGTTTCCAATTTGCCACAGCATTGATGAATCCATCCAAGATATTACTCTTCAGTTTTTTGAATGCTTAGGCCACAAGTACAATTATGAGGATCATTAATGCCACTGCAAATATAATGAGAAGCAAGCACGCCTGGAGAAACATCAGAAAACATTTGAATTTTTTAATAAATTTCCATACAACACTAAAAACAAAGGCACAATATATACCAAGGATGATGTAGATCTTTGAGTTTGAGAAGCGTTTGCGATTTGCCTATTAGCTTGATTTGTCGATGCATGAGTATTGCCAATATTTGAATCAATATCATCTAGAGAACAATGAAGAAGGGAGAAATTTTAGCAATTAACCGATGAATTATTCTCACATGGTTCCCTAAGTATGATATTCCTTACCAATCATTATGCCTTGTTCATGCACTAAAACAGCTAGATCTTTGAAGATCTCATGAACTTCCCCAATCTGTTGCTGTATCTCCTGAATTCCTTGCTCCCTTTCCTCAATTATAGCATCATTAAACAGCCTTTCAGTCTCTAACGCAACCATTTCTTGTCTGCAAAAATAAAAAAAGACAAATTCATGAATAAACACTTGCTCACATGAGATACATGGATTAAGGCCATTCAAATACTGATATGTACAATAAAAAATAGCTTGTGAGACTTGTGACATTCTCACCTCCTTTCCGCCAACAAAAGAGACTTTTGCTCTTCTTGTTTAAGAGTCTCTTGTGCAGTCCAATGTAGTTCATCATTATAACTGGCCATACAAAGTATTTTCTTTTTAGTCAATATAAAGTTAGATTTCTCATCTATGTATAAGCTTTATGGGAGGTGAAATCATTACTTACATTGATGTTCCCGACACAACCGGAAGACTCGACCAGTGTTTCTTGGCAGTCCTCTGTGCATTTTGAAAATCTTTCAACACAGTTTCAAAGTCCTTTGCAAGCTTTCTATCGGCTACCTTCCTTAAGGGCTGTCATAGGAAAAAATTATATCATCATGGTGACCTCCAAATTGATCTCAGAATTTTATAAAACTAGCAAATACCTCATTTCCATAATCAGTATCACTGACTGCCTTCAACCTTGCTAATGTCTCTTTTGCCAACTTTTCAATGTGTTGTTCTGTTTTATGACTGCAACAGATAGAATTCAGAGAAATATACACTAATATTTGAGCGTTGGACAGTAAAAACCGATAAAGAGGAAAAGTTTGAAAAACAAATATTCGTGAATCCTCTTCAGAATTTCTACATATTGACATTATTCTCTAGACATCATCTTCTCAATAACAAGAGATCTAGAAAAGGAAGTAAGCTAAAGATCTTGATTTCTAAAAGAGATCAAGGCAACTAAAAGGGCTTACATTCTTAAAACACATTAAAAAGTAGCCAAAAGTCCAGTGTTCTATTCTTGCCAGAATTTTTCTACCATGGAAGCTCAGGTAAATGTAGCATAATTACTACATACCCTAGTTGTGAGCGTGTATCATGAACTCCAAATTAACAGGGGGTAGAAAGACCTAAGCTCTATAGAAATAGACTGTCAATATCAGATTAACTTGCAATTTATTTGGAATAGATATCTTTCCTAAAAGCTGGTACATAGTGCATGAGAACAATGCAAAACAAAATTCAGCATAGGCAGCAGATTCATACATGTAGATCTCAAAAGACATTCAGATTTCTTATGACAACTCAAAGAAAATATTTTCTCAAAATAGCTCATTCCTCAATTCTCTCACCTTTAAGACTCTTCGGCTGATCAAAAGATCTTTCCTATCCCATACAAGGCAAAATAGATCCCCCAAATAGATAATTCTAGGCAACTAGCTTTCTAACCTGTATGTTCACTATCGTTCCCTGTAAACATGACGTATCTGTCTAGATAATTAGAGGTGTAAGTTCCTATAAGACTACCTTGGGGAGGACTGATCTATTACAATAGGAAGGGAACTTTCAGGTCTTCTAAAACAATACCAGAATGTTGTAGAAATGATGATGATTATGTAAGCCAGCACCAGAGGACTCAATGTACAAGAATAGCTTGACAGTAAACTTGATTAAATTCCAAAATATTGCAAGAATAAATTGACAGTAAACTTGATATACAAAGGATAAATTGACGGTAAATTTAACACATGAATTCAAATACATTCCATGCTCCTCGTGTCAATGTTCAGAATCAAGTGTTTTGTTCAACTACATATGTGGATCAAAGATAATATAAAAGAAGCCATACTTCTCATCAGTTTGATAAGGCATCTAAAGTTGGCAGCAATGATGATTTACATTCTCGTTCTAACAAGATTAAACATGGAATTTGTTGGCGTTGTTCATTAATGGAAAGGATGACTCTATTTGGAAATAATCGATCATTGAAAAGTCAGCAAGATCAACAATCGAACTTTGGTATCTATTATCCTTGGTTCCATAACTTCTAGAAGGACTTGGAGAAGTTATGAAATTACCAGTCTTGATGTCTTTCCTTGATGAAATCTTGATTTCTATAACATTTACAAGGCCTAGGTTCTCCTTACGGGAGGTTGCTTGTGCCCGACTTTCTTGTGCATATACAGCCCTTGGTGCTCTCGAGAGCCACGAACTAAGTTGTGGTTATTTGATACACTTGTCACACCAACTCTTCTTTATGGAGTAGAATTGTGGGGACCGAGTCTTAACAAGGCAAATCATTGGAAAGATTTGGAGAGACCTTTAGTGTCAATGATTGTCCGCAAGATAAGGAGCAAAGCATTGGTGCCCCATGATATAATCTGGGCAGAGATGGGCCAGCACCTATAATCACCGAGGCATTGTTCCGACCAGTGACATGTAATCAACATCTTTGGGAGCTCCCTAAACGAAGGTACCCAAGGTTGGCACTTACATCATCAAGACAACTGGCTGAAAATTCATTGTTGGTATGCTGAAATGTAGCAATGGTTCGAGTCACATGGCATGAGTATAAATGCACTACCCCCAGTTCAATATAGCTTGGACTCTCTCCATCTAAATATAACCAAAGTAGAAAAGGATAGACTGATCTGAACTGATATTATTAACTTGGAAAACAAGATAACATGGATCAGCCCCAAAATTTCACTTGGTACGAAGATGTAGCAATGGGCACGGTTCGGTTTCAAGGCAAAGAAACCAAACCGTCATTTATAAACCCTCAAGTATTTGAGCCAAACCATTTAAACCCAAACCGTTTAGGGAAAAGTTGAAACCAAACCGAACCATTTAATAAAAAATTTAAACCTAACCATTTAAGTCAAACTAATTAAACATCTAAATAAACAAAAATACATTAAATTAAATAAGCATTTAAGTTAAATTTATTAAATCAATAAAAGAAACTTTAATTGAACCATTAAATTAAATAAACATTTTAGTTAAAATAATTAAATCAATAAAAAACCATTAATTTAACAAACTATTAAGGTAAAAAAAAAGTTAACCAAAAACCTATAAACCTTTAAACCAAACCATTTAAACCTATAAACCCGAGTTTTAGAACAGAATCGAACTAAAACCAAACCGTTTATCGAAAATGCAAACCAAACCATTAAATTTTTTTGGAACCAATAAACCATTAAACCATGGCTTAACGGTTCGGTTCGGTTTGAGCCGAAACCGTGCCCATTGCTAGCATTGCGTAGTGTGATAGGGTAACTGCGAAATTCATCACATTAGTTAGAGATTGAGGTAGGCAGATATACACAAATTCCTCTAGTTAGGGTAACTGCAACCAAAGCACCCTTGTCATCGACAGATAAAGGCCATTATCTCCTGCCATCGCAAGTACTTCCCTCGCTTCAGAGACCTCCCGTAGATCGACCTATGCTAGAGATCTTTCGAAGACAAAAAGTTACAATACATCTAACTTGAGAATCTCACATGTGCCGAAAACCAGATTCCTTCATCTCTTTTTATCTTATTTACTTTTTTGTTCTCAAAGACGAGACAACACGTAAGATGTAATTTCTTGTTTGGTCTTATAGGCCATTTTGGCCTCTTAAAAGATGTTAATATATTTTTCTTTCTTTCTAAAAGTTGATAAAAACATATTATCAGATTAATTCATGAAAATTAAAAGAAAAATGTCTGTTGTATAATTGTACAAATGCTTTTTCCATCACCCAGTAGCCATTTTCTAGGATATTTTATCTCCAAATATGGTATTTAAATGAGATTTAAATCATACAATTCTTGGATTTCAAACTTAGTTCGGATCTTCATCACATCAAGTTGACATGGAAGAAAGAAAAGGAATCCCAGGATGGGAGGCGAAGCTTTTCAGCAAGCCAAGTAGACCTTTACAACAATACCAATTTTCATTCTGATTCATGTCAAGAACTACTTCATTGAAGTAAATGCTTTAGCTTTGTAATTAGGTGATGTTTTTCCCCATACTACAGAATATAGGTCATAAGAATATGTAGCTTTGCATTAGCATAAGCTCTTGACACTAGAAATGTACTACGAACTTCAATACATGAAAATACTAGCTACAAGGCATGCTTTTGAGAAAGTGACACACATCACATTACAGGTTAATAGCTGGAGAAAAATTAGCCCAACTTTTATTATAACACATTTATAAATATCACTGAACTCTTGATAATCCCATCGGTGATTCATTCCATTTTTGGACCTTTATGAGTCACATCTTAAGATGGATCTTCATTTAAGTCACCCTTACTCAAGTTGGGACACGTGTTTGGATAATGCCCTCGTGTGGACATTTAGTGAAAAAACATTTGAAGACAACATTATCTTGCATTGTACTCTTATTTTAGCATATATTTGTTAAATTCTTTATACAAAAACATCCATATAAAGCCTTTTCCAGGCATTGGAATGGAAGTAGGAGTCAGTTGCATAGTCAAACAGGTCAATGGATGCAATATGGGGATGTCGGAAGGTCTTGGAAACATTAGCGACAATATCATGAATCCCAAGCTGTATGGAGATCCCCAATTATGTCCACCAAACTGGGGACTAGTTCCCCTGTTAATGTGTTCACATAAGCAGGGGTTATTTTTAAGATGTTCAGATGGGAATATAGTGTAATAGCATGGAGCATGATTTTTTCTCATTTCTGCATTTTTAACTGCTACAGGATCTTCTTTATTATAAACAATCCTCCACAGCATAGACAACTTCATTCCGTAATTTAGGTTTTAACGTGCTGTGGACAGAATACTTCATTCGTTTCTTTCTTTATGCAAGCATCAGGTCATATGTTTCTACTGCACATTAGTAGCTATCTACTTTGTAAGTGTTTAAACTTTTTTTCGCTTATCCATTGGTTGCACAGACATCTTCCGCATCTCTTTTAGACTTAATAGTTATTGACTCTTTGAAGATTCAACCCTAACTCTCTCAACCCAGTTCTATAGGCTACTATGGTCATAATTCATGTGCATCAATCACTACCATCGCCTCCAAGATATCCATAATGGGCATTGCATCTTGTGCTTCTCCTCCACAAAAACCTTCTCTTGCATACTTAACAGCCATCTTCAGCAACTACTCAATCTGAGTGAAGTTGGATTCCACTCCCCTTGCAGCCTCACAAATTGCATATACTAAATATAGGAAATATCCCGAGCATCCACTTCTAATTTAAGGCTGCCCATAAACTTAATGTAAAGAAATACCTGTAACCTCACCCCATGAATATCTTCTTTACAAAAATTCTTTTGGGTCCAAAATCAATCAATACATATCCTCAAGTGCAAGTGATTTTGAACCCAAATGAATTTTTTGAAGAAGACATTCATGAAGGTTCGGTTACAGATATTTCTTTTCATTAAGTTTATGGACAAATTTTACTTAGAAATGGATGATCTGGAGCACCAGAAGTCTACCTCAGACATTACGATTCTTTCAAGATAGATTTCAGGTGTCAATAACCTTTTTTCTTTTCCAGAAGGGGATATTCATTCATCCTATTTGTGAACTTTGTCAGTATAAAATACAACCAAAATGGTCAATAAAATTGGATCTCGGAGATATTGAGAACTTTTAAGGCAATCCGAAATACTGACACAACAAATATTGAGCCAAAGAACAGAGAAAAGGAACGATAGAAAAGTTCTACTGCATAAAGATAGAGACGTCAATGACTTCTGTCATGGATAGGTCTACAGTTACCATGATAAGTTATAAGCCCTCTATGGATCGAGAGGTTGAATTAACTCATTCGAATGCATGTAGTCAAGCTACAAACAAACACTCTTAAAGAAAAAGAGATACACTAACCCTGGGAATCTCAGTAGAACGATGGAATCGAAAGCATCAAAAAGAGCATAAATGAAAGGGAACTTAACATAGAAAGGAACCCGATTCGAGTACTGTGAGATAAACGAGGGTTGTGGAAAAAGGGAAACGGGAGGAAGGGTGGAGGGCTTACATCTTTTCGCGCAATTGTGGAGAGTCTTTGGAGGTGCCGAGGCTTTGTACAAGGCGTCTGAAGGAGGCGACAGAGGTGTTGATCTGGAAGACGGACGCTGCCACACCCTTCCCTTTCCCTAAACCCTCCTCCCGCCGCCGCCGCCGCTCTTCTTCTTCATGCTGCTCTGATCTGCCCACCACGTCCTCATAGCTCATTGATCCGCCTCCTTCCTTCCAATATTTCTCCTATAGATCTATCTATCCCCTTTCTCCTGCTGCTTGCGTTTGCCTCCTCCTCCTCCTCCTCCTCCTCCTCCTCCTCTCCCTCTCCTCTCTTCTCTGCTCTTTTCTGCTCTTCCCCTCCCCTGCCTCTCTCTCTCTCTCTCTCTCTCTCTCTCTCTCTCTCTCTCTCTGTGTGTGCTCGCTCTCCCTGGCTTCTCTTCGTCTTCTTCTTCTTTACGGAAACTTCAAAACTACCCCTCCCCTGCCTCTTCTTCATCCATCCAAAAACATAACATTTATGTATGTATGTACATATACATATACTGTTATACATATACATACTCATTCATGAATGGTAACACTTAGTTATATGGGGAACATGTATCTGTGGAGGAGCTCCTGGCTCTCTATGGCGATTTGAGCAACTACGATGTAGTGACCCAATCTAGTCGTGAATTGGAAGAAATGGATGGCTTTGCTTCCTTGGCCCACGTAAGGACCCGCGCCACGTCCATTGCAAAGGGTCCTAGTTGACCTTACGTAGCCATGTGTTTTCATGAGTACATATGTGTCATTCTGGTTATACTTTGATTGGATTGGGATCTACAATCCACTTACGGCTTGGCTTGTATACTCGAGTACTTGAATTGCCATGATCGATGTTGATGCCTCATTGTCTCGCAATTCATGGCCGTGGATCCTATCCAGTGTTTCCCTACCTCTTAGAATCAAAGGTCCCTCCTCATTGCCTATCCACTTCTCCATCATCATCCTTTGATTAGTAGCTTCCCCGAGCAATAGAGGGCTCATAATTTTAGATCTCATAGTCCATCCGCCCCTGATTGCATGGAGTATATTGGCTTGATCTTGTAGTGGCAATGACATAAACCACCTCCAACATTCTATACTCTTTCATGGACCTTCTACAATGCTCCCCCATGATAGCCCCTTACTTAATCCAATTAGATGATCGGATTCATCTCTGATACATGGGTTCCATGGGATGCATTGACTGAGCCAGGTAGGTTTAGAGTAAGGTTGATCACACTTGAACCCTCGTCTTATGACACACCACACCTTCCACATGGATGCCGAACAAGCAGACAACATCGCAGACACAACTCTCACGGAGCAATTGCCACCTTTGGTATCCGACGCCTAATCAGTCATGGTTCACGATCCCGCCTCGACTAAATCAACCAACCCGAAGATAACTGAAAAGAATAGCATGCGAAAGCTAAAAGACACAACCGGACAGAAGGTAAACGAAGGTTTAATGGAAACTCAGATAACACGCAAAGAACTTGGGAGAGACAAAGAGAGCAGGACACAAAAACTCAATTTCAATATAACACTTTGTACATACAAATGTGCTCAGAGAGCACTTTTATACAAGTCCTTAAAAGGACTTACATGTACTTTAATGCTCATAACCATAGATTGACCCATGCGTGATATTCATAGTATTCAACATCCGTAATATTCGAGAATACGAAATGATCCCAAGAATATTACAGAACCATTCGTTTATTTATTATTATAAATAAATAAAATTTTACATCTATTATATAAAAATATTATTAGTGTGAGGTTCCCTTTTTAATGTCAAGAGAGTAAAAAGTAGGGAATTAATGAACCTTTTATTTATTATTTATTTTTATTGTTTTATTAAAAATAAAACAAATATTTTTAAGTTTTTCATCTATTATAAGAATATTATTAGTGTGAGGTCCCCTTTTTAATGTGAGATAAAAATACGAATTTTATGGGAACCTTTTATTTATTCTACTTATTTACATATTTTTATTTATTTTTTGCTTTATTAAGAAATAAAACAAATACATTTAAGTTTTATATCTATTCTAAAATGTGAGGTCTCCTTTTTAATGTGAGATAAAAATATGGAATTTATGGGTACCTTTTATTTATTTACATATTTTTATTTATTTTTTGTTTTATTAAAAAATAAAACAAATAATTTAAGTTTTATATCTATTCTAAAAATATTATTAGTGTGAGGCCCCCTTTTAATATCAGATAAAAATATCAATTTTTGTGGGAGAATAAAAAGTGGGGAACTAATGAACCTTTTATTTATTATTTATTATTTATTAAAAATAAAATAGCTTTTAAGTTTTTCATCTATATTATCCATCTGATCCGGCTCTCAGCTTATTCAGCCGATCCGACCCACATAGAGCTTGTCCGCTCAACACTCCCCCTCACGCTCAAATTGAGGTCGATCTTTCGTCGGTCCTTATCTCTGGCTCCTCCCGGCGTTGTCAGAACCAAGGATAAAAGATAGAGTGATGGAAGAAGGATAGAGAAGAATGTATGTATAAGATAGAGAAAGAAAGAGAATGGATACAAGATATGTAATGAGAGCTAAAGACTGGTGTTGATTCGAATTGATTTGAGAATACATGTATGCGCTTATTTATAAGTTCCTATAGAATAGCTTAGAGATTTCTAGAATGTTCTAGAATGTTCTAGACCTAGAATGCTCTAGGACATTCTAGAACATTCTAGAATAATCTAGAGTTTTTACAATAATCAATGTAATACAAGAAGTAGCTTTTATTGTTTCATATAACAATAAGCTATCTTAATGGTTGAGGTTTTCAAGTATGAATTACAAGGTTCGAGGTTCAAGTCCGAGTGACGCCATAATGGTCATGTGTTCATGACACTATCCCTCCTTCGAGAACGCCGAGTGGAAGTCGGCGTTAACATTGTTGGGCCGGGCTTGTTTGGATAGTGACGATGGAAGTCGTTGATCAGAGCTTCAGCATTACAAACATTATCGATGGGTTCCCAAGTGCGATCACTCGGAGGATAACCAAGCCAATCAACTAGATAATAAAGCTTATTGCGCACAATCTTAGAATCGAGAATAGCAGCTACCTCGTATTCGGGGCCGTCCACAAGTTGTACAGAAGGCGGTGGTGGCACGACACGATTAGGAATTAAAGAGGTGTGGCAAGGTTCCAAAAGAGAGCTATGAAAGACAGGGTGAAGTCGCATATGTGCAGGAAGGTTAAGACGAAATGTTGCATCATTAATCTGCGCCATGATGACAAAAGGACCTAAGCGTTGATAGTCAAGCTTAGCACACGGTCGGGTAGTCTTGATGTGACGACGAAGCAACCATACACGGTCACCAACCTTAAACGGAGACTTAAGACGATGTCGATCGACATTGGTCTTATGGTGTGCTTGCGCTTTCTAAAGATGTGACGATAACTCGAACTGGATTTGTTGTAGTCGGTGGAGGTGATGCGCCGCACTAGGGTTTCGTGACACCTCGGGAAGATCCAGTATACACCATCGAGGGTGGTTGCTGGTGTAGGCAAAGAAAGGTGTAACTTTGGTAGAAGAGTGGACCGTGTTGTTGTATGCAAACTCGGCAAGATGTAAACTTTTACTCCAATCATCTTGTTGATAACTAATGAAACATCGAAGATATTGCTCGAGCGTTTGATTTGTGCGCTCTGTTTGTCCGTCAGTTTGTGGATGATAAGCCGAAGAGAGTTTGCAAGAGATTTTGAGGCCTGCCCATAGGTGCTTCCAAAAGTGTGAGATAAATTGAGGACCTCGATCGCTAATAATATCATTCGGGAGACCATGATGGCGAAACACTTCACGCATAATGAGATCTGCAGTTTCTTCACTATTGATGGTCTTTACACATGGTACAAAATGTGCCATCTTGGTGAACCGATCCACTACTGTTAAAATAGTATCAAAGCCTTTGGAAGGTGGCAGATCCGTAATGAAATCCATAGAAATAGACTGCCATGGCTTGTTGGGAGGGGGTAATGGTTGTAGTAAGCCATAAGGGTGATGCCGGGGTATTTTGGCGCGACAACAGGTGTCACAAGTGCGAACATAATCTTCGACAAATTTTTGCAAGTGAGGCCACCAAAACAAACGTTTCACAAGCTCAATGGTCTTGGAAATACCAAATGTCCAGCCATGGGGGCATCATGACAATGTTCCAACACTTGAAGTCGGGGTGATCCGTCGGGGACGTAAAGGAGATTCTTGTAGAAGAGTAAACCATCTTGCCACTTGAAGTCCTGATAATGTTGAGATGACCCTGGCAATGTGGAGCAAGATGGACGACTTGAACCACAGTGGGCTAAGACATCCTCAGCAAAATCATCCGAATGAAGTTGTTGCCGAATAGTGTCAAGAAGGGTAGAATCAAGTGGTGTGGCATAAATTGTTGTTACCTGTAGCTTTGATGGCTCGAGGAGAGTTTGCTTTTGATTGTCAAAGGCCGGATCTCCAGGTCGAAGTGCTAGATACGAACGCCGAGACAGAGCATCTGCTTTCCCTTGTTTTCTGGGGCGAAAAATGATCTTGAAATCGAAACGCGTTAGAAATTGGGCCCACCGAGCTTGTCATTTATTTAATACTCGAGCTGTTTGAAAATATGTGAGATTTTTGTGATCACTATAAATGATAATCTGATGAGGTGATCCTTCTAGAAAATGACGCCATTGCTCGAATGAGTCGACCACAGCTAGTAACTCCTTGTCATGCACCTCATAGTTTATCTCCGAAACAGTAAACTTTCTCGAGTGAAACGCGACTGGATGTATCTGCCCGTCCTCGCCTGGTTGCGATAGGATACTCCCCAATGCAAAGTCTGATGCATCCGCCTCAATAGTAAATGGCTTTTCAGGATCAATATGTGCTAGGATGGGTGCTGATGTGAATGCCCCTTTCAGCTGCGTAAAAGCCTTGTCCGCTTCGATACTCCAAAAAAATGCTTGATTTTTCTTGGTGAGTCGAGTAAGGGGCAACACAATGCTTGAATAATTATGTATGAATTTGCGATAGAAGTTCGCAAATCCGAGGAAACACTGGACATCCCGAACTGAGCATGGGGGTTTCCATTCCAATATTGTTTGGACTTTTGCCGGGTCCATGAAAACACCCTGGGATGAAATAGTGTATCCCAAAAATTCGACTTGTTTGCAATCAAAACTACATTTCTCAAGTTTGGCGTAAAGACCATACTTCCTTAGGCGTTCAAGTACTTGCCGCACATGTATATCATGCTCCCCCTGTGTTTTAGAGTAAATCAATAGATCATCTAGGTAGATGATTAGAAAAATATCCAAGAAATCCCGAAAGATGTCATTTGCCATATGTTGGAATACGGCAGGTGCATTTGTGAGCCCAAAAGGCATGACTGTATACTCGAAATGACCATACCGAGTACGAAATGCTGTTTTCCACTCATCTCCCGGCCGAATTCGAACAAGATTATATGCACCCCTTAGATCAATTTTGGTAAAATGCTTTGCCCCACCAATGTGTTCTAAGAGATTGGAGATTAAAGGTAAAGCATACCTATTCCTTATGGTGACTTTATTTAAGCCTCGATAGTCCACGACCAAACGAAGGGAGCCATCCTTTTTCTTCACAAAAAAGATAGGAGCACCAACTGGAGACTTTGAATGTCGAATAAACCCATGTGCAAGATTTTCCTCGATGTATTCTCGAAGAACCTCAAGCTCAGTGGGTGATAAATTGTAAATCGGACCCCACGGAGGCTCTTTTCTTGGTTGGAGATCAATAGGACAGTCGTACGACCGATGCTTTGGAAGAACACTAGCTTTGACTTTGTCGAAAACATCAGCATAGTCTTGATATTTTTTGGGAATTTGGATGTTTGAATTCCCTTGAGTGACACTAGAAGGTGTCACTAATACTGCAAATAAGAAAAGGTCCTCCTTGCCTCCCACTTGGTGCAATTGTTGCAATGTGATGGCTGAAATTTTATGAGAAGGATATGGTGCATCGGTAGAACTATATACTTTGGGAGGATAATCCCGAGTTCGATCCTTGACAATGATATTTTCTGCTAAAGGGCACCTAATTTCTCGCTTCCTCCAATCGATTCTAGGGTTATGTAGCTCGAACCATGGCAAACCGAGGACAATTGGATGCTCAGGACTACAGATTATGTTAAAGGAAACTACACATCCTAAATCACCCAAGAGTATGTGTATTGGCTCAGACTCTTCAAATATCTTCCCGGAAGCTATGGGGCGTCCATCAATCACTACTACAACAACTGGACAAGGAAGTGTATGCAAGGATATTTGGTGTTTTTGGGCAAAATCTCTATCCATGAAACAAGAATTGGCTCCAGTATCTAAGAGGGCTTGGACTTGAAGTTGACAACTGGGTGTCCTAACTTGTACTAGGGCTGAGAAGACTCTACTAACATGCTTGGAAGAAATGGAACACACACTAGGTTGTACATATCTAGGGTTGTCCAACCAAATGGCTCCTATTTTGGCCGAACTTATTCGTTTGACTCCTCTTCTAATTGGCTTAGGACTTCAAATTTATTGGACAAGAGTGGATTATTCATAATATTAGATTCACTAACTACTTCTAAAATGTTGGACTCATTTTTATTGTCATAGTGAATTTGATTTATCTAACGTCTCGGCCTACAGGAGCAATGAATGGCTATATGTCTTGGACCTCCACAATATAAGCACAGATGGTTTGCTCGACGACGTTGCTTCTCTTCGTCTGACAACGGTCCTCGTCGTTGAGTCATATCGATCTCCATGGGTGTAGGACTATCCATTGGGACTGGACTACGTGTTTGCCTTGGAGTTGGAGCAGGGCTATACATTTGCCTTGGGGATGATTGCGCCGTTACTGATGCATAAGTTGGTGTGAATCTAGATCTTGTTATTTGTTGTTGTCGCTCACATCGACGCTCAAAAAGGCGATTATCACACCGTATTGCTCGACTAATAGCTTCTGTAAGTGACCTTGGATCCTCGGGGGAGGTAAGAAGTAAGTCTTTGACATCACTACGAAGGCCTGAACGGAATTGCTCCATTAGGGCTTGTTCATCCCAAGGAATATCGCTTGCGATGAGACGGAAATTGGCAGCATATGTTGAAGCTAGTTGATCACCTTGACGAAGTGTACGAATCTTGTTGATAGCTGTTCTCGCCCCATCAGTATCTCCGAAACAAGCCTTAAATTCCTTGATAAATTCCTCAAAATTATTCAGTAGAGGAGAATTGGTCTCTAGCAATGGAGCAAACCACGACAACGCTATGCCAATCAATAAAGTGCCCACTAGCCCGACTCGTGATGCATCTGTTGGATAACGTGCAGGATGCATTTGAATCACCAACCGTACTTGATTCAAAAAACCTCGGAAATGCGCCCTCGACCCATCAAATTTAGCTGGGAGGCTAATTTTGGGCTCCTTGATAAGTCCCTGACCTTCAACCCTTTGTTGTTGTAACACGACGATTGTCGACTCTAACTGTTGCACTCGTCGCGTGAACTCCTCTTGTTGTTGTTGCTTCTCTATAGTAACCTTTTGTAGATCCCCAAGTAGACGTTGATTCTCTACTTCAAGAGATGCGAACTTGGATTTAAGGTTCTCCATTTCTGCAACAAGGGTGAGATATTCTTCTGAGTTAATGGCAACCATGGTTTCAGGATGGTTACAAAGGAGGATAAGAGAGAGAGAGAGAGAGAGAGAGAGAGAGAGAGAGAGAGAGAGAGAGAGAGAGAGAATTCGAATCAAACTGTCAGAACCAAGGATAAAAGATAGAGTGATGGAAGAAGGATAGAGAAGAATGTATGTATAAGATAGAGAAAGAAAGAGAATGGATACAAGATATGTAATGAGAGCTAAAGACTGGTGTTGATTCGAATTGATTTGAGAATACATGTATGCGCTTATTTATAAGTTCCTATAGAATAGCTTAGAGATTTCTAGAATGTTCTAGAATGTTCTAGACCTAGAATGCTCTAGGACATTCTAGAACATTCTAGAATAATCTAGAGTTTTTACAATAATCAATGTAATACAAGAAGTAGCTTTTATTGTTTCATATAACAATAAGCTATCTTAATGGTTGAGGTTTTCAAGTATGAATTACAAGGTTCGAGGTTCAAATCCGAGTGACGCCATAATGGTCATGTGTTCATGACAGGTGTCTTCACACCTTGCTCGTTCTCCTCGACCTGTCCAGTCACACGGACCTCAACCTTCTCAGTCGGCTTGTCTACTCATTAGACCCTTCTCAGCTCCCTTGCTATCGCGGCATCGACGCTTCTCGACCCGTTGGCTCCTCCGTGTGGGTGTCGACTTTAGTTGCCCTCTCGTCCACTCGGCCTTTATGTGATTCGGCTCATCTGAATCGAATTGCTTGATCGGATCAGGTGTCTCCGATTTGTTCTCGCTCTTGTCCAAATTAGTTATCTCCAATCCGTCATCTGTTTGCAGGCCCTTGACCGCATTTGACCATGTCTTGGTTCTGGCCTTTTTCTTTTGGTTGGCTCTGTCCTTCTTGACTCTGTCACCTTTGCCGTCTGTTCCGGCTTTTCTGGATGTTTCAACTTATTTAGTTGATTCAACATCTTGTTCGGTTTCCTCCTGTTTCTCTCCCCCTTGTTCTCTACTTGTATTCCCCCCTCAACTGTGGCGTGTCGAGATGTTGCAACCCAAGCATCTCCGAAAAGTGTTGCGACTTGTCTGATCTGAGCGTCTTGGTGAAGATGTCGGCAACCTGTAAATCGGTTCGAACATATCGGAGTTCGACTTCACCGCTCAAGACCCGCTCACGCACAAAATGGTAATGCACTTCTATGTGCTTTGTGCGAGCATGGAGCACGGGGTTCTTGGCTAGGTGCATGCTAATAATATGGTTGCAATAGATCAAAATCAGAGTGGGAACTTTCACCCATAAATCCTGCAACAGTCGTCGGAGCCATATAGCTTCACAAGTTGAGATGGTGGCGCCTCGATACTCAGCTTCGGTGCTTGACAAGGCCACTGTCGGCTGCATCTTACAACTCCAGGCTACAACCACGCTTCCAAGAGAAAACATGAATCCTAATGTCGATCGGCGATCCGATGCATCTCCGGCTCAAGTTGCCATCCGTATAGTCGACTAACTATTCGGCTATAATGTGTCAGTACAGTAGTCCCTGATCCTTTGTGCCACTCACATATCTCATTAGTCGATGCACGCAATGAAGATGCTCCATTGTTGGTTGCTGCATGAATTGACCAATCACCCCGACCGGATAAATAAGGTTGGGTTAGGTGATAGTTAAATATATAAGGCTTTCGACAATTTGTCGGAACCGTTTCGCATCACATGTTTCTCCCGAATCGGGACATAGCTTTAGGTTTCTATCGAGGGGAGTAGAGATGGATCAACAATCTGTCATACCGAACTTGTACAACATATTAAATACATAATGTCGTTGAGACAATAATATGTCATCGGGGGTGTGGATCACTTCGATCCCAAGAAAGTAGTGAAGGTCCCCCAGGTCCTTCATCTTGAATGCGTCTAACAACTGGGACTTTACTCAGTCGATTTCAGCAAGATCAGGTCCGGTGAAGACCAAGTCGTCCACGTAAAGCAAAATGCAAATCGGACCCTTCGGACCTTTTCGGATAAACAACAATCAGTCGGATTTAGAGGTCGCAAACCCCATCTTATGTGATTGGTGCGTGATCTTCAATGTCGTAAAGCGACTTCTTCAATCGACATACTGCAGACTTGTTCACCTCTAACTAAAAACGGGTGTCTGGACCATGTATACTTATTCTTCAAGATCATTCTTCATGTCCATCTAGTGGAGATGCCACTCTCTTTGCCGCGGCAACTGCTAGCACCACACAAACCATTGTCATCTTCGCCACTAGTGCGAAAGTCTAGTCGTAGTCGATTCTGTGGGTTTGTGCATATCCCTTGGCCACCAATTGGGTCTTGTACCGGTTGACCGAACCATCGGCGTTGTATTTCACCTTATACACCCACTTACATATCTGATTGGTTTGCAATTCTAGGGAGGGTCAACGAAATCCCATGGTGCCCACATTTCTTCCTCCATGGCCAAATGTCATCTGGCATCCTGTGATGCCTCCACATAGCTCCCCGGCTCACTGACTTCAGCCACTTTCGTCATGTATGCATAAGGGTGCACCATGTACTCATTATATCCATACCAGATCACAGGCTTCTTGTGGCGAGCCAATCGGCGGAGCTTCTCATTCACCAATTTGAGGGCCCTCTTGGTCGTATTCGACCTCAACTCTTGAGGTCCTCTTTCGCTCAGAGTGTTGTCGGATTCTCCTGGATCCGACTCTGCTTTATCCGTGCCATACTTCAACATCTTCATTTTCCCTTTTTCTTTGCACATGAACCATCTCCTCGGTTCCTTGCGTGGGGAGTGCACGACCGAGTCGTCACTTCTCGTCGGCTCGTCATTTTGTTGGTCTTCCTGACTCAGCTCTTCATTTGGACCACTTAGTTGGAATGAATTCGGACTCTCTTCCAGAGCACCAAAATCTTCTTCTTCTTCATGGATCATGTCGGTCTCACTGGCCTCATCCTCAGAAATCGGAAGGTCAAAGTTGTCAGTGTTAAGATTCTATTACTAATCAATAGACCAATTTAATAAAGTTAAAAAAAAGGAAAATAGATTGGATAGAATAACCCGTTCCACCCGACCACCCCCGAGCTATGATCTAGACATAGCCAACCTACCACCGACGTCCCATACCACCGAATATTAGGATGACTAATACCTTGGCAAAGATTAACACGATCGTCGAGCCGCAAGCCTAGCCTGCACCATCGGTGTCTAAGACAACAAACTTTCGACGTAATGTCCTTATGAAGGTAGCTAAGCCTCAAATTTATACCTTTTCCTAGGCCCCTTGAATAGATGTGCCTTTCTAAAAGGCTCTCCCTCCAGTCATTGGTTGTCCAAATCATGATAGTGCATGAACCTATCATTCCCTCTATCCAATCATATTAATCCCCTTTTTAACATTAGTGAACATACCCTTCACTTATGTAAATATTAGTGATTTACCCTCACCTACATTATGTGTACATAACATACTACTTCAAGGATTGCACTCTTGCAATATAAAGTGAGGAAATTGTGCCTTAAGAGTATGGTCGCGTTCCCACGTGGCATCATCAATAGGTTTATCCATCCATTTGATCTTGAATAGCCGAATCTCTTTAGAATGTAGAAGTTTAGTACGAGAATCAAGAATTCGCTCAAGAACATGAGGTTTGTAAGAAAAATCCTCTAATGTTACAAGACCCTGGATTGTGATGCTGTTATCACTAGAGCCTACAAATAGTTTTAGATGACTGACGTGAAAAATAGGATGAATACCAATGTTACGGGGTAAGGCAAGGTGATATGCAGATGACCCAACTCGCTTAAGGATTTCAAATGGGCCACAATATCGTGGGGCTAACTCAACGCATTTGCCCGTAGACAATGACGTAGAGTCAGTAGGGACACACAAAAAATCTTTTTCACCAATAGTAAATGTATGAGGACGTCTACTATCTAGATCAACATAATATCGAGCACGATCTTGAGCTGTCTGAACATTTTCTTTGGCAATATGTAACATTTGGTTCATTTCTTGCAAAAATCTGTGTGTATTGTCTAATGTATCATGATGAATTGTGACATCGACTGGGGCACGTGGCTGAAATCCATACATCAACATAAAAGGACTATATCTAGTGGATGTATGTTTTGAGCTATTATAGGCAAATTCTAAGATAGGAAGATATTGTTCGCACTTAGAAGGGGTTTTTGCTACATAATCTCGAAGCATGTCCTCGATAATTTGATTAACTCGTTCAGTTTGTCCATCAAACTGAGGATGATCTGCGGAATTCATGCTTAACGTAGTTTCTAGCTTCTTAAAGACACGATATTAGAGACATAGACTAATGTAAGCATTAGATAAGGATAGAAAATAGATGAATAGATAGATCTAGAAAGGAGAGAGAGAAAGAAGGGTGCCGATCCACCCGACCACCCTTGAGCGAAGGGATCGAGACGGACTCGAGCCTCGATCGGCGTCCCATACCACCGCCGTGGCGTCGAGTCATACCTGGTGCTGGCGCGCTCGCTACAAGAGTTGACCCACCACAAGACAGAGTCTCAATGTAGTCAACAAGATAATCAAATGAGGGTAGCTAGGCCTCTATTTATAGCGATACCCAAGGCCCCCAACCATGTTCACACTTGGCCTAATGGGTTGTCTCAATCCCGAGGATTTAAAAATAATCCTCCCCTTCTTTACACTCTCGTTTAACCCTCACACTTATCCACATGTATAGAATACTACAATAAATTCTCACCACGGGATATTATATGGTCATGCCCATAACATACTCCCCCTCTTTAAAACATTGCACTCTTGCAATGGAAAGTTAGGGAAGTTAAGTTCTGAGAGTATTTTCGCGTTCCCATGTGGCATCTTTTATTGATTTATCCATCCATTTTATTTTAAATTCTCGGATTTCTTTAGTACGTAATTTTTTTGTTTTAACATCGAGAATTCTTTCTGGTACATGTGGTTTAGAAGATAATTCTTCAGAAGTAACCAGAGTTTCAGTTGTAACTGTATTGTCGCCAGAACCCAGACGTTCTTTTAGACGACTCACATGAAATACTGGATGAATTCCAACACCATCGGGAAGAGCGAGACGATGGGCTGATGACCCGATGCGTTTGAGGACTGTAAAAGGTCCACAAAACTGTGGGGCTAACTTAGCGCACTTACCCGTAGACAATGTCTTAATTGTGAGGTACACGTAAAAATACCTTCTGTCCAGGGTTGAATACATGAGGTTGCCTATGATGATCGGCATAAAAACGGGCTCTATCTTGAGCTGTTTTTATATTATCTCGTGCAATATGCAACATATCTTGCATATCCCGAAGAAAGTTCTGCGTACTTTGCAACTCATCATGATGAATATTAACATGAATCGGGGCTCATGGCTGAAAACCATACATCAACATAAAAGGACTATATCCCGTCGATGTATGCTTAGAGTTGTTATAAGCAAACTCCAAAATTGGGAGGTAACGTTCCCATTTTTTTGGTTTTCCACCAAAATATGCTCGAAGGATATCCTCAATACTTTGATTTACTCGTTCTGTTTGTCCATCGGATTGAGGATGATCCGTGGAGCTCATGCTCAACGTAGTTTCTAACTTCTTGAAGACTTGTGTCTAGAAGTCACTAGTAAATTTTGGATCTCGATCACTCACGATATCCATCGGTAACCCATAAAAACGAAATAACTCGTCAACGAATTGGTAAGCCAATTCAGGATCTGTTATCGTGGTTTTAGTAGCAATAAATCTGGCCATTTTAGTTAGTCGATCAACCACAACCCAGATGGCATCATGGCCTTTTTGGGTGCGTGAAAGGCTAACAATAAAATCCATGGATATACTTTCCCACTTATTATTGGGAATGTCCAAGGGATGTAAAAGTCTTGCGGCTTTAAGTCGCTCGGCTTTGTTAACCTGACATTGGTGACATTTAGTCACATAGGTATGTATGTCAGGATGCATCTTAGGCCAATAAAATTGAGTGGAGATGAGAACGAGTGTACAATGTATTCCAGGGTGCCCTGTTGAGGGTGCATCATGGCATTAAAAAAGAATCCTCTTTTTGACCTCGGGTAAATTTGGAACACAAACCTTCCCATTACAATAGAGCAGACCATTAGCAATGTGGAAGTATTCCTTCGAGGATGTGGTGGTGTCTGTTCCAGACTTAACTCTTGTCTAGTATTTTGCAAAATAACTGTCATCAGGATACTTCCCTCGAAGGTGATCATAAAGATCTGAGGATATTTCAGTGAAGCTAAGCATGTTAACTTCACGGATGCGACTTAGTGCATCAGCGACAGTGTTCATGGAACCTTTCCGATATCGTATGGAAAAATCAAAGTCCTGGATGAGATCAGCCCATCGTGCCTTACGACCTTTCAAGTCTTGTTGGTCACAAAAATATTTCAAGGACTCGTGGTCCGTAGTTACGAGAAAGCGATTTCCATAAAGATAATGGCGCCATGTTTTGAGTGCATGTATAACTGCAAATAATTCCTTTTCTTGAACAGTATACCGACATTGAGCAGAATCAAGTTTCTTACTCTCGAATGCTATTGGTTTACCATCTTGATATAAGACAACACCTATAGCATAATCGCTTGCATTGGTTTCAACCTCAAAAGGTTTTGAAGGATCGGGTAAAAGAAGTGAAGGAGCCTTGCAAACCAGGTCCTTGAGTTCCTTAAAGGCGAGGTCTAGAGTAGCATTCCACACAATAGGTTTTGTAGACTTACGCGTTTGACCTTTTAGAAGATCAGTAAACGGCGTCGTCAATTGGGAGTAATTACGAAAGGATTTTTGCAAAAACCCGACAAAACCAAGGAATGATCAAACTTCTCGAATGTTCCGAAGAGTGGGCCAAAACTTGATTTTCTCGATGCGAGAAGGATCAATTTCAACTCCTCGTTCGGTTATGAGATGTCCAAGATAAGTAATTGATTTCTTGAAGAACTCACATTTTGAGATCTTCCCATAAAATTGTTTGTCACGCAATGTTTGTAAAACAAAGCGGACATGTTTAGCATATTCTTGTAATGTACGGCTATAAACTAAAATATTATCCAAGGAAATAACGACAAATTTTCCAAGTTGTTCTCGGAAAATGTCATTCATTTCTTGTTGAAATGTAGCCGGAGCATTGGTCAAACCAAAAGGCATAACCAGAAACTCATAATGGCCATAGCGCGTACAAAATTCCGTTTTAGGAACATCGTCCTCACTTATACGAATTTGATGGTAGCCAGTACGGAGATCAAGTTTCGTAAAATACCGAGCTCCTTGGAGACGGTCAATTAGATCGTCAGCCTGGGGCAATGGATACGAATTCTTGATCGTCACTTTATTCAAGCGTCGGTAATTAATACACATACGCCATGTGCCCTCTTTCTTTTTAACCAAGAGAATTGGTGCACCCCATGGAGATTTACTATAACCTATATAACCCATTCGTAAATAGTCCTTGAGTTGCTTAGATACCTCATCCTCTTCGGATCGACTTAAGCGATAAGGAGGTATACTTATTGGTGCAATGCCAGGTACAATATCTATACGATGGTCTATATTACATTTAGGAGGTAAACCTCATGGTAGTTCACTCGGAAAAACATCACAAAAATCATTTAAGATTTCATCAAGTTGTTGTTGTTCAAAATATGTTAATTGAACTGAGACATTATCGATATTGTAAACGTGAATGTTCTAATCAAGTACACAATAAAATAGAGTAGAACAAGACAACTCGGATATTGATGGACACGAGGAAACAATCGAGAGGGATTGTTTTTTTACATATTGAATAAAATGAGTACAATCGTTCAATACAAATGTAATTGAATGATGAACCCAATCAATAGATAAAGAAGAGTTTTTATTATAAAACCAGGGATAACCTAGTATTACATCGGTGGTACAAAGATTCATTACATGGAAGTCTACTTCCTCTATATAAGTATCAATAGAAATTCCTAATGAATGAATCGCCCCATTGATGTATTGTACTCTTCCATTAGCCAAGTGCACCGTGTAGGTGTGATCACTTACGGTGGGTTGGATTCCCCATATCTAAACCAAACGATCATTCACAAAGTTGTGTGAGCTTCTCGAATCAAATAAAAATGGTATGGGAGATCCATTGATATACCCGTTTGCACGTAGTAAATCATTGGGACCCAATACATAGTGAGGGAAAGAACATTAACAATTACTTAAATGATGTGTATAGACCTGAAGGACATTAGGAATCTGACCTTTATGGTTTGCAACTTTAGCTTTGTTGTCGTCTCTTTCCGTTGGAGCTTTCGACATTGATCTTTTGTATGACCCTTCTTTTTGCCGAAAACGCAAAAAGGATGTTGTTGCTTACAATCGTGATCCATGAATTCGTTGGGTGTTTTGCATTTCCCAACGAATTGCGACTGCTTAGTCCCGGGCGCTTCGTTGGGTTTGTTGTGATCCTTCTTCGAAGTGCGGTTATAGCGAAGAACTATTTCAACGGCCTCTTCGAAGGATTTTGGATCCTTATTGTGCACTATCCAGTGATAGTCCGAATTGGGGATGCCATTTACAAAACAAGCTATCAACCAGTTGTCCCCTTCTAGACCCAACTTTTGGATTTGGGTTCTAGCATGGTGAACATAGTCTTCTAGCGAGGAAAACTTCCTGCTAGAGAGGTTCATTAAAGCTTCTGCTGCCTCGGTTCGAGAGGGAGGTTGTAGAAATTGGCCCTTGAAAACTGTGACAAAATTTGTCCAGGTATCGGGCAATTTCCCCAAAGTACGGAGCCCACACCACCAGATGGCGGCCTAACCCCCTAGTTCTCGGCTGACATATGCAATCTTCGTACTATATGGCGTGTGATAGAGCTCAAAATGAGACTCCCATCGGCCTAGCCACGTGCAGATTGCTTCTTCGGTTCTTTCCTTTTTTTCTCCCGTAAATGGCTTAACGACAAATGATGGTTCACCCTATCGCTCATCAGGTCTATTAGTCTCACGTTGTAGACTAATGACATGTGCCTCAAGAGCACATTGAGATTTGCGAAGTTCGGTCATCTGTTGAGCAGTGAAACTAAGGTATTGGGTTATTTGCAAAAAATACATCTCAATGGACATTTTTCCAAGAGGATTCCCTAGAGTTCCTTCCGCTTCATCGGAGGACATCGGGTCGTTATTTTGAGCATTAAATGATTGTTTCTGGAAAAGAAATAGGATAAGGTCAGAGAGATAGTCATAACATCATGTCGTGATGTAAACCTATCATGGGCGAACATTATCGATATCATTATCTCACGTCAATACCCCTCTAGACGTATGAGATGAGGTTCAAGATCAGGTTACTATGGTAACACAAAGGTGTTTTAAAAACCATGGGGGTGACAATTTAATGTCTTTCCCTGATCTCTATATCGATTTTTTCATGACGACTCCCTGAGGCTCAACCATGTATGTTCGCGTCATGAATAGTTTATACACGAAAAAAAATGTTAACAATAAACTATGTTTCTGTGCCCACATATGTGGTTTCGGTTCTTTAAGTCCTATTATGAGGACCCCGAAGTGCACTTAGACCTCAAGTCTAAACATGTGTTATAGTCATATGTATCAACGATGTTGTATGGTCTTGGTCATATTTGAACTCAAAACCTCGAGAACAAATGCATTAAACATTTGAGCCAACCAAGTAAGTTGCTCTTCTTGAATGTTTAATGTTTCATGCGTATAAGAGATATGCGAGGCATTTGCCCATATATGTTTTTTTAAAAGAAACATATATGTCAAGAGTCCTTATTTCGCCCTCATTTACTACAACTATGTTGGTACATTACCTAACCTCAAGTCTCGTAATTACGATGGCATACACCAAAGTGCAACCTAATGGTCAAGCCAAATGAGCCCTCTTTTCGTAGTTGGCCCACGTGGCCCATCACATGGTCACGTCATTACGAATGCCTCTCGTAAGAATGATCTCATAGTGGCATCGTATCCTTGTAATGAGGGAGGGATGTTGGATACGTGTGTCATAAGAGCGACCTCACATGAAGTGGGTCAAACCCCACGTACTCAACATCATTATGGCTATTGGCGTTTCTTTACGTAACGAAATATCGAAGTCACCAACGGGGATTTCAACACTAAAAAAAATTGTTGAAAAAAGGGATGGTGACAACGCGATTCTCACAAAAATGTGAGGACGGCCACCAAGATCCTTTCCCCGAAAAGGAAAACATTCGATTTAAAATCACGTAATAAGTTATATACACATATATACGATCAACTACGTATACACATGACCACATATGCCTATATTAAAGAAATCTTTATATTTAATAGCCAAAAATGACCTAATCGAGATATGTAATCGAGGCATATACCTTTACGCACACGAGACATCCAAAAATAAGGGTTAATCGTAATACGCAATTGAGGTATTGACCTCTTACGCATATGAGACCAAACACATATCATTTACAACGAATCAAGGTATTGACCTCATACGCAAACGTAACATATGTTCGTGAACGTAATACGTAATTGAGGTATTAACCTCGTACACATACGACACTCATCACATATTATTTATATGTCAAACGAGGTATTGACCTCGTGCACATATGTAAGCGTTTTAGATAACCAATTAAATACCACTACAACATCATTTAATGAATGAAAATAATCTACATATTAACCATACACATGATTAGATAGGAGAAGAAAAAATAGACAAAAAAACAAGAAAGATTACCGAAGTTCCTTTGTTGATCCTTGTTTGCATGAAGGCTGACCAAACGTAGATCGATCACCATCAATCAAGAGCACAAAACACAACAAAAGAAACATTAGAAAATGAGCTCTGATACCAACTATTAGAGACATGGACTAATGTAAGCATTAGATAAAGATAGAAAATAGATGAATAGATAGATCTAGAAAGGAGAGAGAGAAAGAAGGGTGCCGATCCACCTGACCACCCCCGAGCGAAGGGATCGAGACGGACTCGAGCCTCGATCAGCATCCCATACCACCGCCGTGGCGTCGAGTCGTACCTGGTGCTGGCGCGCTCGCTACAAGAGTTGACCCACCACAAGACAAAGTCTCAACGTAGTCAACAAGATAATCAAATGAGGGTAGCTAGGCCTCTATTTATAGTGATACCCAAGGCCCCCGACCATGTTCACACTTGGCCTAATGGGTTGTCTCAATCCCGAGGATTTAAAAGTAATCCTCCCCTTCTTTACACTCTCGTTTAACCCTCACACTTATCCACGTGTATAGAATACTACGGTAAATTCTCACCACGGGATATTATATGGTCATGCCCGTAACACCCGAGTCCAAAAGTCACTAGTAAACTTGTAATCTCGATCACTAACAATATCCATCGATAATCCATAAAAACGAAATAACTCATCAACAAATTGATAAGTTAATTGTTGAGGGGTTACTATGGTTTTGGTAGGAATAAATGTTAGAGTTATGATCTAACGTAAGCATATGATAAGGATAAAATATAGATAAACATAAGAACGGAGAGAGAGAAAGAAGGGTGTTGATCCACCCGAACACCCCCGAGCGGAGGGATCGAGACGGACTCGAGCCTCGATCGGCATCCCATACCACCGCCGTGGCGTCAAGTCGTACCTGGTGGTGGCGCGCTCGCTACAAGAGTTGACCCACCACAACGTTAGAGTCTCGACTTAGTCAAAAGATGATGAAATGAGGGTAGCTAGGCCTCATATTTATAGCGATACCCAAGGCCCCCAGGTGTCATGAAGACATACATCTTGGCTTATCATGACATTCATCTTGGCGAACCAGGAATCGAACCCATAACCTCTTGGTTTACATATTGTACTTTAACCATTGTAATAACATATGTGAGATGTAATCATAATAATTATATGTTTAGTTATTACGAGATATTTAGAACATTCTAGATTATTCTAGAATGTTCTTGAATATTTCATGATTATATTTATTATTATTATTATTCATAAATATCTAAAATATTCTAGAACATTCTAGAATACTCCATAAGGGCCTATAAATAAGAGTCCATACACTCATCACAACTCATTCGGTTCAACACCAGTCTTTAGCCCTTAGCCTACTCCTTGTAATCTTCTTTCTCATAATATAATCTCATTCCCATTTCTTATCTCTCACTTATACTTTTCTCTCTCTCGCACTCTCTCCCTTTTTCACTCTCTTTTGCTATCACTATCGCTATCTCTACCGCTCTCGCCATCTCTATCGTTATCGTTATCTCTATCGCCATCGCTCTCTCTCTGCTTCCTACTCAAGAGTCACGACAGTTTGAACCGAATATTTCTTTTCCCTTTCTCCAATAACCCTAGCAAGCTTTCTTCTTTATCCTTCTTTCTTTTTCCCCCGCGGTTATGGAGTCGGTCAGCAAGCAAGAGTATATGTGTGTCCTTTCGGAGCTCGATATGCTCACCACTAAGTTTGTGGCATTAGAGCAAGAAAATCAAAGGCTACTCGGGGATCTTCAACAAGTCAGTACTGAGAAAGCTCATCAATATGAGGAGTTATCACAACGGGTTCATCAACTTGAGGCTACTATATTAACATTACGAGAACAAGCGGCGGGGGTTCAAAACTCCCCAAGGGAACCAAAGATTAGCCTCCCTGCCAAGTTTGATGGTACCAGATCTCTCTTTCGAGGTTTCCTGAATCAAGTTCGTTTGGTGATTCAGTTACATCCCAATCGGTATCCAACTGATGCTGCCCGTGTGGGATTAATAGGAACCTTGCTAAGCGGTACAGCGTTAGCATGGTTTGCACCACTTCTTGAGAAGAAATCACCATTACTGGAGGATTTCGAGGCATTCGTTAAGGAGTTTCAAGCTAGTTTTGGAGATACGGATAGCACTAGGACTGCAATAAACAAGATTCGAAGACTCCGACAAGGAGATCGTCCCGCTTCAGCTTATGCCGCAGATTTCCGTCTCTTGGCATGCGACATCCCTTGGGATGAGGCAGCCTTAATGGATCAATTCCGTCAGGGTTTGCGTAACGATGTCAAAGATCTTCTTCTTACTTTCCATGAAGATCCAAAGTCTCTTACTGAAGCTATTAGCCGAGCTGTGCGATGTGATAATCGCCTATTTGAGCGACGTTCTGAACGTCAACAAATGTTACGCCGCCAACCGGAACAGACATACGCTTCTATAGTCGCCACACCGCCACAAGGTTCTAGACCCGTTACGAGGGATGGTCCCACTCCGATGGAAATAGAGTCGACACAACGTCGAGGGCCCTTATCAAATGCTGAGAAACAACGACGTCGGGCGCATCGCCTATGCCTCTACTGTGGTGGTCCAGGACATATAGCTGTGAATTGTCCACATAAACCCAGGCGTCAAGTTTACCAAGTAAGTGCACATGACAACCCTACATCAAGTTCTACTATCACTTCTAATAACTTAAGTACTAAGCCTAATAGCCCATGCCATGAGAATAGATTTGATGTCTTGAGCCAATTAGAGGATGTGTTAAACGAATAAGTCCGGCCAAAATAGGAGCCATTTTGTTGGACCATCCTAGTTATGTAGAGTCAGTACCTAGTTGTGGTTCCATTTCATCAAATCAAGTTAGTAGAGTTTTTTCTGCACAAGTCGAGCTTAGCACATCTACAGGTCATCGCGCCCTAGCCTCTGCCCTCCTAGATTCCGGAGCCAATTCTTGTTTCATGGATCGCGAGTTTGCATTGACTCAAAACATCATCTTGAAAAAACTCCCAAACCCAGTAGCTGTAGGAGTCATCGATGGTCGCCCTATAGCATCAGGAGATATAGTCGAAGAGTCTGAACCAATTCGTGTAGTCCTAGGTAATTTGGCTAGTGTCATCTCATTTAACATCATTAGTAGTCCGGAGCACTCTCTAGTTCTTGGTCTTCCTTGGTTTGAGTTACATAACCCAACCATTGATTGGAGAAAAAGAACTATTGAAGAGGTCACCGTACAATCCAAGTCTCTTGAAGCTCCAACTAAAGATCTAGGATCCCCCACAATTTCAACAATCTCTATACATCAATTACGAGAGGATGGAAGAAAGGAAGACATGATGGTATTTGCGGTTTTAGCAACTCCCTCATCTAGCTCACAAGAATTGGGGGTCCAACTACCAAAGAAGTACATAGAATTCTCCGATGTGTTCGATAAGGTGAAGGCTAATAGACTACCAGAGCATCGACCATATGATTGCCCAATTGATTTGCAGCCAGGAAAAGAGCCACCATGGGGACCAATTTATAATCTTTCGCCCACGGAGTTAGAGGTTCTTCGAGAATATATCAATGAGAACTTGGCAAATGGTTTTATCCAACATTCAAAATCTCCTGCTGGTGCACCCATCTTTTTCGTTAAGAAGAAAGATGGTACGCTTCGTATGGTCGTGGATTATCGAGGCTTGAATAAAGTGACCGTTAGAAACCGATATGCTCTCCCATTGATCTCAAGCCTTCTAGAACGCCTCAGTGAAGCAAAGTATTTCACGAAGTTAGATCTTCGAGGTGCCTACAACCTTGTTCGAATTCGTCCTGGGGATGAATGGAAGACGGCGTTCCGCACTCGCTATGGTCATTTTGAGTACACAGTGATGCCTTTTGGCCTCACGAATGCACCAGCAGTCTTCCAACATATGGCGAATGATATTTTTCGAGACTTCCTCGATATCTTCATCATTGTTTACCTGGATGATATCTTGATCTACTCAAAAACTCAAGAAGAACATGATATACATGTTCGCCAAGTTTTGCAACGGCTACGAGAGTATGGTCTCTATGCAAAATTGGAGAAGTGTAGTTTCGACCAATGTCAAGTGGAGTTTTTGGGGTACATAGTCTCTTCAAATGGCATCTCTATGGATCCATCAAAGGTTCAAACAATTTTGGATTGGCAAACACCACAGTCCGTGCGAGATGTGCAATGTTTTTTGGGGTTCGCAAACTTTTATCGCAAGTTCATCAAAGATTATTCAAAAATTGTGTTGCCCCTCACTCAACTGACGCACAAGAATCGACCATTTGTATGGAGTATAGATGCGAACTCTGCATTTGAGGGTTTAAAGCAAGCATTTACATCCGCACCAATCTTAATCCATGTTGATCCAATGAGGCGCTTTATACTTGAAGCTGATGCATCGGATTTCGCACTCGGAAGTGTACTATCCCAAATTGGTGATGATGGTGAACTGCACCCGGTGGCTTTTCACTCACGAAAATTTGAAGCCGCAGAAATCAACTATGAGATTCACGACAAAGAGCTTCTTGCCATTGTGGATTCTTTTCAACAATGGCGTCATTTTCTGGAGGGTTCTTCTCAGCAGATTATTGTCTACAATGATCATAAAAATCTAACATACTTTCAAAGTGCTCGAGTCTTGAATCGACGACAAGCTCGTTGGGCGCAGTTCTTAACTCGTTTCGATTTTGTAATTCTATATCGCCCTGGGATGCAACAAGGAAAAGCAGATGCTTTATCTAGACGTTCGTATATGGAACTTCAACCTGGAGAGGCCGCATTTGAAAGCCAAAAGCAAATCCTCTTAGGTCCTGATCGTCTACGAATAATGGCAATGCATACCATCAACACACCGGGAGATTCAAGGCTTCTTGATTCCATTCGTGAGCAGATTGCGACTGATGCGTTCGCCCAAGAGGTTTTGAGCCATATTATCCCAAATCGTGCATCTAGCTCCCAAACTCAAAATCCTCGTCTAGACTACACCCAGTTTAGTTGGCATGATGGGTTACTTTTTCGACAAACTCTCTTGTATGTGCCTGACGGTCCTTCTCGACTCAAAGTCATGCAACAATGTCATGACACACCAATGGCGGGACACTTCGGCATCCACAAGACTTTTGAGTTGATTTCTCGCCGATATTGGTGGCCACGGCTTCACCATTTTGTTACGGATTATGTTCGTAGCTGTGATACATGTTGCCGATCAAAAAAGCCTCGACATCATCCATATGGCTTATTACAGCCAATGCCTATTCCGGAGAGCCCATGGAAATCTATTTCCTTGGACTTTATTACGGATCTTCCACCTTCCAAGGGATTTGATTCGATTCTCACGGTTGTCGATCGTTTTACGAAGATGGCACATTTCCTTCCATGCACAAAGACCATTACTAGTCAAGAGACAGCTGATTTACTCATGCGGGAGGTGTTTCGCCATCATGGTCTTCCGGATGATATTATCAGTGATCGGGGTCCCCAATTCATCTCGAAATTTTGGCGGCACATGCTCAAACTCTTACATACTTCTTGTAAACTCTCTTCCGGCTACCATCCAGAGACTAATGGGCAGAGTGAGCGCACCAACCAAACAGTCGAGCAATATCTACGTTGTTTTGTCAACTATCAACAAGATGATTGGGTGGATTTACTACCTTTGGCAGAATTTGCTTATAACAACTCCGAGCATTCTTCTACTGGATATTCCCCATTTTTTGCAAACATTGGGTACCATCCTCGTTGGACGATGCTTGAACATCCTGAACTCCCAAAAAACCCAGCTGCTGAAGATCGGCTCACTCGACTCCAAGAAGTTCAGGATATGCTTTTGCATCATTTATGTGAAGCCCAAAACACTCAAAAGAAGATTGCTGACCGTCATCGGCGTGATTCATCGACTACATTTCAAGTAGGCGATCGTGTATGGCTCTTACAAGGTAGCATTAAAACGACCCGACCTTGCTACAAATTGGATTATCAACGTTTTGGCCCATATGTCATAAGTGGTAAGATCAATGATGTGACATTTCGTCTTGATCTTCCTCCTCATATGCGTCTTCACCCGGTCTTCCATGTTTCACTTTTGGAGCCCTACACAACGAGCTCTATTCCGGGTCGTGTTACACCTCCCCCACCTCCAATTGACGTTTCCAATGGCTCTGAATATGAGGTTGCCGCTATCCTCGACTCCAAGATCATTCGCAACAAACTATACTACTTGGTTGATTGGTTAGGCTATACACCTAATGATCGAACATGGGAGCCTGCCGAACATCTTGCCAATGCCTCCGACATGGTTGTTGCATTTCACAACCAATATCCTCATAAACCAAGTCTGAACTCTTTTCTTCCGACTCGTGCAACTCGTCATCGAAAAGGGGGGATAATGTCATGACGACATACATCTTGGCTTATCATGACATTCATCTTGGCGAACCAGGAATCGAACCCATAACCTCTTGGTTTACATATTGTACTTTAACCATTGTAATAACATATGTGAGATGTAATCATAATAATTATATGTTTAGTTATTACGAGATATTTAGAACATTCTAGATTATTCTAGAATGTTCTTGAATATTTCATGATTATATTTATTATTATTATTATTCATAAATATCTAAAATATTCTAGAACATTCTAGAATACTCCATAAGGGCCTATAAATAAGAGTCCATACACTCATCACAACTCATTCGGTTCAACACCAGTCTTTAGCCCTTAGCCTACTCCTTGTAATCTTCTTTCTCATAATATAATCTCATTCCCATTTCTTATCTCTCACTTATACTTTTCTCTCTCTCGCACTCTCTCCCTTTTTCACTCTCTTTTGCTATCACTATCGCTATCTCTACCGCTCTCGCCATCTCTATCGTTATCGTTATCTCTATCGCCATCGCTCTCTCTCTGCTTCCTACTCAAGAGTCACGACACCAGGCAAGTTCACACTTGGCCTAATGGGTTGTCTCAATCCCGAAGATTAAAAGTAATCCTCCCCTTCTTTACACTCTCGTTTAACCCTCACACTTATCCACGTGTATAGAATACTACGGTAAATACTCACCACAGGATATTATATGGTCATGCCCCTAACATACTCCCCCTCTTTAAAACATTATACTCTTGCAATGGAAAGTTAGTTCTAAGAGTATTTTCGCGTTCCCATGTGGCATCTTTGATAGATTTATCCATCCATTTAATTTTAAATTCTCGGATTATTTTAGTACGCAATTTTTTTGTTTTAACATTGAGAATTCTTTCTGGTACATGTGGTTTAGAAGATAATTCTTCAGAAGTAATTAGAGTTTTAGTTGTAATTGTATTGTCTCCAGAACCTAGAAGTTCTTTTAGACGACTTACATGAAAAACTGGATGAATTTCAACGCCATTGGGAAGAGTGACACGATAGGCTGATGAACCAATGCGTTTGAGGACTGTAAAAGGTCCAAAAAACCGTGGGGCTAACTTAGCGCACTTACCTGTAGAGAATGTCTTAGAATTGTGAGGTACACGTAAAAATACCTTCTATCCAGGGTTGAATACACGAGGATGCCTATTATGATCGGCGTAAAAACGCGGTCTATCTTGAGTTTTTTTTATATTATCTCATGCAATATGCAACATATCTTGCATATCCCGAAGAAATTTTTGCGTACTTTGCAACTCATCATGATGTATATTAGCATAATCACTAGCATCGGTTTCAAGTGAGAAAGGCTTGGACGGGTTCGGTAATAGAAGAGTTGGAACCTAACACACATGCGCTTTGAGTGTCTCAAATGATTTGTCAAGTTGTTTATTCCATGAAATTGGTTTGACAGACTTACATGGATGACCTTTTAAAAGGTAAGTTAATGGCATAGTCAATTTAGAATAATTACGAATTGATTTTCGTAAAAATCCATCCAACAAATCCTAGGAATGATCGAAGTTCACGAATATTACGAGGAATGGGCCAAAGTTTAACCTTTTCAATACAAGAAGTTTCAATTTCAATGCCATTTTCCATAATTAAATGACCTAGGTACACAATAAATTTTTGGAAAAAAACCCACATTTTGAATGTTTTGCATAAAAAGAGTTGTCACGCAGCTTTTGCAAAACAAATCAAACATGTTGAACATGATCTTGCAAGGTACGACTATATGTCAGAATATCATCCAAGAAAACGACAACAAAATCACCGAGTTGATCTTGGAAAACGTCATTCATCGCTAGTTGGAATGTGGCTAGACCATTAGTCAACCCGAAAGGCATGACTAAAAACTCATAATGGCCATGGCGCATATAGAAAGCGGTTTTAGGAATATCATCCTCTGCAATGTGAATCTGATGATAACCTATTCGTAAGTCAATTTTTGTAAAATATCGGGCTCCATGCAAACGATCAATCAAATCATCGGCATGAGGTAACGGATCAACTTTTTTAATTGTCATTTTATTTAAACGGCGATAATTGACACACATTCGTCATGAACCTTCCTTCTTCTTAACTAATAGAACTAGCGCACCCCAAGGTGATTTACTATACCTAATGTGGCCCATACTCAAGTATTCCTTAAGTTGTTTAACGATCTCATCCTCTTCTAATCAACTAAGTCGATAAGCTGGAATGCTCACAGGAGCAACGCCAGGGATGAGTTCAATTTGGTGGTCCACATTACGTTTTGGTGGTAAAGAAAGCGACAATTCGTTAGGAAACACGTCTTGAAAATCGTCTAAAATAGAGTCGAGTAATTGTCGTTCATAATTTGGTAATTGTGTGGCGTCAAGTTTAAAATAATAAAATTGAAGCACATGATCAATTACACACAAATAAATTGATGGACTAGAATACTCACTTAAAGATTTGGAAGACACAAGTGAACGAGAATGAAGTTTGGAACATTGAATAAAATGTTTACAATTATTAAGTTCAAATGTGATTGAGTGATTAACCCAATCAATGGACAAAGAACGGTTTTTATTAAAAAACCAAGGGTATCTTAAAATGACATCTTCGGATTGTAGTTTCATAACATGAAAGTCTAGCTTCTCCAAATAGGTATCTATTTGAATTGGCAGTTGATAAACAATGCCACTGATGTATTGAACGCTTCCATTTGCCATGTGAACTTGATAGATATGATCACTTGCGTTTATGTGGAGTTCCATTTGTTGCACAAAGTGATCATTAAGAAAATTGTGAGAACTACCAGAATCAAACAAGAAATGTGCTTGTGTTCCATTGATATACCCAATTGCTTAGGGTAAATCATTAGGTCCAAGTAAATGTGAAGGAAAAGTGCATTCACATGAACTTAAGTGGCTAGTATGAACTTCCACAACATCAAAAGACTTACCTGTGTGACTCATAGATTTGTCTTGAGGAGGGTGTTCATTGATTTCCTCTCAAGATGACGACAAGTATCCTTTGTGTGGCCCTACTTCTTGCAATATGCACAAAAGAGGTTCAGTTTCTTTGAGTCGCGGTCAAGAGTGTCACTGGATTGCTTACGTTTCCCAATGAACTTGACATTCAGAGTTTTGGTGAACTCAGGTTTATTGTGGTCTTTCTTGGAAGTCCTATGGTACCGAAGTACAATGTTGACGACTTCCTCGAAAGTTGTGGGGTCCTTGTCATGGACAATCCAATGGTAATTCCCATTGGGAATACCATTCAAAAAGCAAGCGACAAACCATTTCTCACCCGTAAGTCCCGATTTTTGGATCTGGGTCCGAGCATGATGCGCATAATCCTCGAGAGAGGTAAATGGCTTGCTCATCAACGTCAGTAACTTTTGTGCTTGTTTGGTTTGAGAAGGTGGCTGCAAGAATAGTTTCTTAAAAATATCGACGAAACCTTCCCAAGTGGTCGGTAAGTTCTTTGCAGTCCTTAAGCCACGCCACCAAGTAGCAGCTCGGCCACCTAACTCACGACCGACATAACCAATTTTTACAGCATCGAGCTTGGTATGGAGCTCAAAGTGAGACTCCCAACGACCAAGCCAAGTGCTAATGGCCTCCTTGGTTCTTTCTTTCTTATCTCCCTTGAATGGCGTGACTACGAAAGAAGGTTCACCTTCTTTCTTGGACTCAATAGTCAATTCTTGGAATTTCTTTTCCAAAGCCATATTGGCTTGCCTCATTTCGGCCAATTGATTCAAGGTAGTAGTGAGCCATTGCTCAATAGTGATCTCAGCTTGTGTGCGAGATGCAAATTAGAGTTGAGAGGTCTCGATTGGAGAGATCGCTCCAACAATGTTCAAAATTTGTTCCATGATGCAAGTTGTGTGTATGCAATATAAATAAGGAGGTTTAGAAAATACACAAGCAAAATGAATGCTTGAAATTTTGATTGGAAGAACTTTATCCAAGAAAGCATCTCACGTCTTTACCCTTGTAGACATATGAGATGTGATTCAAGATTCGATAACTATGGTAACACTATGGTGTTTTAAAAACCATGGGGGAAAACATAACTAAGATGTCTTTCTCCGATCTCTATCTTGAGTAATCATGGCGGCTCCCTGAGGCTCAACCATGGTTCTAACATCAATGTAATTTCCTAGTTAGCCTTATATTAATGCCAACCCAGCATGTATTGATATGGTTGAGAAAGTGTATTACATGAAAAAACAAGTGCATTCGCAAGTAATATTCTAGTCTTGCGAGTAACAAGCAAATGTTATGACAAAAACGATAAAATAAGGCACTATCCATAAGAGTTAAGCAATGACGAAAACAAGGGTCAAAAAACCGATGCACTACCTACTAAAAAAACTATGTCACAAATAAATGGGAGGTGCAAGGTATGCACATATACATCCCAATATGGTGGTTGTAATTTGCACAATTGTGACATAAGCCACAAATTGATACAAGTGGTGGTGGTGTTGTGCGCAACAATGTAGTACTGAAATCTATGAGTAAAACATCAATAGGGGAACTCATGTGCTTTTACTCGAGTTCCAAGGCTCGATAATATGAGTTAAACCTAGATGACTCGTTGGAAAAATCGTTCAAAAAACGGCATGATGCCCACTCAATACTAAAAAATAGTCTACACAGAAGCGTTACATCATAGGTAAACGCACGTAAATACTTTAAACATGAAAAGGAAGGGAAAAAGAGAGTTAATTGTGGGTGGGTAAATGACAATTACGAGAAAATCATACAAAAGTGAAATGACAATTTGTGTAATTAGAAATTAATTAGAATAATAATCAATTAGGTGTATGGAACATTAAGCATGCCTTAAGGTAAGAAACCCTAGGGTAGTCGACATGGACCTGTTGAAGACCACCATATATCCCTAGAAACGGCCAACTAATGGTGCAATAGAGAGTAAAGTGGCATAGGTAAGCGGCATACACCTCGTCAAGGCCACAACATCCCATAGAATCGGCCAAGTGATGGCTCAATAGAGAGTAAAGTGGGATAGGTAGGTGACATACACTTCGTCAAGGCCACATTATTCCATAGAATCGGCCAAGTGATGGCTCAATAGAGAGTAAGGTGGGATAGGTAGGCAACATACACCTCGTCAAGACTACAACATCCCCTAGAATCAGCCAAGTGATGGCTCAATAAAGGGAACGCGCCATACTCAACATCATATGCAAAAGGGCCATGAGGTGCACGTGTGCGATTAAGGCAAACACCCTCGACCCAATGCACAAGATAATTATTACCGTAAGAGATGGCTTAAGAGAAGGGAGAGTGGGGGGATACATCGCAATATGCAAAAGGGCCATGAGTTGAGCGTGTGCAATTAGTGCAAACACGCTCGACCCGATGCGTAAGTAGATTAACATCCCATACCGCCAGATATTAAGATGACTAATACCTTGTAAGAGATAAACACAATCGTTGAGATGAAAGCCTAGCCCGCATCACCGGTGTCTAAGACAACAACCTTTTGACATAATGTCCTTATGAGGGTAGCTAAGCCTCATATTTATACCTTTTCCTAGGCCCCTTGAATAGATGGGCCTTTCTAAAAGGCTCTCCATTCATTGGTTGTCCAAATCATGATAGTGCATGCACATGTCATTCCCTCTATCCAATCACATTAGTCCCCTTTTTAACATTAGTGAACATACCCTTCACTTATGTAAATATTAGTGATTTACCCTAACCTACGTTATGTGTACATAATAGTTGGGGGTTGGAATCAAAAGAGCATACCAGGACGTCGACTCGTCGAAAACAATGTCTCGACTTACTCAGACTTGTTTGATTCAGGGGTTATTGTCGAATACTGGTCTATAATCGTTGTATTTGTTGGGATTACGGTCCCTTCGGATGGGATGGTCGGATCCGGTTTTCGGTTTCGGATCCGGATGACGAAGACCCCGGTTTCGGTACCGGATGACGAATGTACCCGGAGAGCGATCCGGATGCAGGGACATATCCGTGAATATGTTCGCTATGGGCCCCTGAGGCTACAGTTGTAAATAGCCCAAAGTCATATGAGTATAAATATGACTTAGGGCAAACTGTTTTGTTGTCGCTTCCTATTTTTCTGTTTTTCCACTTTAGAGGAGTGAAGAGGGAGCAGCCGTGAGAGAGAGAGATAGAGCGCGAGAGAGGAAGAGGACGACGCCTCTGTGTATTTCCGCCGCCTGTGGCGAGGACAGCGAGCTCAAGGTCGTCGCCTTGGAGCTCGTCACTGTATACTTCTCTTTGTATAGCGTTGTTTGGAGTCTTGTACTCCCGTGGTTTTTCCCCTCTAGGGTTTTCCACGTAAATCCCTGTGTAATCGTGTATTTCTCTCTTTGGTTCCTATTTTCTGCTTCATTGATCCGTGATTACTCGGTTGTGGCCGAAGAAGAAGGTAAATCAAATCGTTGATTTCTCAACAATCTGGTATCAGAGCGAACTGCTGCAGAAAATGGAAGGCGGCGGCAGCGGGCAGCCGGGGATGATGGTGCTGAATGCACAGAATTATGCCGACTGGAAGATCAAGATGGAGGATCTTCTGATTGTTCGGGACCTGTACGAACCGATTGACAGGTCGGAAATACCGAAGGGGGTACTTGAGTCGGAGTGGAAGCTCCTGAACCGGAAAGCCGTAGCGACGATCCGACAATATGTCGATGTAAGCGTCCTACAACATGTGGCGAACGACACCAACGCATATGAAATGTGGAAGAAGCTGTCGGGTCTCTACGAGAGGAAGAATGCGTTGAACCGGACCTCCCTGATGAGGAAGATTGTGAATCTCAAGTACCGGGACGGCGAGAGTATGGTGGAACACGTAAGCACGTTCATGGGATTCGTGAATCAGCTTGCGGCGATCAAGTTCCCGTTGGAGGATGCAATGCAAGCCATCATCCTGATGTGTACATTGCCGGACAGCTGGGAGAACTTGGTGGTGACTCTCAGCACCTCCTGCACCGAAGATAACTTGTCCTTGCAAACGGTAAAGACAAGTATTTTGAACGAAGAAGCGCGTCGGAGAGACAAGGAACCGGCCTCCGACCCGAAGGCGCTACTTACCGAATCGGATCGGGGAAGACAATGGAACCGGAGTCCGCAAAGACGGGAGAAGTCGGGGACCCGGTCGCAGTCAAGAGGAAGGCCCACATGCTTCCACTGTGGGAAGCCGGGGCACTTCCGAAAGAATTGTCGGCATTACCGAAAAGACAACGGAGCCGACGACACCGATTCGAAGAAGTCACCGGAGAGAAACGGTGCATACCGGGGAGCCACGGACCGGAGAGGTTCGGATCGGCGAGGGCAGGACCGTAAAGGAACGATGGCACTCGCGGCAAGTGAGGAAGAAATCATGCTCATCACCGAAGAAGGTGAGCTAAACATTGCCGGCGATGAGACGACCTGGGTGGTCGATTCCGGAGCATCGTTCCACCTGACCCCGGAGAGAAGATACTTCTCATCCTACACAGCCGGTGAGCATGGCTGTGTTCGGATGGGAAACGAAGGTACGTGCCGGATTGCCGGCATAGGAGATGTGTGGTTAACAACCCCGACCGGATGCAAAATGCTGCTGAAGAATGTCCGACACGTTCCGGAGGTCCGACTGAACCTGATTTCGGCCGGGAGGCTAGATGACGAAGGTTACACGGGTAGCATCCAGAACGGCGTAATGAAGTTCAGCAAGGGGAGCCTGATAGTGGCTCGGGCCCGGAAAGACAACACACTGTACCTAATGACTGCCCGGTTATGTCCGGAAGAGCTGAATGTGGCAGCCGACACTGCCGGTGAGCTGTGGCACAAAAGACTGTGCCACATGAGTGAGAAAGGGATGAAGAGGCTTGCAGATGACAACCTTATCCCAGTGAAGCATGTGCACCTGGATAAGTGCACCGACTGTCTGGCCGGTAAGCAAAACCGGACCTCCTTCCACTCAAGGCCACCGACGAGACGTAGCGCACCATTGGAGTTGGTGCACACCGATGTGTGTCAGGTAGAAACGAAGTCACATGGCGGAGCCCAGTACTTCGTAACATTCATTGATGATCACAGCCGGAAGCTGTGGACGGCCCCGTTGAAGACAAAGGACCAAGTATTGTCCGTCTTCAAAGATTTCCACGCGAGAGTGGAAAGGGAATCCGGCAAGAAGCTGAAAGCGATACGAGCGGATAACGGAGGGGAATACCGGGGGCAGTTCCAGGAGTACTGTCGCTCGAAGGGAATCCGGCTCGAGTTTACTGTGCCGAAGACGCCGGAACTGAACGGGCTGGCCGAGAGGATGAACCGGACCATAATGGAGAGGGTCCGGAGTATGCTGGCGCATGCGAAATTACCCAAGGGATTTTGGGCTGAGGCAATGTCGACGGCGACATATGTGATAAACAGATCACCCTCAGTACCTTTGGACGGAGACACGCCGCAGAGAGTGTGGACCGGTAAGGAAGTGTCCTACCGGCATCTGAAGGTGTTCGGGTGTCTCGCATACGTGCATGTGGCAAGGGACCGGAGAGGAAAGCTAGATCCAAAAACCCGGCCATGCATATTCCTCGGTTACGGCGACGACGAGTTCGGCTACCGAGTATGGGACCCGGTCGACAAGAAGATATTCCGGAGTCGTGATATCATCTTCATGGAGAACAACACACTCGCCGACTGGGAGTCGGAGAAGAAGATGAAGAGCTCCAAGTCGACCGGTGAGAATCAACTCTACGAGGAGCAGTCCCGACCGGCAAGGGACCGGTTAGCACTCGAGGATCCGGCCGAAGACGGTGTAGAAATAGAACCGGCCGAAGAAGATGAAAATGATACCGGAACCGGCCCCGATCCCGAAATGGATTCGGATGAAGAAGAAGAATCGGAACAACCGGTTACCGAAGCTCCGGAACGGAGATATCCTCTAAGAGAGAGAAGGGCCCCCCGGAGATTTCCGGAACCAGAGCACGTGCTGCTAACCGACGAGGGGGAGCCGGAGAGCTTTGAAGAAGCAAAGCATGACACCCAGAGCCGCAGGTGGTTGAGTGCCATGCAGGACGAGATGGATTCCCTGCATGAGAACCACACATATGAACTTGTGGAGTTGCCGAAAGGAAAGCGGGCACTTCGAAACAAGTGGGTGTTCAAGCTGAAACCGGGAGATGCCGGAAACCCCCCGAGATACAAAGCCAGGATCGTGGTGAAGGGGTTTCAGCAGAAGAAGGGCGTCGACTTCGACGAGATATTTGCCCCGGTAGTGAAGATGACCTCTATCCGGACGGTGCTAAGCATAGCGGCAAGCATGGACCTCGAGGTAGAACAGATGGACGTGAAGACGGCATTCCTTCACGGTGACCTCGATGAAGAGATCTACATGCAGCAACCGGAAGGGGGTGTTCAAGCTGAAACCGGGAGATGCCGGAAACCCCCCGAGATACAAAGCCAGGATCGTGGTGAAGGGGTTTCAGCAGAAGAAGGGCGTCGACTTCGACAAGATATTTGCCCCGGTAGTGAAGATGACCTCTATCCGGACGGTGCTAAGCATAGCGGCAAGCATGGACCTCGAGGTAGAACAGATGGACGTGAAGACGGCATTCCTTCACGGTGACCTCGATGAAGAGATCTACATGCAGCAACCGGAAGGATTCGAGGAGAAAGGGAAGGAGCACCTGGTATGCCGGTTGAAGAAGAGCCTTTACGGACTGAAGCAGGCTCCCCGACAATGGTACCGGAAGTTCGACTCCTTCATGACCGACGAAGGGTACCTCAAAACGCAGTCCGACCACTGCGTGTTTGTGAAGAAGTTCGAAGGAGGAGACTCTCTAATACTCCTCCTGTACGTGGACGACATGTTGATCGTCGGACGGGACCAGGTCAAGATACGGATGCTGAAGAAGGCTCTTCACCGAACCTTCTCAATGAAGGACCTGGGTCCGGCGAGGCAAATACTAGGGATGCACATCATCCGGGACCGGAAGAAGAAGCAGTTGTGGCTGTCACAGGAGAAGTACGTGACGAAGGTACTTCACCGGTTCAACATGTCGGAAGCGAGACCGGTCGGATCATCCCTCCCGACAAACTGCAAGCTGTCCAGCAAGCAAAGTCCCAAGACAAAGGCTGAAAAGGGGGATATGATGAAAGTGCCGTATGCCTCAGCCGTCGGGAGCTTGATGTACGCCATGGTGTGTACGAGACCGGACATCGGATATGCAGTTGGAGTGGTGAGCCGGTACATGAGCAATCCCGGCAAAGAGCATTGGACCGCGGTCAAGTGGATACTCCGATACCTGAAGGGCACGGCAAACGTGTGCCTCCGATTCGGCTCCGGAAAGCCCGAACTCGACGGCTTTACCGATTCGGATATGTCGGCTGATGCAGATACCAGCCGGTCCACATCAGGGTATGTGATGACGTATGCAGGGGGAGCTGTTTCATGGCAGTCGAGGCTGCAGAAGACGGTTGCGCTGTCAACCACGGAGGCGGAGTACATGGCGGCTGTTGAAGCCGGCAAGGAAATAATATGGATGAAGGACTTCATTAGAGAGCTCGGTATCCGGCAGGAGGAGTACCGACTCTACTGCGACAGTCAGAGTGCAATCCACCTTGCAAAGAACGCGGCCTATCACTCCCGGACGAAGCACATCCAGCGAAGATATCACTGGATCCGGGAAAGGATAGAAGACAAGGAGTTCGTGCTGACGAAGATCCACACGGACGAGAACGGGTCGGATATGCTGACCAAGGTGCTCACACCCGACAAGCTGGAAGCATGCCGGAAGAGGATCGGATTGGAGAAACATCCCATGCCGAAGTGAAGGGGGAGTTTGTTGGGATTACGGTCCCTTCGGATGGGATGGTCGGATCCGGTTTTCGGTTTCGGATCCGGATGACGAAGACCCCGGTTTCGGTACCGGATGACGAATGTACCCGGAGAGCGATCCGGATGCAGGGACATATCCGTGAATATGTTCGCTATGGGCCCCTGAGGCTACAGTTGTAAATAGCCCAAAGTCATATGAGTATAAATATGACTTAGGGCAAACTGTTTTGTTGTCGCTTCCTATTTTTCTGTTTTTCCACTTTAGAGGAGTGAAGAGGGAGCAGCCGTGAGAGAGAGAGATAGAGCGCGAGAGAGGAAGAGGACGACGCCTCTGTGTATTTCCGCCGCCTGTGGCGAGGACAGCGAGCTCAAGGTCGTCGCCTTGGAGCTCGTCACTGTATACTTCTCTTTGTATAGCGTTGTTTGGAGTCTTGTACTCCCGTGGTTTTTCCCCTCTAGGGTTTTCCACGTAAATCCCTGTGTAATCGTGTATTTCTCTCTTTGGTTCCTATTTTCTGCTTCATTGATCCGTGATTACTCGGTTGTGGCCGAAGAAGAAGGTAAATCAAATCGTTGATTTCCCAACAGTATTCACATTGTATCTTGGACAAACTAGATTTAGGACAATTATGTAAATATGTCAAAGGGCAGTTGCCCTAGCCCAATTAGTATATATTGGGCTTTGTAACATAGTTTGTGGTTGTTGCTATTGTTAGAGAGTTGTTGCCTCCATGTATTGTAACTATTCTAAATCAAAACGGTTACATTGTGTGCCTCTTTCTCTCTCTCTCTCTCTCATTCTGTTCTCTGATCTTGCCCTCAACTTGTGCACTCAGTGATCTTCATCTCAAAGTGTTGTTGATGTTTCCACATTGACAGTCTCAGTTCCCAACATCTGGTATCAGAGCGACAGGTTCTTTAACTTGATGTTGGCCATCATTTTCTTTCAACAACTCTTTTGCCCCCATCTTCCTAAAGATCTAGAGTTCAAGATCTCATCTGGAGAAGAGAAAGAAAACTGAAGATTCGCATTCTGCTTCGCTAAATCCCTCTTAAGGTAAGCCAGTCAGTTGTACATTGCTTCTATGATTAGAGTCACTAGGAGGGGAATCTCCATCAAATCGGCCTCAATCGTGCTTTACCAAGTTAAACACTTTCTACTTGCTTGTCGTAATCGCTCAAAGAAGATCCTACCCTAGGAACAACCCCCTTCCATGCTTCATTCGGCCAGATAACATTCATGAAGGTGAGTTGGATCTGTCCCTCTTATTGTCGTAGTCAACCGAAGTAGGATCGACCTGGATAATTGGCACATAATTTGTGATCAGCATCTTGAAATCGACATTCAAAATCGAATCGGCAATGTCGACTAACTATAGTCACTTCAGACAGAACCCGCCAATAGTCGAAGTCGATTCGACTTGTGTTCGAATCCGACTAGAACGATATCGGGTAAGCCAGTTGGTTGCATCCCACCAACATTTATAGTTAACTCCGAACGGAGTCTAGCAAGCTGACACATGGGATCAACATCCGGCTCATCAGAAATGAATCTAAGGAAGTTCGATGGATCGAACTTCAACTTCTGAAAGGAGCAAATGCAAGACTATCTGATAGTCAAGGGTAAGATAGATCCAATCGAGAACAAAAACCCTCTAGAAGGAATCAAGCCGAATGAGTGGACAAAACTCAATAGAATGGTTAGAGCCACCATTCGGATGCACCTGTCGAAGTTAGTGTATTTCATGAAGATGGAATATGCGCGGAAACGTATGTGTGAGGATCTGTCGTAGTGTTAAGCAAACAATACAGAAGGAAGGCAAGAGAATAAATAGAAGATATACACGATTTAAGCTTTAATGGAAGCTCTGATTATGTGTTTGTTCTCTCTCTCTCTCTCTCCTCGACTCGATACAAGAGTGATCAAGAGGTCTCTCTTTACAACTTTAGGTTATCGCTTATATACTAAGCTCTAACTCTTTGGATGAGTTCACACTAAGATACCAAGTGGAAGGAGTCAACCTTTTATGCCAACAAACTCCCCCATAAAAGGACTACTCTTCCTTGCATGCACAAGTGTTTGGGGTTATCTCCCCTGTAAACCTAGATTACAAAATTAATCTAAATTTATATTTACAAGTCATTCGGCATGTGGCTGAGTTGCCAGAGATGTGTTCAATGTCTAGCCTGGTTCGGCTAGTTGGTCAGATTGATTGGTCGGAGTTGATCGGTTCGACTTACCTTCTACTCCTCGTTCGGCCTTCTTCTACTCATGTGGCTGAGTTGGCAAAGATGTGTTCAATGTCTAGCCTGGTGCGGCTAGTTGGTTGGATTGACTAGTTTGAGTTGATCGGTTCGACTTACCTTCTACTCCTCATTCGGCCTTCTTTTGCTTGGTGCTTGTCACAATTCCATCTTTGTCCTTAGTGTTCTGAAGCGTTGATCTAGGAGTGGCTTCGTCAGGCAATCAACGATATTCACCTCGGTGTTGATCTTTCGAACTTCGACCTTTTTCTCGGTTATGAGCTCCCAGATGTGATGATATCGCACCTCAATATGCATTGTCTTCGCGTGATAGACAGGATTGTTGATGAGGTGTATTTCGCTTTGTGAGTCGCAATAGATGGTCGGGCATTGGTTGGTCATTTCGGCTTGTAGATAAGAAATCGGCAGTCAATCGATGCAACTAGATCGCTTCTTTTGTTGCCTCCGATGTTGCAATGTACTCATCCTCTATGGTCGACAGGGCCATGCACTCTTGAAGCTTCGACCTCCATGATATAGCACCGGCACCATAGGTGAAAATATAGCCTGATGTTGACTTTCGATTGTCCGTATTGCTGGCATAGTCGGAGTCAGTTTTGCCTTTGACTTCGGCTAAGGTTGTCAAACCAAAAGTCAGTTGTGTGTTTTTTATCCCTCTCAGGTACCTGAAGATGTGCTTGAAGACCTCCTAATGCTTCCATCCTGGATTTGACATGTACCAGCTGACCATCCCCATGACATAGGCTAGGTCAAGTCAGGTCACCACCATTGTGTACATGATACTCCGTACGGCCGATGCATAGGCCACCTTTCCATTAAGCTCTATCTCCTTGTCCGTTGAAGGAGAGTCTCTATCCGATAGTCGGATCGACGTCGGAAGCGGTGTTGGTGTTGGCTTTGCATTCTCCATGTTGAAGCGCTTCAACACCATTCGGATATAGTTGGACTGGGAGAGTCGAAGAGTCTTGGGTTGTTTGATTTCGCTCGATCCTCATACACAATATGTGACGAACTTGTCCGAGTTCCTTTGTCACAAATTTGTCATGAAGGCTCTGTTTTAGCTTCCTTATTTCTGTTTGATTGCTACCTGCAATCAATATGTCATCAACATATAGGATCAAGTAAATCCTAGACTTGTCGGCCAGTTGCTGAATGTACATGCATGGGTCGGAGTCTGATCGGCGGCCAAGCTGCCTGATGTAGGAGTCAAACTTTTGGTACCACATCCTCAGCATCTGTTTCAAGCCATAGAGATTTTTCTTCAGTCGTCATACGAGGTGACTTTCCTCCCCCGTCGTCGTGAAGCCTACCGGTTGAGACATGTAAATTTTTTCTTCTAGATCTCCGTGTAGAAATGTTGTCTTTACATATAGCTGTTCTATCGCCACAACTCCTAGTAGGAGTCTAAGGGTGGTCGTCTTGACTACTGGTGAGAATATCTAATTGTAGTCGACCCCATGTTCTTGTTTGAATCCTTTCGCGATAAGCCGAGCTTTGTACTTGGGTTTCTCTAAGTCAGATACATATTTGTATCGGAAAAGCCATTTGCAAGGTAGTGGCTTTCTTCCAGCTGGTAATCTGACCAGCTCCCATGTTTGATTCTTGTGAATCGAGTGCATTGCGGATTTCATGGCTTGTAGCCATGTGTCAGCGTCCGGTGCGGTCATAACTTCTTCTGTTTGTGCTTGGTTTGCCTGCATCGGTGTAATGGACATAGTCGAGGCCCGGTTGATAGAACTCTTTCTGCCTTCAAGCTCGTCTAGATCTTTTGGGTGCCGAAATAAGTGGTTCAGATTCTTCGATCGGCTTTGTTAGTCAATTGGTGTTTGTTGAACCATTTGTGTCAAGAGTCTTGTTAGATGACCCGCCCCCAAGTTGGGATTTCAATGGTGTCACGTTGTCCTCCCCTATGGACTTTGTCGACTCGGTTGTGTTTCCAACTCGCATCTTGTTGACTTTGCCTTGTTCGACTCTTGTCGAATCAGCTTTGTCTTTGATGGCTTTGTCTTCGAGTTCGACTAGTGGACCTCCTACCGATTCAAAGTCGGCAGGTATGTTGTCAGCTTGGTCGAGTTCGACTGTTTGTCAAAACCTTCGATTCGGCTTGGTGGGACGGTCCTTCTACGACATCTCTGTCGGCTTTGAAGGATACCTTTTTACCAATTTTCGGCTAGTTCCACTATGAGAAGATAGAGTCTTCATTGAAGACTACGTCACTGCTCCGGATCAATTTCCAGTTCTCTGGGTCCCAAAGCCTGTAGCCAAATTCCCCATCGGTTGCATAACCGAGAAATATGCACTTTGTTGCATGGGGTGCCAACTTGGCCCTTTTTTCCCTGGGGATGAATGCGTAGTCTTCGCATCTGAATATACGGAGCCTATCGTAGGTCAGATGTTTGCCTGACCATAGTGCCTGTGGCACTTTGAGCTTGATTGCTTTCGATGGCGACATGTTGATCAAATATACTGCCGTCTGCAATGCTTCGGCCCAAAACTTCAGGTTCAGTCCAGCTTGTTGGAGCATTGCCATCACTCTCTCCTGGATCTTTTGATTGATCCATTCTGCCACTCCATTTTGCATGGGTGTGTAAGGAACGGTCTTTTGATGTCGGATCCCTTTGTTGGATAAGTATTGTTTGAAGGCTCTGGAGGTGTACTCCCCTCCGTTGTCGGATGAGAGTGTCTTCACCCTGTATCTTGACCGGTTCTCCACTTCAGATATCCACCGAGGGAAGACCTCGAGCACTTCTTCTTTGGACCTTATCATGTAGGCCTAGACCTTCCGTGTACAATCATCTACAAATGTGATGAAGTATCGGGAGCCTCCTAGTGATCGCTCTGGCATGGGCCCACATATATCTATGTGCACGAGGTCTAGGGGCTGTCGTATTGTCTCGTAGTGGAGAGAATGCAAACTTCAGGTCTGTTTCCCGTATCGACAATGCTCGCAGAAGTCTGTCTTTGCTTGAAGTTTCGAGATGTAGCCGACTACCATCAGCAGATCGAGTCTGACTTGAGACATATGGCCGAGTCGGCCATGCCATAGGTTTGGGTCGGTCTTTTCGGCTACATTCACGACCCCTTGTGGATTGATCGCCATTAATGGGTACAAGTTATTGTACTTGTGCCCGCCCCTAATTTTGAGATTTCCTCGGCTAATCACCCATATCGATTCACTTAGAGTTGTTCGATACCTGTCTTCGGCTAGCATGCCGATCGAGACTAGACTCCTTTTCAGATTGGGTACGTGTCGGACTTGGTGTAGGATTATTGTGTTGTCGTTTGGTAGTTGAATTGGTACTTTGCCAACTTCTATTATTCTGCACTCTTGCCCGTTGCCTAGTCGGATTGTGCCGTTGGTCAGCCGAATAGTTTGAAAACCATTCGATGTTGGGGGTCACGTGGAATGTGGCACCGGAGTCTAGTAACCACGTATGTGCATCTTGTGCATTGTAGAGGACTTCTCTGATCATTGAATGAGAATTTCTCTAGATCAGGTGTCAGCAACATTGATTTGGTTGCCGACCGAAGAGTGGTCCGAGTCGGGTCGTCCTCGATTTCGCTCGGATCGCCGACCACTCTCTTTGCTCTTGATCGACCAACAGTCAGAAACATTGTGGCCAACTTTTCTGCAATGTGTGCAGAATTCGCCTGATCGGCCCGTTCTCGACTTCGACCATTGTTGATCTCCCCTCGTTTTCGATCGACTATAGTGTCGACCGACTTGGTCGGCTTGTTCTTTTGATCGACTCAATCGGTCAACCGACTCAATCGAGTGGTGGGCTTCTGCTGACTCATCGATGGTGAGTCCCATCAATTTTCGCCGAATGTCCTCGGTGAGGACTTAGTTGATCATCTCATCCAGATTTAGGATTAGTCGGCCGTTGGCGTACGTTGTGTAGAATACCTCCCAACTCGCCGTCAAGCTCGATAGGAGGGGAAGGGCTTTAACTTCTTCTTTGAAGTTGATCCCTTGTGAGGAGAGTTCTAACAACACCTGGCTGAAGGTGTTGATGTGGGAGGTAGCCAGATCAGTCTCTCTCATCTTCATGTTGAAGAGTTGCTTGATCAAAATTAGTTTTGAAGATGAGGACTTTTTGTCGTACACAACTTGTAGCTTCTCCCACAATGAGAATGTTGTCGTCTCCTTTCCCATACTAAAGTAGACGTTTTCGTCCAGATGCATTTGGATGGTGGAGCGTGTGATTTCATCTGTAGATCTCCACTCTTCGGTTGTCATTGAGGCAGGTTTTTCACCATGTTGAAGGGCTTCGGCTTGTCTTCTGATGATCAACACATCCTGCATCATCTCCTTCCATAGGGCAAAGTGTTTGCCATCGAATTTTCTAATTTCAACTCTTGTTCCGGATGTTGAAGCCATGCTCTTCTTCAAGAGTGAGATTTTACTGACTTGGTCTTTTTCCTTTCAGCTTTTTCTATTATTGGTTGTTGCTGAACCACAATTCGCTCTGATACCAGTAGAAGATGGAATATGCACAGAAACGAATGTGTGATGATTTGTCGTAGTGTTTAGCAAACAACACAGAAGGAAGGCAAGAGAATAAACAAAAGATATACGCGATTTAAGCTTTAATTGAAGCTCTGATTATTGTGCGGAATAACGCTCAGCCAGAACTGAGACTCAAAACACTTTATGAAAGAACAAAACTGAAATGGAGGTTCATACACTTACACAGAAGAGATGACACATGATGTTTACGTGGAAAGCCCTAATAGGGAAAAACCACAGGAGCCCACAAACTCCAACTATCACTATACGAGAAAGGAGGTACAACAGGTGACTCAAAGGCAACGACCTCGAGCTCTATATCTTTGCCAACTTGCGGCTTCTCTTCTCTCTCTCTCTCTCTCTCTCTCTCTCTCTCTCTGTACTACTATGATACAACTAACAACAACAACATCAACAGTGATTGCCCTAAGTCATATTTATACTTATATGTGTTTAAGACTATTTACAAATATAGCCTGTACAGGCACACTAAAACATATTTGCAGATATGTCCCTAGATCCGGTTCACACGGCTCGCCCGCATCTCATCTGGAGGGACAGAATTCCAAACAAACTCTCCCTTCACTCCGGCATGGGATTTCTCGTTAGTCTGATCTATCTCCAGCATGTGTCCAGTTTGCCGGCTGACAACACCTTGGTCAGCATATCTCACCCGTTCTCCTTTGTGTGGATCTTCGTCAGTGCAAAGTCTTGATCTTCTACCTTCTCCCGGAACCAATGATATCTTCTCTGGATGTGCTTGGTCCGGGAATGGTAGGCCGCGTTTTTAGCAAGGTGGATGGCACCTTGGCTATTGTAGTACAACCAATATTCCTCCTGTTGAATCCCTAGCTCTCTGATGAAGTCATTCATCCAGATTACTTCCTTGACGGCTTCCACAATTGCCATGTACTCCGCCACGTCCGTTCTTGTCAGTGCAACGGACTTTTGCAGCCTCGACTGCCATGATACGGCTCCCCCTACATATGTCATGACGTATCTGGATGTGGAGCGATTGGTATCCACATCAACCAACATATCCGAATCCGTGAAGCCTTCCAGTTGGGGTTTACCTGAGCCGAACCAGAGGCACATACTTGAGGTGCCTTTCAAGTACCAGAGTATCCACTTGACCGCGTTTTAGTGTTCTTTTCCCGTATTGCTCATGAATCGACTGACCACTCCGACTATGTATAATATATCTGGTTGGGTGCACACCATCGCGTACATCAAATTTCCAACGGTAGAGGCATATGGTATCTTCGTCATATTCGACTTCTCTGCCTTTGTCTTCGAGCTCTGCTTTCTGGACAACTTGCAGTTTGCCGGAAGTGTCGACCCGATCGGCTTTGCATCCGACATGTTGAACCGTTTAAGCATCTTTGTCACGTACTTCTCCTGTGACAGCCATAGCAATTTCTTCGACCGGTCCTGGATTATGTGTATCCCAAGTATCTGTGTGCCAGACCCAAATCTTTCATTGAGAAGGTCCGGTTCAAAGCCTTCTTCAGATTTTCGATTTTGGCTTGGTCCGGTCCAACAATCAACATGTCATCTACATATAGTACGAGTATCAGGAAGTCACCTTCGTCAAATTTCTTCATGAACACACAATGGTCAGCTTGCATCTTGTGATACCCTTGGTCGATCATGAAGGAGTCGAACTTTCGGTACCATTGCCGAGGAGCTTGCTTCAGTTCGTATAAGCTCTTCTTCAACCGACACACCATGTGCTCCTTCCCTTTCTTCTCAAATCCTTCCGGTTGCTGCATGTAGATCTCTTCTTCGAGGTCGCCATGTAGGAATGCCGTCTTGACGTCCAGTTGCTCTACCTCGAGGTCCATGCTTGCCACTATGCTCAACACCATTCGGATGGATGTCATCTTTACTACCAAGGCAAAGATCTTGTCGAAAACCACTCCTTTCTTCTGTTGAAAGCCCTTCACCACGATTCGAGCCTTGTACCTTGGTGGATTTCCGGTGTCTCCCGGTTTCAGCTTGTACACCCATTTGTTCTAGAGTGCCCTCTTTTCTTTCGGCAACTCCGTCAATTCGTATGTGTGGTTCTCATGCAGGGAATCCATCTCGTCCTGCATGGCACTCAACCACTTGTGGCTGTGGGTGTATTTCTTTGCTTCTTCGAAGCTTTCTGGCTCCCCCTCATCAGTCAGTAATACATGCTCTGCATCCAAAAATCTCCGGGGAGCTCTTCTCTCTCTGAGAGGGTATCTCCGTTCTTGGTCCTCGACTACCGGTTCCTCAGTTTGTTCTTTATTTGAATCCAATTCAGGGTCTTGACCGGTTCTGGTATCTAAAACTTCTTCTTCGGTAGGTCTGGATTCTTGTCCAACTTTGACCGGTTCTTCGAGTGTCATCTAGCTTTCGGCCAGATGAGTCCTTGTGACTTTTGACCAATCTCTGTCGGTCAATCCGGAGTCCGCTATCTTCTTCTCCAACTCCCAGTCGGCAATACTCGTGTGTTCCATGAAGACTATGTCTCAACTCCGGAACACCTTCTTGTCAACCAAGTCCCACACTCGGTAGCCGAACTCATCATCACCGTATCCAAGGAATATGCATGACCGGGACTTCGGATCCAACTTTTCTCTCTTATCCTTTGCAACATGCACATAAGCGAGACAACTAAATACCTTCAAATTCCAGTAAGACGCGTCTTTATCGGTCCATACTCTCTATGGTATGTCTCCTTCCAAGGGTGCTGAGGGTGATATGTTAATCATGTATGTCAACGTCATCAGTGCCTCAACCCAAAACGTCTTGGATAACTTTGCATGTGCTAGCATGCTTCAGACTCTCTCCATTATGGTCCGGTTCATCCGTTCAGCCAACTCGTTCAATTTCGGCATCTTCGGCATGGTGAATTCGAGCCGGATTCCCTTCGACCGGCAATACTCCTCGAACTGCCCCCAGTATTCGCCTCCGTTATCTGCTTGAACTGCCTTTAGCTTCCGGCCGGTTTCCCTTTCCACTCTCATGTGGAGCTCCTTGAAGACGGACAACACCTGATCCTTTGTTTTCAACGGTGGTTGTCTATGAACGTCACGAAGTACTACGATTCAGCATGTGACTTCGTGTCCACTTGACACACATCGGTATGCATAAGCTCTAGTGATGCATTCCGTCTCATCGGTGGTCTTGACCGGAAGGAGGTTCGGTTTTGCTTGACGGCCAAGCAATCAGTGCACTTCTCAAGATGCATGTCTTTCACCTCCGGAATGAGGTTATCTTCGGCAAATCTTCTCATCCCCTTCTGGCTCATATCTTCTTTTGTAGTGGCCAAATTTTCCACAGTACCTGCATTTGATCAAGCAAATTTGGTGACTTGGTCTAGTAGGATGGTTCCCCCTTCTCCACATCCCTTGGTGTGTTCCTGGCTTCTTGCCAATGGTGGGGGTTGTGTTCTCGGGTCGACTGACCATGACGTTGATCGATCCGTGGGTGTTGCACAACTCCTTGATCTTCAAGGTATAGTTGGTGATCGACATATCCCTTTGCTGAATATTGTTCAACTCCTGACAATTATGAGGAAGGTGTATGATTTGGGCTGGGTGTGTGTGACGACTATGAGGAGGGAGGGTGTCTGATTTGATTTGGGTAGGGTATGTATCGTATGTACGGACTCTTTTCACGCATACATATATCATATATGTATGTATGTATGTATGTATGTAATACATACATACATACACATAGAGAGAGAGAGAGACGTATATAATATATATATATATATATATGTATATATAATATACAAGTTAACATATATGTATGTATGTTGTAGCTTGATCGCTGTTGTGCGCACACAAATCAAACATGTGCGAGACGAAGAAGCTGAAACTGAAATTGAAGCTCGCTCTGGCTCAGAGGTTGCGGCGATGCCATCCTCTTCGTGTTGGTCGTTGCCGTGGCGGCGGCGTTGGAATAGCAGGGGCAGCAGAGCAGGAGCAGGAGATGGAGAAGATGGAGGAGGAGATGATGGGCAGGCTCCTCCACGATGAGGTGATGAGGGCGTCCTTGGATTGCGACACTCTCCTGGGCAGCCTCATCCTGGACATGTACGCCAATCGTCTGGGCGCCATGGACGATGCTCACTGCTGGTTCTTCTCCGTTCTCCTCCCTTCCCATGCTGTCGATGCTTACACTTGGCACCATCTTCTTGCGGGATATGTCCACCATGGAATGCCCCACCTCGCCCTTGACACCTTCCAGCAGATGCAGCACCAAGGTATCCTCCTTAATCGCTTCATCGCTGCCACTGTCATCTCCGCCTGTGCTTCCACTGTCCCGCGTGGTGTGCATCAAGACCTCGTTGTCCATGGTGAGCACCTACATGCTAGCTTGGTGGGCTCATCCAGTCATTTGCAGGACATGGCAGTTGGAAATGCCATTGTTACCATGTATGGGAGGTGCAATAGGTTGGATAGAGCCCAGCGGACGTTTGACATGATGAGTGAGAGGAATACATTGTCTTGGACTGCAATTATTGCTGTACATGCCCAAAATGGGCAGCCAAAGAGGGCTCTTCACCTTTTTCAGCAGATGCACAAGGAAGGACTGATGCCAAATGATGCAACCTTTGCAAGCATTCTGTGTGCATGTGCTGCTCTGGCTCTTGGCAAGTACTTGCATAGCCGCATCTCGATCATGGGTCTGGAGGATAATGTTACGGTTGCAAACTCGCTCATCGGCATGTATGGGAAATGTGGAAGCATGGCAGATGCATGTACGAGCTTTGATCGGGTGGAGAGTCGAAGAAGCACCTCTTGGAATGCTTTAATGTCTGCATTCGTGGAGAATATGCAGTTTTCGCATGTGATTCAGCTATTCCAGCAAATGCTGCAGGAAGCAATGCTCCCAGACAGGGTCACATACATCAACGCATTCTCTGCATGTGCGCATCGAGCCACAATGTGTGAGGTGAGAAGGCTTCACAGCTGTGTCACTCTAATAATTGACCAGCTTGACATAGCTATGCAGAATGCTCTACTCAATGCCTATGCCAAATGCAGCATGAGTTTAGAGCAGACGTGTGTGGTGTTTCTTGACATCTTGCAGCCCGATCAAGTCTCATGGACTGCCCTGATCTCTTCTGCCGCCCAACATGGTAAAATGCATCTAGCCCTATGCTTATTTGACGTGATGCATAGGAGAGGAGTAATGGCAAATGAAGTGACGCTTCTGAGTGTTCTTTATGGATGTAGCCATGTAGGCATGATGAATGAGTGCATTCAATGCTTCCTGTTCATGAAATCCATGGCGGTACTACCGCTTGTGGATCATTATAACTGCATTCTTGACCTTCTAGCGAAGGTTGGACAACTGATTGATGCAAAGAGATTTGCGAGTTCAATGCCACGTCAGCCTAGCCTTGCTTCATGGATGACTTTGCTTGCAGCCTGCAAAAATCAGTTTGATTGTGATTGTAAGCTTGGGGAAGATGCGGCATCTCATGTATTTGAATTACAATCTCAGAATTTCGCATCACTTGTGCTGCTTTCACAGATCTATGATGCAGCAGCACGGCATGAAATGGTTCCAGAAATGATGTAACTTAGGATGGAGCACTTTTTCTTCTTAAATGTTTCAAGATGACAATGCCCCTAGTAGGGCGGAACATGATGCTTGAAGAACAAGACATGGGCAGCAAATGGAAAATCCATCAAACATTCAGGCGGCCTAACTTGTTTCCTATGCGTTTTTAGTTCTCTGCACACAAATAAGATTGGTTTGGGATTCATTTAAATGTTTGGATTCAAAATGAGCCACCTGAGCCACCTGAAGGCTGGGAACATGGAAGGGACAAGGTAATATATGTTTATTTGTTCCTTTTTTTCCTGTTTGAACTTTAGGCCCTGCTTTAACTATGATACGGTCTTTTCTTTTCCAGAATGAATAGTGAAGTGAAAGAGGGAATTTATTCTGCATTGAATTTGGTGCTAACAAGGAAGGTATACTTGTGAATTCATCTCGTTTCCAGGTGCTCTATTTTCTTGTGATTATCTTTTGGTGATAGAGGTGCTAATTTTCAGAAGAAACACAGGAAAGAGGCAAACTTCAGTTATAAGGGGCTGTATACCAAGCACACACATTGTGCATATGGTGGACTTGCTTGTACGTACAAGAGTTTGGAACCTAGGTGGAATGACAAGTATCTCTGTCTACCTAAAGATTCATCCCTCGTACCGGGATGATATTGGGAACAGAAATTTTTCCTGATCTTATACAAAGTGGATTGAAGCTATTAACCCACATATACATGTACAGTGCTGTGGAACTTGTTTGTGTATCATGCTTCTTTGGAGCAGGAGAAAGAGAGAGAGATTAAGATGGGAAAATACTTCTCAATATAAGTTGGGCACACTTTTAAAGTGGAACCACGGGGTAGATTCTTGCTAGAAACAAAGAAGAAAAACAACTCAGGAAAGCTTGGGGTTTTGAAAAAAGTAGAAACTGTTTCCTTTTTTAATAGATGAGAGCACCAAACTATATTATAGTTTACAATATAGTGTTGTTCAATATATATGGATAGGAGTTTTTTCTAGTTAAAAAACCCTTAAGTTAATGAAAGTCTTCTTAATGAAGTTTCACACCATGACCCATGGGCATCATGACAACAGTTCCCTTTCCTCTCTCACCATATGGAGGTGTAGTGCTATTAAATATATTTGGATAGGGGTTTCTTTTTCCCCAATTTTCACGAGTAAAACTGATAATGTAGATTTAGCTTCTCTCAACTTTACATACATTTAATATGTCTCAAATGAAATGTCTGGTGATTATGGAATCGAAAGCAACAATTTTATTGGCTTTGGTAAAGGTGAACAAGTTGTACCAGAGCTTTACACTTGGAAATTGCAGTATCATGGGTGCCCCTTTTAGCAACCATGAATAATATTCATCATGTCATCATTTCAGTGCTCCCTTCTTGTAAAGGCATCTTGTCCTGGGAGCCATTTTTCTATTCTGTAAATCAATTAAGATTCGATGTATTCTCTTTTATATATTTTATTATTAGTCAAAGATTTCTAGTTGCTACTAGGAGAAACCAGGCAATTATGGTGTTCTCAGACCATGCCAGAGGAGAATGCAGGTTCTATGTGCAAGGAAAGTGAAAACCCTCGAGAAAAGGAACCTTTCCAAATTTGATGCAAAGCATGTAAAGCTAAACATGTCCTGAGAAAGGGGCACATCAAGACTTTGAAGCAGCACATCTGGCATCTGTATGACTTCACACTACGAAGAGATGGCGGCATTGTTAGTTAGGAAAAAGGAATTGGAGAGAGCTTAAGAAAGGAATCCTCCATTATTCAGATTTGGGTGGAGATGGTGCTGGCCAACCTTCCCACCTATCACGGATCATTCAAGCGAAGGATCCAAAGCATTCCCGTGAGCTGAAGTGGAAGAAACTGGAGAAAATGTGACTCTTACACTATAAAAATGCATTTTTATTACTAGGGTATAGTAGTGCGTGGGTAAGTTGTCAAAGACAAGCTCTAGAAAAAATAGGAAGGATTTTTGTGTAGGAATCCAAGGCTCTGAAGACAACAGCTAGGTGCATATTTGGTGCTCTTTGAAGCCATGCTGCCAAAGACGCACACCAAACTGTTGCCTATTGATGGTTATAACACATAACTTTACAAATTATAATTTTAACATGCGAATTATTATGTGTAGATTAATTTAATATTATAAAACTGTTGTATAAATTGTTTTGTTGAAATTGTGCTTTTAAGCATGAGAAATTGCAACTTCCTAAAATATTATAATTTGAAACAAAGTCAAATCTCACACAAATTGCTGTGTTAAGTCAAAAAACCAAATTGATTTCCAACTATGGAACATACATTAAAATGAACAAAATTGTTAAGCCATTAGGCCTTCATTTGGTGATTCAATTTTAGTTGGAGTAGGGAACTCTAAAAACTATTTGAAGTACGTGCCAATACAATAAGCCAAACAATGAAACATGCTTGTGGAAGAAAAACAACTTGAGAATAACAATCTTAAGCCAAACAATTGTCATGCATGTGGTCAAGCATTATTGGTTTTGCTTGATATTGATGTTCATATCTTTCTATATATTGCCATGCATGTGGCTGACTTTGGAATATAGCACAACGGAAATCCATCAAATATGATACTATGGCTTACATGTAAATGGATTTTATAGGAAGAAGGGTTATAACTCTTGTACCTGTTTTGTCAAGTGAGTAGACCACAAAAATGCGATTGAGCTTTGTTTGTACTTCATCCATGACATTGCACATATGAAATGCTTCCAAATTCTCTACAATGTAAGAGGTTTTACTTTCGTATGTTGAAACGTTGCGAAAAGTCACAACATGAACTATATTGCACTAAACAATGGGTTCATGGTGTAAATCTTTGTAGCCATTGCTTTTGCCCAATAAGGGTGGGATTTTATTTATTGACCATGTTGTTGGCCAGTTTTATGATCCAATCAATCTTTTTCTCCACTACTTTGGTTTGATGATATATGTAGGATTGCATAATACCCATACATATGAGTGGATGACATCGAGGAGTATGATACTCACATCCTAACAATTTGAAAGTTGATGTTACCGCTGCTTCCCAATTAACATGCTTCACATACACCTCTCATATAATTTCCCTTGATGTTTGGTAGTTTGCTTAAGACTACTATTGTTTGCCTTGCTCCATTATTTTTCCAGCGAGCTCTTTTAAGTCCATAATAGTGAGAAGACACAACATGTTCTTGATGCATTTTCAATGTTCTCTATCATTGTAGAATGGGGCATTTATGATGTGGCTTATCAAATGCATGGTGTCATCACTTATCTCCATGTAGGCAAATTGCTTCAATGCTCGTAAACTTTGAAACCAATTGCCATAACTTTTCAGATCGTTAGATACACTCGAGTCAACAAACCACACATTGCCCGTCCCGATAGCTCTTGTTGACTTTGTGTTTGATTGATGAATGATAACCAATATTGCATCATAACTCGCATGGCGAGAGTTGGTAGTGTCATTAGTGAACTATTGGCTATTGGTTACACCACTCCTTTTCTTGTGAAAATTCGCCTTCATGTGGCCAACCTTGCCACGGTACCAATATTTTTACTTTCTCTATTGTTGAATCTCCTTTCTTCTAGAGTTTCCCCATCTACTCCACCAAATTCATTTGCTTTCATGTCTAGGTGTATCATTGTGACTTCTCAAGGTGTCTCACACTTGGGAGCATAAAAGGTTTTCTCCTCTTAGTTCATGGGCAAGTTTTCTCCTCTTGTCAAAATCATTGTCAAGGGATTGAAACCATCTATATGCTAATGGTGGTGAACCAAGTAAGGATGGATATCAATCGTGTTCAAGACACTAGCAACATCTAACATAATCTTGTGAACTCTCATGCTCACTTCACCAAGACAATTCTTCATCAAGAAGTTAACCTACGCCTCCCTAAGGTAGTGCTAAATACATACTTTACTAATGAATTTGTGATAGCACTAACCACACCTTGATTCATTAGTAAAGTAACACAACACATACAAAAACAAATGTGATTACTATTTGGCTGATTAGTGCTTAGCCCTAATCACTCATCTCACAAAATGCGGGGAAGGGAGAAAGAGAGAGCTCAAGCTTAGACTATCTCTAGACTAAGGATTCGTATTCCTTTAATATGTATATACAATAGCTTATAAACATATTTTTTGTTTTTATTAATGTGTACAAACATTAAACATTCTCTTTTCTCCTAATAATTTGACTAAGAATTGAAGAAGCTAAAAAGCACAAAAGGTGAGTAAATTTGTTCTGTCCCTTAGTGTAGTACCCACACCAAAGCTCATATCTTCATGGGTCTTGCTATGTACATCCCAACCTAATGAGCGTACACTCATGGATGCACCTTGCTGAGCCACAAGCCAGCAGGATGGAGTAGCTTATAGAATATGGGGTGACTAGTGAGTGATGTGGTAGAAATATGGGTGGAGGATATGAAAACAATTCAAATAGTATTGCAAGTGTCATGTGTAAAGCTCAAACCCGTAACCTCACATGTCAACTACAAAGCATGAACCATCAAGATAATTATTTATGTAAATTTTCTTTTCATCATCATAATTATGTCTCATGTAGAATTGCATACATGTTTACTCAGAGCAACATGGCTATCATGAATCACAAGTAAGCACGTGTAACACCGGGTCATTTGAAACAGGTAATATGTCGTATTCTCTTTTGGCATAGTTGGCCAGATGTAGAAAAGTACCCTATTTTAGCCTGATATCGAAAATATACGATGCATGCGTACCCCTTTTGCGACTTGATGGTTAAATATAGAACAAAAAAAACCTAACAATTACTAAATTGTATATGTGTCCACATTCGTGTCAATTTGCATATCATGGAGCACAATTGAAGACTTGGTTCAATATAAAGTTCTAAAATTGGTATCCATATTCAAATTGTAGAGTAAAACTACATAAACCGTAATTATAAATATGTGGTTTTGGGTTTAGGAATAAAGTAGTACCCCACTTGTTGGACGGGTATATCGATAGTTTCATTGTATAATGTCATATAGTTCATGACAATGTAATTGGTAAGAGTAACAATTACGTACGACATTCATTTATACTATGTGGAACCAGTAGACTTGAACCGTAGGTAACTAAAAACCTCTTATTATCAAAAACATTCGCCTTTTCATATACAGTCATGCTAACGGAAATGAGAAATTACAATATCATGTTAATATCTCAAACTGAAGAAGAGCATGGTGACCAATTATATGTAAATACAAACAATGGTTCCAATAATGATTAAAAAGGGAAATTATGAACAGATGAATTTAATTAAACGATAAACAATTACAGATGTTCTCATATACAAATATAATATGAAGTGATGGTGAACATTATGCCTCAAAATCCTCAATTTTTACATTACGCCATCTACATCAATCTATAAGCAAATCAGGCAGAGCAGGCTCCTCTGGCGCTGATTGTTCTAGACTGTTTTCATTCGTGTCATCTCCAAGCTCTCCTGAATCTGATGTATGGTCAAACTGTGCTACATCTTCCAGGTCCACCAGCTCCCCTGCTTCTTCATCAATTGGTTCCATTGGTTCTCGTGAAGTCATCTGGAACATCTCTGTCTCGTTGATGTGTTTTGCTCCGACTTCTTGATCCTGATCTGGATAGTCCCAGATTCCTGTGATCCTCATTTTGATGAAGTTAACTTGAGTAGGGTCCTTCTCCAATGCAACACAGTTTCTAAACATCTTCAATGCACAAGCTGTCGTTGTACCTAATGGTCGCATGAACACAAACAAGTATATATAAGAAGTAACGTCTTAAACTTGATTGACAGGATTGAAATTAAATATATATATTATACTTGTGCCAGAGAACAAGTCTAGGACCCAATCATCTGGATTCGAGAAGAGCTCTATGAGGCGGTTGATCAATCTTTGAGGTTTTTGATAAGGGTTCACCATACTTTTATCCCCTGACACATGTCTTAATTTTTTGGTTACAGCTGGGCACATGATGTAGTTAACCACGTTACGCTCATTGACATGTGCTCTAGCCTTCTTCTTTGTAATTGAATCATAGTAGCCCACACAAAAATGTTCGACCGCACTAACCATTCGATCGCCAGGGCTACGTGTAATATTTGTTTTGATCCTATAGAGAAAGAAAATCAAGTATTAGAGGTGTAAATGTGTACATATAATAAGAAGTACTGTAATGAGTAAAAGCGAACTATAACGCACCAATGCATGTGTTCAGTGGCATGACAACGAGACTTCAAAGCTGTTGTGACTGACAATGATTGCCCCATGCTATGAAATATGACTATCCTCCACAAGGGGGCCAATGTCAGTTCTGCGAAATCCTTTACCATTTTCTCGAACTGAGGGTACTTGAAAGGCACATCATCATATGTTGATCCCACAATACGGAAACCATATGGTATGTCAGCTATCAGCAAAGTGTAGTGCCTTCTCGGTAACAGTTCGAGCATCTGGGATACTTCGCCATTGAAAACACTATAATGAAGCTGTTTGAAAGGATTAGACCTATGCAAAAAACTCTTTACAGTCTCCGAATCCTCGGGCAGTTCCATTTCCTTCCCTTTGGTCATTCTCTTCTCATATTTCGCACGTTCTAAGTGCGTGATGAAGGCCGCTGGAATACCGTCATTATTGTCGTTGTTCTTTTTCGATTTTGATGGTTTCTGCAAGTGTCATTGTTGTTAGCAGGGAACATTAGTTTCTAACATATCAACATTCAAAAGACACATACCCATTCTCTAAATACAATAAAATATTCCTCCAATGCCTTGTAGGAAGAAGTTATCGGGCAGGCTTGTTCAACTTCTTCCCATGTCGGTAAACTCAGTTTTTGCATCATCAACTCCTGAATCTTCATGTATACCTTGTGACTGCACAATCAATATGAAATTAGAAATAAGATATTCAAAATAATTGAAGACTTTCATGAAAAGGTATACTATAAACACTTACTTTTGCAAGTCTGTTACCATCTCGTCCAAACTAAATTCCTTGGCGACCACTCGAGATAGCACGGATATTAACAATCTATCATCTTTGATACCTTGTAATGATCTCCAAGGTAAAAGTTTCATGTCCTCTACTAACTCCTCGATTACCAAGTCGCTTTTTCCCTTGGTCTTTGATTTGATCTCAACTTGTGGATCAATTCTTCCCTTTTTTGATCTTTGCCCCTTGACTTCTTTCCGCTCCCACATAGAGAATATTTTGTCTTGGAGATCCCACACCTCTCCAGTTCGAAAAGCTAGTTGAAACCAAGAATCATATTTTCGGAGACCTTCGGATTTGGTACTCTCATCCACTGCAATCCCTACTTCCAATAAACACTGACGTCGCAATCCAGGCCACAATCTTGGACCAAAACAATTCAAGGCATCGAGGTATTCATGATGAAAAAATCTTATCCTCTCTATACATGACATCTTTTGCCTATAATCGTTGTCATTGTTATGGTCCCATGCGAGCAGCTTCGCCTCCTCGTGAGTTAGTCCTGCATATACCTTACATTCGGCGTATTTGAAGAACGGCGTGAGAGGATATTCTTTGACAAGCTGTCGTCGAGCTTCGGCCGAATGTGATCCTCCGATTACATAGTATGTGTAATCGTCTGCAGAGCTATACTTGAAATCTGCTACTGTTGGGCATTGTTCTTGATCAACCATTACCAAAAATGGCACCACAGTAGCGTGAGGATTGATTTTCATTTTGCTTTTTAGGTTTTGCACATGGACGGAGTGCGGCTCCCTAATTTCCAAGGGACGTCTTCCAGTCATGGGGTCAATGGGGGGCCTTTGGATAGAAGTAATGGGCAAATGAAATAGCTGGCCCCTGCGCACAAGTTTAGTCTTCACAATATTTTCTCTTATTTTATTTTGTTCTGACGTCAGGACACCAGAAGATAGTTGTCCGCCTGGAGCCACGACGTCGACTTGTTGGTCGTCTTCTTCTTCCACGAACTCTAATATTTCTTCTTCTTCTTCTTCGGGTCGTGGTCGTTTAGTATATTTCTTTTGAACAGGATTTGTCTTCCTAGACTTTTTCGGTGGAGTTTCTGCTTCACCGGTCATCATCTCTCCTGTCACGTACGGCCGAAGAGCTACCAACAAGTTATTTTTCGTTTGCAGGTCTTTACGCAAAGCCTTGGGATTGCAAGATTCGGGTACTAGGTTTCCCTCATCAAGTCGCAATCGCCTGTTGCCAACTGAGCTCGAGACGTCGATTAAAATACTTGTAGAGTCAATGTCTTCGTACTCTAGCTTGGTTACATGCCCATAATTAAATGTTTTTCCAAGCTGAAGTTTCCCTTCCCCGTCCGATTTTGCCGTTATCAATAACAGCACCCCATCCTCCTCGACATAAGAGAGACACCATTCAAGTTCGGGGTAATCCTTATATTTCACCTCAACCGTTTTCTCCTCTTGCGTACTACCTTTGTTGATTTTGGTAGTAGCCACAGATGACTTGGATCCTCCTTCCCCCGTTGAGTCAAATAAATTCTTTTTACTCGTGTCCTTCATGAAGGAGCCAGAATCTTGTTTTGTCGGAGATCGAATCTTCAATCTAAATGAAGGAACTTTTTGTCTGGGTTCACTGAAATTAAAAACGTTGGTGAAAACATAGAAACAACGTACAATTTTATCTAAATCACGCAAATTATCATTTAAATTACGTCAATTTTATGGTCCCATGCGATAGTTTTTTATCGCAAAAACAACATTTTTTTCAACCAAAATCCGATGCAGTGCATCGGATTTGCGTTGAAAGGCAGGACCTTCAACCAAAATCCGATGCACTACATCGGATTTTGGTTGAAGGTCCTGGCTTTCAGAATTGCTTTCCAAGTTCGTTGTACAAAATAAAATAAAATTTCTATGTGTTGAGGAAAGGAATCTTTAGGAATCTTAAAAAATGTAATGAATATTACTAACCTGACGATTTTCTTTCCCTTGTTCATGGTTTGTGCCGGAGGTAGTGCTGTCCATGATGTGCTTCTGAGTGCTCGAAAATTGGCCTATGCTCTGAGCTCGATGGATTCTTTCACGTGATAATGAAAATGAAATTTCTAACCTCCTTATATAGAAGACTTTAGCATTCTTTTTAAAATAAAAAATAATTTTTTAATTATTTGTTTTTTAGGAAAATTTCGGAAAATAATATAGTTAATCTAAGTGTTCGGGTAGTTATATAGTTAGGCTTCAGCATTCCTTAATTTTCTCAAAAGAAGGTTTTAGAATACAGTTAGACTCCCTCAAATGTCTTCTTCTACAAGTAGAACATCTCTTTTTTCTATTGCCCCCTTTTCATTGTCAAACAACTCGTATTTCTCAATAGAAGAGTACGACCACAAAAAACATTCGCGGCTTAAACAGAAAAGTGTGGCTCCTAGTACTTCGAATTCTCTATTTTCAATTGATCCTGTTGATGGCCCTCTTCATGCAAGCTTACAAGCGGACGATTCTTCGTCGATAGATAACAATAGCATTACTAAACCTCTAGCATTTAAAAGAGTTCCTCGACAAGTTAGTGAAAAGAGATTTAATTTCTTATGTTCTGATCGTCAACTTCTATGCGACTTGAACAAATCGTGTTGTGCGAATCTCTGTCTATCAACTTATGGAAAGTCAAGGTTACGTGAAACACGACAAAAATACTTGTCGCTTAATGGGGAAGAGCAAGATACATTTCTTCTTTCGCATATGCAACTTAAATTGGATCACAAAGAAGGGCCTAATTCAACGCAAGTTGAATATTTCCTTGGACTAAATACCAAGTGTTGTCGAGCAGCTTTTAAAATCACTCATAGCATTGGAAATATGCGGCTGCAACGAGTTCAAGAGCGACTTGTGAAGGGCTCCTAGGTATAGTTCGATCAAAATGGTTCTGGATGTAAGGGTCAAATTGGGCAACAGGCAATTAGGTGGATGGAGGTATATTTTTCAAAACAGTGCGAAGTTATGCCAATGACAGGAAGACTTCATTTGTCAGATAACTTTACTCGAAGGGAAGTTTACCAATCGTACAAGGACGACATGTCTTCTGATGTTGAGCCTTACATACAGTACATGCATTTTAATCGACTATGGAGGTTACAATTTAATAACGTGGTTATCCCACGAAAGGTGCGAATGGGAGTCTGCTCAATATGTGCGAGTTTAAAAAGTATGGCCAAGGGTGGAAAATCAGATGTAGAGATCAAGAATTACAAGAACCTGTTAAAAGAACATCGTGAAAGTCAGGCATTGGAACGTACTAAGGCTATGCATCACCGACAAAAAGTGTTTCAATCTCCCGAAAAGTATATGTGCATGATTATTGACGGCATGGATCAAAAGAAAACTTGTTTGCCGCATTTTCAAAGACTCCCCAAGGATATTGGAGATGAGTGTCTCGTGCAAATGCATCTAGTGGGTTGTTTGACATACTGTCAAACTATAAGACCGCAAGTGTTCTTAACTTATCCCAATATCCACAACGACCCTAATCTTACTGTCACTGTCATGCACAGGGTATTGCAATCATGGTCAGGTATACTCCTGCCAGTTATATATGTGCAACTAGACAACACAGCAAGAGAGAATAAGAACTCAACTGTCTTCGGCTATCTAAGCATGCTAGTAGAGAGGGGCATATTTAAAAAGATAAAGGTTAACTTCTTGTTGGTTGGTCATACCCATGATCACATAGATCAAATGTTCAGTAGGTTCTCAAAGAAACTTGCTCGCTGTAATGCTTTCACACTTCCCACGCTATCCAAATTGATTAGTGAAGCATATACACCAAAGCCTGAAGTACAACACTTGGAAGAAGTATACGACTTTAAACGTTTTTGCATGGATAGTGACGGGACTAAAGGTAGGGTGCTTGCACCTCTTAATAATATAAGTTTCAACCATGTCTTCCTCATAAAACAAAGATCGGCCCACTTGAAGATGACGGTGTTGTTTGCGAAACAATACTCATCTAGTGCACAATGGGAGCCCCAAGAAGGTTGTAGGCTCCTTCTTCATATCCCAGATGAACCTCTACATGGTGCACAACAAATGCCATATGATGATCGTAAAAATGTAGCACCAAATAGTACTATTGATGAACAAAGGGCATATTGGTTGAGATGTCTAGCAGAGAAACAAAATAATATTGATCGGACTAAGAAGTATGCCGGTGATGAGGATGTTGAATGGTGGGAGATTTTCTTCACCCATCAACGCACCATTTTAGATAATTACATCGCCGGTTTATGGTCAATCCGTATCCCATTCACATGGAACATTGGGATGACATCAACGATATCGCAGACTCATCACCAACAATCGAATAATATGGAGCTTCATGATTTAGTTCGGCCACTGCAAAGAGATATTTATGTGGGAGCAAGAAAGTCACGTACTGTTGAGGCAAGATGGCAAGGTAATTTGCAAGAACTACAAGTGGGAATGTTGGTTGCAACATTAGCAGGGGACGATACCTTGGGCCATCCATTTTGGATTGCAAAAATTATTGAATTAGTAAGGGATTAAGAAAGTAGTCAGACAAAGTCAATAGTAGTCCATTGGTATCAGACAAATTCAACTGATGCATTTACAGGAAAGTATTCTTTAGAGATGGTTAAGGATGTCGGATGTTCAAGCAGAAAGAGAAGAAGAAAGAATATACCGAGCACGGCTACTCTCGCACTAGACCGTGTTAACATACTAGTATATGACTTCTCATTGACAAAATCAGGTCATCTAAGACAAGCAACTATCAAGATAATAAAGGAGAAAATCCCAAACATGGTGTCAAACGAAATACAGAGAATAACTAGAAGCAATTCTCATAACCACAAAGATGTTGGGTTGGAATTGGATGAGGATAATGCTTTGATTGCCACTGATGATGAGGATGAGACGTCAGAATGCTCTTCTAGTCCATCAGACATGTCTTAATATATTGGTTTGGTTCAAGCTGGGGATTGTTTTACTACATGATCGGAAACTTTGTAAATTTGTTTTGGATGTAAACTCACGAATATGTATAATTGTAACTGGTAGACATGTTGTAAATTATTTTGTAATTTTGGTGATGTATTTTTGGAGGCATTTTACTTATGACTCAAAGTGGTAGTCATGTTGAAATTCAATATATTTTGCCACCTTTTTTGAAAAGCTTTACGCATGCGTCGTGTCTTTTTGAAAACTGCGTGCTTTTGTGCCCTTTTTCGACGTAGTGTTCTCATAATGCGACATATTACCTGTTTCAAATGACCTGGTGTTGTGTGCATCAAAAGGAGACTACACAACACATAGATCACATGTAATCTCACACACATGCCCTCAGACATTACATGCACTCTTATTTGAACAACTCTTTAAGGAAAAGGAATTGAAGCATTTAGACATCAAGGAAAATTTTATCCAATAATCAATGATCAAGCTAGCTCATTGGGAAAGGTTTTCCATCTCTCAAGATCGAATTCAAGGTTTATAACTGGACTTTGGTAGAGCTGTGGTCTCTCATTATTCCGATGGAGTATTACATTGTAACTTGGGTAAATAAAATCTGTATTCACAATTAAAATAAAACATATTTGATCAAATACTGTTTGAATTTTACTTCTTAACCCTAAAATATCTTTGTATCTCTTGTTTGTACTCTTACTTCTCCTTTTTTCATGAACTCTTGTGCATAATCCTAATTGTTTGATGCATTGATCATGAAATCAACAACACATTGATAAGGTGGTGAGTGGTGATGAAGGGCATTGGAGGTGTTGAATTAGAATTAGAATTTTTATCGTCCATAAAGAGGCCAATTTTGACATATGGGACCAGAGTATACATGTGTTCTTGATATGTGTCTCCTTCCTAAGAAGGGGTATTCATACATTGAAGCACAAAGTCTCTATGTGTGAATAAAGCATACACATATGAACTCAACCTTCTCGGTGGTGTCTTAAGAATGGCACTTAAGTTATCACTCCCTCTTAGTATGTTAGGATATCTTGAACGAATTGGACTATATGTCGAACATGTGAAGACCAAGTGGTGTTGAATGTGGTGGAAGGGGGAAGATTGGTCATTTGGTATGTGTGGTGATTGTATAAAGTTACATCGGAGTGAATTGTGTGTCACACGTGCACATACATGCACCGGGCCTCTATTTACAAGTGGTCATGGAGGAGGCAAATGATGCTTTGCCATGTTAGGTGTTACGGGCATGCCCATATAATATCCTGTGGTGAGAATTTACCATAGTATTCTATACACGTGGATAAGTGCGAGGGTTAAACGAGAGTGTAAAGAAGGGGAGGATTACTTTTAATCGTCAACATTGAGATAACCCATTAGGCCAAGTGTGAACTTGCCTACGGGCCTTGGGTATTGCTATAAATATGAGGCCTAGCTACCCTCATTTCATCATCTCTTGACTACGTCGAGACTCAATTCTTGTGGTGGGTCAACTCTTGTAGCGAGCGCGCCAACACCAAGTACGACTCGACGCCACGATGGTGGTATGGGACGCCGATTGAGGCTCGAGTCCATCTCGATCCCTTTGCTTGGGGGTGGTCGGGTGGATCAACGCTTTTCTTTCTCTCTCTCCTTTCTTATTTCTTATATCTTTTATGCTTATCATATGCTTACGTTAGATCATAACTCTAATAGTTGGTATCTGAGCTTATGTTTCTAATATTTCCTTTGTTTATTTTTGTGTTCTTGATGGATGGTGATCGATCGACGTGCAGTTGACCTTGATCCAGATAGTGGTCAACAAAGGAACTTTGGTAACTCTTTCTTGTTTTTTTTTTCTATTTTTTCTTCTCCCATCTAATCATGTATATGGTCAATATGTAATTTTTTTCATTGATTCAATGATGTTGTAGTGGTAATTAATTGGTTGTATAAAACGTTTACATATGTGTTTGAGGTCAATACCTCATTTGACATATATTTAATATGTGATTAGTGTCGTATGCGTACGAGGTTAATGTAAAGCTTTGACGCTATCAAATCTTTCGCCTCTCGGCCACAACCGAGACAACACGGATCAATGCAGCAGAAAAATGAAAACAGAGACACAGAGAGATGAATACACAGGGTATAACGTGGAAAACCCTAAACGGGAAAAACCACGGGAGTGCACGACTCCAACTACCACTATACACTGGAATATACAATGGCGAGCTGCAAGGCGACGACCTTGAGCTCGCTGTCCTCGCCACAGGCGGCGGTATTACACAGAGGCGTCGACCTCTTCGTTTCTCTCTCTCTCTCTCTCGGCTGCTCTCACTTCGCTCCCTCTAAGTGGAAAAACAGACAATGAGCAACAACCACATAAAACTGTTTGCCCTAAGTCATATTTATACACATATGACTTTCGGGCTATTTACAAATATAGCCTCAAGGGCTCTTGGCAAACATATTCACAAATATGTCTCCGCATCCGGATCTCTCTCCGGGTACATTCATCATCCGGTTCCGTAACCGGGGTCTTCATCATCCGGCTCCGTAACCGGGGTCTTCATCATCCGGCTCCGTAACCGGGGTCTTCATCATCCGGCTCCGTAACCGGGGTCTTCATCATCCGGTTCCGTAACCGGGGTCTTCATCATCCGGCTCCGTAACCGGGGTCTTCATCATCCGGCTCCGTAACCGGGGTCTTCATCATCCGGTTCCGTAACCGCAACCGGGCTTGCCGTCATTCATCTCCGGACATCCCATCCGGAGGGACCGTAATCCCAACAAACTCCCCCTTCACTTCGGCATGGGATGTCTCTCCAATCCGATCCTCTTCCGGCATGCTTCCAGCTTGTCGGGTGTGAGCACCTTGGTCAGCATATCCGACCCGTTCTCGTCCGTGTGGAGCTTCGTCAGCACGAACTCCTTGTCTTCTATCCTTTCCCGGATCCAGTGATATCTTCGCTGGATGTGCTTCGTCCGGGAGTGATAGGCCGCGTTCTTCGCAAGGTGGATTGCACTCTGACTGTCGCAGTAGAGTCGGTACTCCTCCTGCCGGATACCGAGCTCTCTAATGAAGTCCTTCATCCATATTACTTCCTTGCCGGCTTCAACAGCTGCCATGTACTCCGCCTCCGTGGTTGACAACGCAACCGTCTTCTGCAGCCTCGATTGCCACGAAACGGCTCCCCCTGCATACGTCATCACATACCCTGATGTGGACCGGCTGGTATCTGCATCAGCCGACATATCCGAATCGGTGAAGCCGTCGAGTTCGGGCTTACCGGAGCCGAATCGGAGGCACACATTCGCTGTGCCCTTCAGGTATCGGAGTATCCACTTGACCGCGTTCCAGTGCTCTTTGCCGGGATTGCTCATGTACCGGCTCACCACTCCGACTGCGTATCCTATATCCGGTCTCGTACACACCATGGCGTACATCAAGCTCCCGACGGCTGAGGCATACGGCACTTTCATCATATCCTCCTTTTCAGCTTTTGTCTTGGGACATTGCTTGCTGGACAGCTTGCAGTTTGCCGGGAGGGTCGATCCGACCGGTCTTGCTTCCGACATGTTGAACCGGTGAAGCACCTTCGTCACGTACTTCTCCTGTGACAGCCACAACTGCTTCTTCTTCCGGTCCCGGATGATGTGCATCCCTAGTATTTGCCTCGCCGGACCCAGGTCCTTCATTGAGAAGGTTCGGTGAAGAGCCTTCTTCAGCATCCGTATCTTGACCTGGTCCCGTCCGACGATCAACATGTCGTCCACGTACAGGAGGAGTATTAGAGAGTCTCCTCCTTCGAACTTCTTCACAAACACGCAGTGATCAGCCTGCGTTTTGTGGTACCCTTCGTCGGTCATGAAGGAGTCGAACTTCCGGTACCATTGCCGGGGAGCCTGCTTCAGTCCGTAAAGGCTCTTCTTCAACCGGCATACCAGGTGCTCCTTCCCTTTCTTCTCGAATCCTTCCGGTTGCTGCATGTAGATCTCTTCTTCGAGGTCACCGTGAAGGAATGCCGTCTTCACGTCCATCTGTTCTACCTCGAGGTCCATGCTTGCCGCTATGCTCAGCACCGTCCGGATGGAGGTCATCTTCACTACCGGGGCAAATATCTCGTCGAAGTCGACGCCCTTCTTCTGCTGGAACCCCTTCACCACGATCCTGGCTTTGTATCTCTAGGGGTTTCCGGCATCTCCCGGTTTCAGCTTGAACACCCACTTGTTTCGAAGTGCCCGCTTTCCTTTCGGCAACTCCACAAGTTCATATGTGTGGTTCTCATGCAGGGAATCCATCTCCTCCTGCATGGCACTTAACCACCTGCGGCTCTGGGTGTCGTGCTTTGCTTCTTCAAAGCTCTCCGGCTCCCCCTCGTCGGTTAGCAGCACGTGCTCTGGTTCCGGAAATCTCCGGGGGGCCCTTCTCTCTCTTAGAGGATATCTCCGTTCGGGAGCTTCGGTAACCGGTTCTTCCGATTCTTCTTCTTCATCCGAATCCATTTCGGGATCGGGGCCGGTTCCGGTATCATTTTCATCTTCTTCAGCCGGTTCTGTTTCTTCAACGTCTTCGGCCGGGTCTTCGAGTGTTAACCGGTCCCTTGCCGGTCGGGACAGCTCCTCGTAGAGTTGATCCTCACCGGTCGACTTGGAGCTCCTTACCTTCTTGTCCGACTCCCAGTCGGCGAGTGTCTTGTCCTCCATGAAGATGATGTCTCGACTCCTGAATATCTTCTTGTCGACCGGGTCCCATACTCGGTAGCCGAACTCGTCGTCGCCGTAACCGAGGAATATGCATGGCCGGGTCTTAGGATCTAGCTTTCCTCTCCGGTCCTTTGCCACATGCACGTATGCGAGACACCCGAACACCTTCAGATGCCGGTAGGACACTTCCTTACCGGTCCACACTCTCTGCGGCGTGTCTCCGTCCAAAGGAACTGAGGGTGATCTGTTTATCACATATGTCGCCGTCGACATTGCCTCAGCCCAAAACCCCTTGGGTAATTTCGCATGCGCCAGCATACTCCGGACCCGCTCCATTATGGTCCGGTTCATCCTCTCGGCCAGCCCGTTCAGTTCCGGCGTCTTCGGCACAGTAAACTCGAGCCGGATTCCCTTCGAGCGGCAGTACTCCTGGAACTGCCCCCGGTATTCCCCTCCGTTATCCGCTCGTATCGCTTTCAGCTTCTTGCCGGATTCTCTTTCCACTCTCGCGTGGAGTTCTCTGAAGACGGACAACACTTGGTCCTTTGTCTTCAACGGTGCCGTCCACAGATTCCGGCTGTGATCATCAATGAATGTCACGAAGTACTGGGCTCCGCCATGTGACTTCGTTTCTACCTGACACACATCAGTGTGCACCAGCTCCAAGGGTGCGCTACGTCTCGTCGGTGGCCTTGAGTGGAAGGAGGTCCAGTTTTGCTTACCGGCCAGGCAGTCGGTGCACTTCTCCAGGTGCACATGCTTCACTGGAATAAGGTTGTCTTCTGCAAGCCTCTTCATCCCCTTCTCACTCATGTGGCACAGTCTTTTGTGCCACAGCTCACCGGCAGTGTCGGCTGCTACATTCAGCTCTTCCGGACATAACCGGGCATTCATCAGGTACAGAGTGTTGACCTTCCGGGCCCGAGCCACTATCAGGCTCCCCTTGCTGAACTTCATTACGCCGTTCCGGATGCTACCCGTGTAGCCTTCATCATCTAGCCTCCCGGCCGAGATCAGGTTCAATCGGACCTCCGGAACGTGTCGCACATCCTTCAACAGCATCTTGCATCCGGTTGATGTCATCAGCCACACGTCTCCTATGCCGGCTATCCGGCACGTACCTTCATTTCCCATCCGGACACAGCCGTGCTCACCGGCTGTGTAGGATGAGAAGTATTTCTTCTCCGGGGTCAGGTGGAACGACGCTCCGGAATCGACCACCCAGGTCATCTCTACGCCGGCAAGGTTCAGCTCCCTCTCTTCGGTAATGAGCATTATCTCTTCTTCACTTGCCGCGAGTGCCGTCGTTCCTTTCCGGTCCTGCCCTCGCCGATCCGGACCTCTCCGGTCCGTGGCTCCCCGGTATGCACCGTTTCTCTCCGGTGATTTCTTCGAATCGGTGTCGTCGGCTCCGTTGTCCTTTCGGTAATGCCGACAATTTTTCCGGAAGTGCCCCGGCTTCCCACAGTGGAAGCAAATGGGTCTTCCTCTTGACTGCGACCGGGTCCCCGACTTCTCCCGTCTTTGCGGACTCCGGTTCCAGTGTCTTCCCCGTTCCGATTCGGTAAGCAGCGCCTTCGAGTCGGAGGCCGGTTCTTTATCTCTCCGACGCGCTTCTTCATTTAGAATACTTGTCTTTACCGTTTGTAGGGACAAGTTGTCTTCCGTGCAGGAGGTGCTGAGAGTCACCACCAAGTTCTCCCAGCTGTCCGGCAATGTACACATCAGGATGATGGCTTGCATTGCATCCTCCAACGGGAACTTGATCGCCGCAAGCTGGTTCACGAATCCCATGAACGTGCTTACGTGTTCCACCATACTCTCGCCGTCCCGGTACTTGAGATTCACAATCTTCCTCATCAGGGAGGTCCGGTTCAACGCATTCTTCCTCTCATAGAGGCCCGACAGCTTCTTCCACATCTCGTATGCGTTGGTGTCGTTCGCCACATGTTGTAGGACGCTTACATCGACGTATTGTCGGATCGTCGCTACGGCTTTCCGGTTCAGGAGCTTCCACTCCGACTCAAGTACCCCTTTCGGTATTTCCGACCTGTCAATCGGTTCGTACAGGTCCCGAACAATCAGAAGATCCTCCATCTTGATCTTCCAGTCGGCGTAATTCTGTGCATTCAGCACCATCATCATCGGCTGCCCGCTGCCGCCGCCTTCCATTTTCTGCAACAGTCGCTCTGATACCACTTTGTAAAGCTTTGACGCTATCAAATCTTTCGCCTCTCGGCCACAACCGAGACAACACGGATCAATGCAGCAGAAAAATGAAAACAGAGACACAGAGAGATGAATACACAGGGTATAACGTGGAAAACCCTAAACGGGAAAAACCACGGGAGTGCACGACTCCAACTACCACTATACACTGGAATATACAATGGCGAGCTGCAAGGCGACGACCTTGAGCTCGCTGTCCTCGCCACAGGCGGCGGTATTACACAGAGGCGTCGACCTCTTCGTTTCTCTCTCTCTCTCTCTCGGCTGCTCTCACTTCGCTCCCTCTAAGTGGAAAAACAGACAATGAGCAACAACCACATAAAACTGTTTGCCCTAAGTCATATTTATACACATATGACTTTCGGGCTATTTACAAATATAGCCTCAAGGGCTCTTGGCAAACATATTCACAAATATGTCTCCGCATCCGGATCTCTCTCCGGGTACATTCATCATCCGGTTCCGTAACCGGGGTCTTCATCATCCGGCTCCGTAACCGGGGTCTTCATCATCCGGCTCCGTAACCGGGGTCTTCATCATCCGGCTCCGTAACCGGGGTCTTCATCATCCGGTTCCGTAACCGGGGTCTTCATCATCCGGCTCCGTAACCGGGGTCTTCATCATCCGGCTCCGTAACCGGGGTCTTCATCATCCGGTTCCGTAACCGCAACCGGGCTTGCCGTCATTCATCTCCGGACATCCCATCCGGAGGGACCGTAATCCCAACAGTTAATACCTCAATTGCGTATTACGTTCACATACATATGTTACGTTTGCGTATGAGGTCAATACCTCGATTTCTATGTAAATGATATGCGTTTGGTGTCGTATGCGTAAGAGGTTAATACCTCAATTGCATATTAGGATTAACCCTTATTTTTGGATGTTTCGTGTGCGTAGAGGCTATATTCCTCGATTACGTGTCTCGATTTCATCATATGCCCGGGACTAAGCAGTCGTAATTCGCTTGGAAACGGAAGACACCAAACGAATTCATGGATCGCGATTGTAAGCAACAACATCCTTTTTGCATATTTTGCAAAAAGAAGGGTCATATAAAAGAACAATGTCGAAAGCTCCAACGGAAAGAGCACGACAACAAAGAAAAAGTTGTAGACCATAAAGGTCAGATTCCTAATGTCCTTGAGGTCTATACACATCATTTAAGTAAATGTCAATGTTCTTTCCCTCACTATGTATTGGGACACAATGATTTACTACGTGCAAACGAGTATATTAATGGATCTCCGTATAATTTTTATTTGATTCAGGAAGCTCACACAATTTTGTGAATGATCGTTTGGTTAAGATATGGGGAATCCAACCCACCGTAAGTGATCACACCTATAGGGTGCAGTTGGCTGATGGATTTTTCGTGATGTTTTTTCGAGTCAACTACCACATGGGTTACCTCCTAAACGTAATATAGACCATCGTATAGATATTGTACCTGGCATTGCACCAATAAGTATACGTCCTTATTGCTTAAGTCGATCCGAAGAGGATGAGGTATCTAAGCAACTGAAGGACTATTTATGAATGGGTTATATACGTTATAGTAAATCTCCATGGGGTGCACCTGTTCTCTTGGTAAGAAAGAAAGAGGGCACATGGCATATGTGTATTAATTACTAACGCTTAATTAAAGTGACGATCAAGAATTCATATCCAATGCCCTGGGTTGAAGATCTAATTGACCGTCTCGAGGGAGCTCGGTAATTTATGAAACTTGATCTCCGTACGGGCTACCATCAAATTCGTATAAGTGAGGATGATGTTCCTAAAACGGAATTTCGTACGCGCTATGGCCATTATGAGTTTTTTGGTTATGCCTTTTCGTTTGACCAATGCTCCAACCACATTTCAACAAGAAATGAATGACATTTTCTGAGAACAACTTGGAAAATTCGTCGTTATTTTCTTACATGATATTTTAGTTTATAGCCGAACATTAGAAGAACATGCTAAACATGTCCGCTTTGTTTTACAAACATTGCGCGACAAGCAATTCTACGCGAAGATCTCAAAATGCGAGTTCTTCAAGAAATTGATTACTTATCTTGGACATCTCATAACCGAACGAGGAGTTGAAATTGATCCTTCTCACATCGAGAAAATCAAGCTTTGGCCCACTCTTCAGAATATTCGAGAAGTTCGATCATTCCTTGGTTTTGTCGAGTTTTTGCGAAAATCTCTTCGCAATTACTCTCAATTGATGACACCGTTTACTGAAGGTCAAGTGCGTAAGTCTACAAAACCTATTGTATGGAATACTACACTACACCTCGCCTTTAAGGAACTCAAGGACCAGGTGTGCAAGGCTCCTTCACGTCTTTTACCCGATCCTTCAAAACCTTTTGAGGTTGAAATCGATGCGAGTGATTATGCTAAGAAACTAAGAAACTTGATTCTGCTCAAAACATGGCACCATTATCTTTATGGTTCAAATCTCTTTGTGGTAACTAAAGAACACGAGTCCTTGAAATATTTTTGTGGCCAACAAGATCTGAAAGGTCGTAAGGTATGATGGGCTGATCTCATCCAAGACGTTGATATTTCCATATGATATCGTAAAGGTTCCATGAACACTATCTCTGATGCACTAAGTCACATATGTGAAATTAACATGCTTAGATTCACTTAAATAACATTAGATCTTTATGATCACGTTCGAGGAAAGTATCCTGATGATAGTTATTTTGCGAAATACTGGGCAAGAGTTGAATCTGGAACAAACACCACCACATCCTCGAAGGAATCCTTCCACATTGCTAACGGTTTGCTCTACCATAATGGGAAAGTTTGTGTTCCAGATTTGCCTGAGGTAAAAAAGAGAATTCTTTTTGAATGCCATGATGCACCCTTAGAAGGGCACCCTGGAATACAACGTACACTCGTTCTCATCTCCACTCAATTCTATTGGCCTAAGATGCGTCCTGACATACATAGGTCTATGTGACTAAATGTCACGAATGTCAGGTTAACAAAGTCGAGCGATTTAAAGCCGCATGACTTTTACATCCCTTGGAAATTCCCAATAATAATTGGGAAAGTATATCCATGGATTTTATTGTTAGCCTTCCTCACACCCAAAAAGGTCATGATGCCATCTGGGTTGTGGTTGATAGACTAACTAAAATGGCCACATTTATTGCTACTAAAACCACGGTAACAACTCCTGAATTGGCTTACCAATTCGTTGACAAGTTATTTCATTTTTATGGGGTTACCAATGGATATCGTGAGTGATCGAGATCCAAAGTTTACTAGTGACTTCTGGATGCAAGTCTTTAAGAAGTTAGAAACTACATTGAGCATGAGCTCCACGGATCATCCTCAATCCGATGGACAGACCGAATGAGTAAATCAAATTATTCAGGACATGCTTCGAGCATATGTTGGTACAAAACCAACAAAATGGGAACGTTATCTCCCAAATTTGGAGTTTGCTTATAACAACTCCAAGTCCTTTTATGTTGATGTATGGTTTTCAGCCACGAGCCCCGATTGATGTTAATATACATCATGATGAGTTGCGAAGTACACAAAACTTTCTTTGAGATATGCAAGATCTGTTGTATATTGCATGAGATAATAAAAACAGCTCAAGATAGAGCGCATTTTTACGCCGATCATAATAGGAAACCTCGTGTATTCAACCTTGGACAGAAGGTATTTTTACGTGTACCTCACAATTCTAAGACATTGTCTACGGGTAAGTGTGCTAAGTTAGCCCCATGGTTTTGTGGACCTTTTTCATTCCTCAAACGCATTGGTTCATCCGCCTATCATCTCGCTCTTCTCGATAGCATTGAAATTCATCCAGTTTTTCATGTAAGTCGTCTAAAAGAACTTCTAGGTTCTAGCAACAATACAGTTACAACTGAAACTCTGGTTACTTTTGAAGAATTATCTTCTAAACCACATGTACTAGAAAGAATTCTCGATGTTAAAACCAAAAATCTGCGTACTAAAATAATCCGAGAATTTAAAATTAAATGGACATGGATAAATCTATCAAAGATGCCACATGGGAACGCGAAAATCCTCTCAGAACTAACTTCCCTAGCTTTCCATTGCAAGAGTGCAATGTTTTAAAGAGGGAGAGTATGTTACGAGCATGACCGTATAATATCTTGTGGTGAGAATTTACCGTATAATATCCCGTGGTGAGAATTTACCGTAGTATTCTATACACGTGGATAAGTGTGAGGGTTAAACAAGAGTGTAAAGAAGGGGAGGATTACTTTTAATCCTCGGGATTGAGACAACCCATTAGGCCAAGTGTGAACTTGCCTGGGGGCCTTGGGTATCGCTATAAATATGAGGCCTAGCTACCTTCATTTCATCATCTCTTGACTACGTCGAGACTCTGTTCTTGTGGTGGGTCAACTCTTGTAGCGAGCGCGCCAACACCAGGTACGACTCGACGCCACGACGGTGGTATGGGATGCCGATTGAGGCTCGAGTCCGTCTCGATCCTTTCACTCGGGGGTGGTCGGGTGGATCGACACCCTTCTTTCTTTCTCTCTCCTTTCTTATTTCTTATATGTTTTATCCTTATCATATGCTTATGTTAGATCATAACTCTAACATTAGGTCTCGAACACGTGAACTTTGTGACAAATGAAATAGTTTCGACCAATAGAACACAATGCCATATCATATCTTTAAACAAAATGTTTTTGTCATTTATATATATTAGGCTACTAACTTATATATATTAAATGGATTAAATACACATATACTCAAATAGAAGGAAGATGTGATTTTATTAATTTATCTAAACTTACACCTTAGATTTCAATCCTCCATCTCATAATTTTTGAGCTAAATTGCTCTTTTATTCTTCCCGACACATAGATATTGTTAAGTTTGTCTCTAGATAATCCCTTCTTTCTCCCCTCCCCCCCTCATAAGATGATAGTACGCTTGTATAGTATCTCACATGCGTTAAGAGCTTGGAGCATGTCACCATTTAATCCTCATGCTTTAATTGATATACAATTTAATTACGTATTTAATATTTATGTTAGTGATATTTACATTCCTTCAAGAAGGAAAGGTGTCGAGTTTGAAAGACACTCTTTGTGTTTATTTATAAATAGATAAATTACTCTCTTTGGAAGTGGTTTCCCATTTTGTGCCATTGGTAACACGGCAACATCTTGTTGATCGAATGAGGGCAAAAGGTAATCCTTGTCCATTGACCTATTAGGGGGTGCCTAGTGGGGTGTTGATTGAGGTCTAGGTTCCCATTAGGTTTGTTAGATGTTTCGAAATGTGGAGACCCAAATGGAAAGGAGAAGATAGTGAACAATTAGGAAGGGAGGGGCTACAATTGGGTCTAGGTCACGGAACACAATGATAGTATAGATAAAGTTCACCCTTATTCAGTGCTTCTTAGGTTAGGTGTGTTGATGGTAGTGCAAGAATGAGAAACATGGATGATGAAAGAGGAGGTTGGAGTGCAACCTCCTAGAGTTGAGGTTGTTGAGCCAAGGTTTGCACTAGCGGAGAAGGTAGAGGACATAATTCTAGTGTGTGGTTGGTTGCAAACCCTACTAGACTACGTGGTCATTATGCAAAGCATCTAGATGGTGTAGATGCCCATAGAGTGGGGCACCTAGGTAGGTGGTGAGTGGAGGTGGCACAAGTTGACGAGTTGGTAAGGTGGGTCACGTGGTGATAATGAGATAGAAAGGGTGGAGGGTTCAATGAGGGTGTAGGTGTGTTGGTGACATGGAGGGTGAAGAGGCCATAGTGAGGGTGGTAGACTTGCGTAAGAGGAGGAGAGAGGGGAAGAAAAATGTTTGTATTCTTATTATTAATGTGATTAATAATGATAATTTATTATTATCATTATCATTAAAAGTACTAGTAGACTAGTAAAGAAAGTACAACCAAGCCACAACATTCTCTAGATAAGCAAGATGAAGAAGAACGCAATATCAGTACAATGACTTGAATCGGAAAATCTTCGCCGATGACATGTAGGGCCTATTACTGTCGGTGAAATCCCCAAAGAGCATAGTAGAGAACAATGAAAATCAACTTGAAATATGTTGACTTCTCAAGCAAAGTACAATATCACCCTACCCAAAATGATATGAAAATTTGCAGTTGATCTTGGACACTCATCCGTACGAAGAAGAATGGAAACCCCCTGCTCGAAAATTGAAAATTTGGATTAATTGAGCAACCATATGATCAAGCCTCCTTGTCATTCCATAGAAATGCTTCCTCCTCCAATAATATCATCCTTCTTGTTGAGAGACAAGCTCAACATGGGACGAATCGGTTGAAGAAGCAGAGAGACGAATTGGTTGAAGACCGATTGAACAAGCCTGAATCAGCTAAAGAAGTCGAGAACCGAATCGAATAGAGTTCGATTCGGGTATGACAAGTCAAATGGAATCCGATAGGCCGTTAAGGACCTATATTCCTATTCTGGTAAATAGGAATATTATAGGCTGTTAGTGTCAGGATCATTTATGAGCATTCAAGTACTTGTTTGTACTTGAGTCAACCCACTCATCAGGTCTTGTATATAAAGTGCACTCTGAGCACTATTGTATGTACTGAGTCTTTTAGTAATCGAGTTGTTTGCTCCACTCAATCTCTCTCTCATGTTCTCTGTGTTACCTAACAGTCGAGTTTCCGAATAACTGACTGAGTACTTAGTGTCTGTCGCACATGAATACTTTTCATGGTATTAGAGCGCGAGAGTTCAAAATCCTCTACAACCGACAGAAAAGCAAGCGAACAAGACAATGACAAGGTTTCTTGTTTTCGGAAAAGAAAGACAGGAACATGGATAGAGAAATGGGAAGCTCGCTTCTGATAGAGACGCTTGATAGGAGCAACTATGCATCTTAGTTGTACAAGATGCACCAGTACCTACTCGGGCATAGTTATTGGAGTTATGTCGAAGGAGCCAATGATGCAGCACTAGAGTCGACACATAGAGATTTCCCGGCTTGGGAACAGGCAACGCGCAGTGTTCTGTACTACTTCACATCTTGTGTGAGGGACCAACTACTGAACTATATTCGGGACGCCAAAATGCCAAAGGATGCTTGGGGAAATCTGAAGAAGATTTTCGTAGCGAGCACCACAACAAAAAAGCTTTAACTCAGGCAAGAGTTGAGTAATGTCTGACAATACGATATGTAAGTGGTTGACTACACCTCCAAGTTCAAGGAGATCTGTGACTCCCTTGCCTCCGTCAATGTGAACGCCGAGGAGGGTGAAATGGTGAAGGTTGACCTAAGAGGGTTGGCGTCAAAGTTCGAAGCATTCCGAATGGTAGTCTGCACGAGGGAGAATACAGCTAAGCGTTTTTTGAGCTACAATCGATGTTGCTTGTAGAAGAAAACCACTCGTGTTTGTCGATGAGTATGCAGACCGACAAAAAAATGTTGTACACAGAGGTAGATGGGCCCCATGGTCATGGTGGACGAGGTTGATCGGCACACAATGGTGGCGGTCGACAAGAGCAGAACCAAAGGCACAAAGGCACATAGGAGGTGTCGGTAGCAGTTCCGGACCCTCCACGAGTAGGGGAAGTCATGGCCGCGTTAGAAGCCAACAAGGGAAGCTCGAGATGGATTGCTAGTATTGTGGCAAGAAACGCCACAAGGAGAGCAACTGTTGGAAGAAGCGTGCCGATTCGGACAAAGCAGGATCGAGCCGAGGAGACACAGATAGGTGTTAGAGATCGCACTATGCCCAAGGCTTAGGGTGAGCCAAGACGGGCCTAGCCTTCATAATGAAGCACAAGGCCATTTGATGGTGGTGAACACCCCAAGGTGGAACAAGGTGTGCTATGTGGATTCGGGCGCATCGAACCATGTAACAAATCACAAGCAGTGGTTCTCGAATTTGGAGAAGCCAGAGTAGTCGGGGGTTGTCGAAACTGGTGACAACACCCCTCACCCCATCGAACATATTGGAGATGTCCCCTTGAGCCATGTCGGCCTAAAAGGGATAATGGGAAATCTGTTGCATGTGCCGAGAATCACCAAGAACTTGGTGTCGGTCAGACAAATAGTTGACCAGGGCATGAATGTTCGATTTACTCATCTTGGGTGCTTCATTGAAGATGTTTATTGCGCAAGGGTGCTGAGAAGAGAGGATGTTTATCCTCGAGACGAACAACGTTGGCACTACTATGTTCACCAAAGGGCAGAAGGTCGAATAAGATATTGACGTGTGGCACAAGCGGTTCAGCCACGTCAACTTCTTGCGGCTTTGGGAGATGCAAATGAAAAACATCGTTTTCGGCTTGCCAAAATTCAGTGACCGAAGGGGCTAGGATTGCAAAGACTTCTAGGTAGGGAAGCATCACTGAATTCAGTTCCCCAATGAGAGAAACTGGAGCTGAAATAAGCTCGATTTGATCCACTCGAATGTGTGGGGGGTGGCGCAGAACGTGATTATCAGTGGAAGTCGTTACTTTGTAACCTTCATCGATGGCTACACTCGGCACACTTGGGTGTGCTTGATCGAGAAGAAAAGCAAAGTCTTCTCCTGCTTCTTGAAGGGGGAAAGCCTTGCCAAATGGGAGACCGGTCGAAAGATCAAGTGCCTTAGGCTGATGGCGAAAAAGAGTACTTTTCCAACCAGTTCTCGAGTTATTTGCAAAAGGAAGGAATTCGATGCGAATTCTTCTACAAATACATGTTGCAATAGAACAAAATCAAAGAAGCGGCAAGGGAAATGCTTGAGAACCATAGATTGAAGTTCTAATGGGCCGACGCAGTTAGAACATCGGTATACCTGCAAAATTGGACTTCTGAAAATGGAGGAGTGTCGCCACATGAGTTGTATTTCGGGAAGAAGCCGAACTGGGCACACTTGAGGGTATTCGGTAGCATTGTATATATGCATGTGTTGAAGTAAACGCAGATGAAGTTAGACGCGAAAGTTGAGAAGTGTATCTTGGTCGGCCACTCGGATGAGCAAAAGGGTTATAAATGTTATAACCCCCGAATGAAAGAGGTCCGAATAAGCCAAGATGTCGTTTTCGATGAGTTGGCTTTGTGGTACTTGCCTTCACCTTGAACCCCAATCCACTCCATTCTGAATTCTGGCGATGACGCTAGTTAGGCCCTTGGAGGAAGAGGAAATCGGAACTCTGGAAGAGAGTCCGATCTCATTTCGGCTAAGTGGGCTGAATGAGTGACTGAGTCGAAAGGATCAGTCGGATGAAGAGCCGGCGAGTAGTGGAGATTCGATCGTGCAGTCCTGATGCTAGAAACCGAGGAGACGGTGTACGCGCAAGGAGAAGGGGAAGATGAAGACGCTGCAACATGGCAGCGAGGCCGATACATTGGATCGAAGAGAATCTGATGTGGCCCAAAGAAAAGAGGAACCTCTGAAAACAAGGTTGAAGTCAACCGAGAGGGCTATGAAATCAGCGAACCAGAAGTTGCATTGATCCACCTGCTGTCATGATATAGCATGGTATGGCTTTAAAAGGATTTGAACCGATGACCTTGTGTCACATGAGTTGAAGTCCTACCATTAAGCTATATATTGCTATACAAAAAATTTTATTTCCATTTATTATTTCACTTAGGAAATCCATGTATATTCTAGATTTCTTTGGAACATTCTAGAAATGTCAAGAGTATTCCTAAGCATACTATAAAAAGAGGCACATGGAATTATTGAGAACCAATTCGGTTCAACGCCAGTCTTAAGCCTCCTAGCTACTCTTGTATCTTATCTTCATATAATATACCACTTGTTATCATCATTCTCTCTCTCTCTCTCTCTCTCTCTCTCCTTCTCTCGTGAGTCTCCACACATTTTTCCCCTTCTTAGTACTAATCCTCATTCTTCCTCTTTATCTTTAGTACTAATTCTCTCTAGTATTGTCCCTGATAGTTTGAACCGAATTGCTCATCCCCTTATCCCTCCTTCCCTTCATATTAATCCTCTTATCCTTCCTACAAAATGGCAACTATTAGCGCTCAAGAATATCAATCCGTTTTCTCCGAGTTCCAGTGCTTAAAAGAGAAGTTTGTAGCACTAGAACAAGAAAACCAACGTCTATTGGGGGATATTCAAGAAATAGCTCTAGAAAAACAACAACAACATGGGAGTTGACGTTACGTGTGCAACAACTTGAAGCAACCATTGTGTCACTACAACAACAAGGATCAAGCACTCAAGGGACTCCCAAAGAACCCAAGATCGGTCTTCCTATGAAGTTTGATGGAACACGATCACAATTTAGATTATTTCTTAATTAGGTACATTTGGTGATTCAAATGCATCCTTCTCGATATCCCACTAATGCATCACGAGTGGGACTAGTAGGCACACTACTTAGTGGCACAACTCTGGCATGGTTTGCCCCTTTGTTAGAAAAAGGCTCTCCGTTGTTAAATAATTTTGAAGAGTTTATGAGCGAGTTTAAAGCATGTTTTGGAGATACTGATAACGTTAGGATGACACTCAACAAAATCCGAAGACTGGGTCAAGGTGATCGGCTGGCCTTAGCTTATGCTGTGGATTTCAGTCTTCTCTTCTCGCCACCGATATTCCCTGGGATGACCAAGAATTCATGGAGCAATTTCACTATGGCCTACGTAATGATGTCAAGGATTTACTCCTGACCTTCCCCGAAGAACCAAAGTTGCTCACAGAAGCAATCACTCGAATAGTACGATGCGATACCCGCCTTTTCAAACGACGTTCGGAACGTCAGTTCCAGATGCCAAGGACAAGATCAGAGCCCACCTACGCCTCAGTTGTAGCAAAAACTTTTCCAAGAGAGTCATATAATGCGTCTCCAACAAATACTCCAACTCCAATGAAAATCGACACCACACATCGTCGCGCACCATTATCGGAAGAAGAAAAGCAATGACGCCGAGCAAATCGACTATGTCTTTATTGTGGTGGAACGGGGCATATTGTAGTGAACTGTCCTCATAGGCCAAGAACACAGGTAAATCAAATAAGTGCTAGTACTAATAATATTATGCCCGAGTCTATTTCATTAGAAATGTCTAATAGTTCTAATAGCCCAAGCCTATCAAACAAATTTGAAGTCTGTAAAAGAATACATGTGCGGAAGCGTGTGCGTAAACGCAGAGTACATAGTTCGGAAATGAGACAGAAAACACAGAGAGAGAGCAGACAACTCAATTCTATTTCAAAATAATGACACTCTATATATAGGATGTGCTTAGTGAGCAGTTAATACAAGTCCATATGGACTGACAGAAGTACTGACACGTACTTCAATGCTTATAACTGAGCTCTACACTAACTCCCAAAATATATTCCTACGCAGAATATCTTTCCAACGGCCTCACGGTTTACGCAGCACTACGGCTTACGTTATGCGTACTATATTACGCATCCATTCTACGCACTAGGTTATGCACCGTGTTACACACCCAACGTTAAGCTTGTCACTCAACACTCCCCCTCAAGCTCAACTTGAGGTTCCGTCCGCTCTTCCGGATCTACGTTCCAGTTCCTTCTGGCTTCACCGCCTCACTCGCGCTCCTCGACCCTTCCGGTCAGCTTATCAGCTTGTTCGGCCCTTCTCAGCTCCCTTGCTTTCGCGGTGTCGGCATGTCCTTCGCTGCCCTTTCCTCCACATGGCTTTCAATCGAACATTCCGATTGAGTCGAACACTTCCAACTCAATTCCGCTCTCATCCGAATTGGCTGTCTCCAATTCGTCTCCTATCTTTAGGCCTTTGACTACATCAGACCACGTGTTGGTCTTGGCCTTTATGCCCTTCTTGGCTGTATCTCCCCTTGATTTGGCTATCCTCGGCTCTTCCCTACGATTGTGGCCCTTTCTCTCTTCTTTGTCTTCTTCAATCGGTCCGAAATTGAATTCTTCATCCGATTCCTCATCACGGTCACTTCCGCCGTGATGAACACCTCCGCTCCTTTCATGCCCTTGTTCCTGTTCTTCCTTTCTCCCCCTCAAGTTCGGCGTGTTGAGGTGACACAACCCTAGCTCACCTGAGAAATGCCGTAACTTGTGGAGACCAAGAGGCTTGTTGAAGATGTTGGTATCCTGCCGATCCGTCGGAACATATGCTAGTTCGACTTCACCTGAAAGGACCCGCTCGCGGACAAAATGGTAATGCACCTCAATGTGCTTGGTCCAAGCGTGGAACACGGGGTTTTTCGCAAGGTGTATACTACTGAGGTTGTCGCAATAGATCGTCGTCGGATCAGACACCTCTACATGCAGATCTCGTAATAGCCGTTTCAGCCAAATGACTTCGCACGTAGCGATAGTCGCCCCTCGTTATTCGGCCTCCGTGCTTGACAATGCCACGGTCGGCTGCTTTTTGCTGCTCCACAGGATCGCTGCACTTCCTAATGAGAAGGCGTATCTGGATGTGGATCTACAATCATTGGCGTTTCTGGCCCAATCGGCATCCATGTAGCCAACCAATTGTTTGGCTACGCCTGCTTGATACAGCAACGCCATGTCTTTCGTGTCGCTGACATATCGCAATATCCTTTGCGTGCACTGAAAGTGTTCGGCCATAGGCTGCGACATAAATTGACTGATTTGGCACCATTAACTTGCTCTAAAAGACTTGATATAAGAGGAAGTGCATACCTATTACGGATGGTGACTTTATTCAAGCCGCGGTAATCAACGACCAGACGAAGTGAGCCATCTTTCTTCTTGACAAAGAAGATGGGTGCACCTGCCAAAGATTTCGAATGACGAATGAACCTGTTTGCCAAGTTCTCCTCTATGTATGCTCGAAGAACTTCTAACTCGGTGGGCGACAAGTTGTAAATTAGTCCCCATGGCGGCTCTATTCCTGGTTGTAAATTGATGGGACAATCATAGGGACAATGATGAGGAAGAGTACCAGTTTTTATCTTGTCAAATACATCGGCATGAGGATGATATTTTGCCGGAAGTTGCACTAGGGATTCCTTCTTAATAGTGCTGGAAGGATGTACTGATATTGCAAATAGGAACATTTCCTCCTTGTGTCCTTCTTCGCGTAATTGATGGAGTGAAATGGTCGAAACTCGATGAGTGGATTCTTGGGGTTATTGATGTCGGACTTCTCTTGTTCTCCAATCTATGTCTGGATTATGTAATTCAAACCAAGGTAATCCTAGGACAATGGGATGCTCTGGACTACTAGTTATATTAAATGATACTACACACACAAAACTACCTAGGACAACTTGAATGGGTTCTGACTCTTCTACAATAATCTCGGAAGCAATGGGATGACCATTAATGACTACTACAGATGTGGGGCAAGGAAGTTTTCTTAAGGATATCTAAGAAGCTTGGGCAAAATTTTGATCCATGAAACAGGAATTAGCTCTGGAATCTAGAAGTGCTAGGACGTGTATTGGGGGAGTACTTTAGTACTAACCATGACTTGGGTTAGGAACACATTGCTATCTTGCTTGGAGGGAATGGAACCACTAATGGGCTGTACAGATCTAGGGTTGTCCAACCAAACGACTCCTATTTTGGTTGGACTCAATCGTTTAACTCTTCATCTAATTGACTAAGGATTTCAAATTTGTTTGAGATACTTGGGCTATTAGTACTATTAATACTATCAGACACTCTATTAGTACTATTATTACTATTAGATACTCCTAAGGGAAGAATTGACTCGGGTTTAGTACAGGCTACGATTTGATTTACCTGTCTTCTTGGCCTATGGGGACAATTGATTGCGATATGCCCTGGTCCACCGCAATAAAGACATAATCGATTTACACGTCATCGTCATTTTTCTTCTTCCGATAACGGGCCACGTCGACGCATGGTATCGATCTCCATTGGTGTCGGAGTATTTGCTTGAGGTACGTCGCGTACAAATAGTTTAGCCGCGACTGAGGCGTAAGTGGGCTTCGGCCTAGAGCGTGGTATTTGTAATTGACATTCCAAATGCCGTTCGAAAAGGCGGTTGTCACATCGGACCGCTCGACTGATTGCCTTCGTAAGAGACTTTGGTTCTTCGGGGAAGGTTAATAGTAAATCTTTGACATCGTTTCGCAGGCCGTAGCGAAACTACTCCATTAGTGCCTGATCATCCCAGGGGATATCTGAAGTGAGTAGACGGAAATCCGCTGCCTAGGCAGAGGCTGGACGATCGCCTTGACGCAATCGTCGGATTTTGTTGATCACCGTCCGGATGCTGTCGGTATCTCCAAAGCAGGCTTTAAACTCACTAATAAAGTCTTCAAAGTTATTAAACAAGGGCGATTGTTTTTCTAGAAGCGGAGCGAACCATGCCAAGGCTAAGCCGCTAAGCAACGTGCCCATTAGGCCGACTTGGGATGCATCCGTGGGGTATCGGGAAGGATGCATTTGGATGACTAAGCATACCTGATTAAGGAATCCCTTGAATTGTGATCGCGTTCCATAAAATTTCACAAGAAGTTCAATCTTGGGCTCTTTATGAAATCCTTGGGAACTTGATCCTTGTTGTTGCAACGCTGCTTCGAGTTGTTGCACCCGTAACGCTAACTCCCCATGTTGTTGCTGCGTTTGTTGTTTTTCGAGAGCGATTTGTTGCAGATCCCCTATCAATCGTTGGTTTTCTTGTTCCAAGGCAACCAATTTTTCTTTTAGACACTGTAGCTCGGAGAAAACGGATTGATATTCTTGGGCGCTAACAATAGCCATAGTATAGGAAAAGGGGTAGGAGGATGAGGAAAAACGACAAGTAGACTTGAGGCGGAAAATGGTTCAAACTGTCAGGAATAGTACTAAAACAAAGAGAGAATTAGTACTGGAAAACGGAAGTGCTATTAGTACTAAGAGGATGGGACTGTGTAAGACTCCCGAGAGAGGAAGAGAGAAGAGGAGAGAGAGAGAGAGAGAGAGAGAGAGAGAGAGAGAGAGAGATGATGATAACAGAGGATATATTATGTGAAGAGTAAGTAGAAAAGGGCTACGAGGCTTAAGACTAGCTTTGAACCAATTTGGTTCAAAATAATGCCTAGTGCCTTCTTTTAAAGTGTTCTCAGGAGTAATCCTAAAGCTTCTAGAGTGTTCCAGAGAAATCTGTCCTATAATAAAACTTAAATGAAAATAATATCCTAATACAATAGATGGTATAATGGTCAAGAGCTCGACCCATATAACATAAGGTCATGGGTTCGAGTCTTGCCATATCATGACAGCCGACTAAGATGCACTTTTCGGCTTTGGCATCCAGCTTCGTCCTCTTTTCCTTCGGCACATGCACATATGCAATGCTACCGAAAATCCTCAAGTGTGCCAAGTTCGGCTTCTTCCCAAAATACAGCTCATGTGGCGACACTCTTCCATTAGCAAAAGTCTGATTCTGTAGGTAGACAACCGTCTTCATGGCTTCAGCCCAATAGAATTTCGGCATATGCTTCTCTTCAAGCATTGCCCTGGCCGCTTCTTCGATTGTCCGATTCTTCCGCTCGGCCACGCTGTTCTGTTGTGGCGTGTATCTACACAAGAATTCGTGTCGAATTCCCTCCTACTGTAGATAACTTGTGAACTGGTCGGAGAAGTACTCCTTCCCACCATCGGACCATAGGCATTTGATCTTACGCCCTGTTTCCCTTTCCGCAAGGCTCTTCACCTTCAGGAAACATTTGAAGACTTCGCTCTTCTTCGTGATTGTGCATACCCACGTGTGCCGAGTGAAGTCGTCGATGAAGGTTACAAAGTAACGACTTCCACTGAGACTCACATTTTGTGTTGGTCCCCACACATCTGAATGGATCAAATCCATTGGACTTCGACTACGATTACGCTCATTGGGGAATGGAAGTCGGTGTTGTTTTCCCATCTGATAGGCTTCGCAGACTTGGCCATTACGGCCCCGGAATTTCAGCAAGCCGAAAACAATGTTCTTCGTCAGCATCTCACGAAGCCGTGGGAAATTTACATGGCTGAATCACTTGTGCCACAGGTTGATATCCGATTCGACCTTTTGTCCTTTCGCGTACAACGTGGTTCCAACTTGATTAGTGTCGAGGATGAACATCCTCCCTTCATGGCGCCCTTGCGTGATTACTTTGCCTTCCTCTTCTATGAAGCAGCCGAGATGCGTGAATCGAACCTGCATTCCCTGGTCGACGATCTGACTGACCGACACCAGGTTCTTCGTTATTGTTGGGACGTGCAACACGTTCATGAGTTTCCCTTTTTTGCCCGACGTGGCTGAGGGGAACTTCTTTGACATGTTTGATGGTATGCAGAGTGTCGTCTCCCGTTTCGACCACTCTTTGCGATTCCGGTTTCTCCATGTATGAGAACCATTCCTCGTGACTCGTCAAATGATTTGATGCTCCGAAATCAGCATACCACACCTCGCTCGATTTCGAGGTGTTTAAAGTGATAGAATTGGCCTTATGCTTCATGATGAAGCCTGGGCCCGATTTGTTTTCGGCTCGTTCAGAGCCTTCTGCGTACTGCGATCTCTGACACCTCTCTACGTCTCTGCGTCTCTTCGGCTTGATTCGGCTTTGTCCGAATCGCCTCTCTTTTTCCAACACTCGCTCTCCTTGTGGCCTTTCTCGCCACAGTACCAAAATTTCGACGCGGCCTTCTCTTGCCGGCTTCCGATGCTGCCAAGACTCCCCCTGCTTGTGGAGGGTTTGGAACTACTCTCGGCATATCGATTATGCCGCTTGTTCTGCTCTTGTCGGCTGCTTCCATTGCGCGTCGATCCGCCTCATCCACCACGACCACGGGGCCTATCTTCTTCCGTGTACACCATCTTGCCATCGGTGTGCGTACTTGTCGACACACCCGCGTGATTTTCCTCCATGACCAACATTGATTGAAGCTCGAAGAACGAAGGCATATTCTACCTCGTACAAACTGCCGTTTGAAAGGCTCCAAACTTGGACACTAGCCCACCAAGGAAAAACTGCACCATTTCATCTTCCTCAACGTTCACACTGATGGAGGCAAGAGAATTGCAGATTTTCTTGATTCGAGCAGTGTAATCAACCATAGATAGATCTTTCTGCCGGACATTGCTGAGCTCCTGCCTGAGCTACAGCTTTCTAGTCATTGTGCTTGCGGAGAAAATCATTTTGAGATTCACCCACGCGTCCTTTGGCGTCTTGGCATCCCGAATATAACTCAATAGCTGGTCGCTTACACAGGATGCAAAGCAGTAGAGAACTCTGCTTGCCGCTTGTTCCCAAGTCGAAAAATCTATGTGTGTCGAATCAGCTGCTACATCATTAGCGCCTTCGACATAACTCCAATAGTCGTGACTGAGCAGGTACTGGTGCATCTTGTACGACCAAGATGCTAGTTGCTCCTGTTGAGTTTTTTAGTCAGTAGCAAGCTTCCCATACCCTTGTCCATATTGTTGCCTTTTTCTTTTCCGAAAAAAAACGAAGAACAACTTCAACTCTGTTTTGTCGCAAGCTTTTCTTGTCAGTTGCAAAGGACTTCAACCCTCGCGCTCTGATACCATGTAAAAGAATACATGTGCAGAAGTGTGTGCGTAAACACAAAGTACACAGTTCGGAAGGCAGAAAACACAGAGATGAAAGACAGAGAGAGAGCAGACAAGTCAATTGTATTTCAAAATAATGAGACTCTATACATAGGATGTGCTCAGTGAGCATTTTATACAAGTCCATACGAACTGACAAAAGTACTGACACGTACTTCAATTCTCATAACTGAGCTCTACACTAACTCCCAAAATATATTCCTACGCGGAATATCTTTCCAATGGCCTCACGGTTTACGCACCGCTACAATCTACATTATGCGTACTATTTTACGCACCTGGTGCACCGTGTTACGCACCCAACGTTGAGCTTGTCACTCAACAAAGTCCTTAGTCAACTAGAAGAAGAGTTAAACGACTAAGTCCCAACCAAAATAGGAGCCATTTGGTTGGAAAAACCTAGATCTGTGCAGCCATTAGGGGTTCCATTCCCTCTAAGCAAGTTAGCAATGTCTTCCTATTTCAAGTAACAATTATTACTAAAAGTACTCCTCCAGTACATCTCTTAGCACTCCTAGATTCCGGAGCTAATTCTTGGTACATGGATAAGAATTTCTCCCAAGCTCATCAGATATCCTTAAGAAAACTCTCGTGTCCGGCCTTTGTAGTAGTCATTTGTTGAGAGACAAGCTCAACATCGGCCGGATCGGCTGAAGAAGCCGAGGACCGGATCGGTTGGGACCGATCGGTTAGGCCGAGTGCGTAAACCGGGAGGTCGTTAGGAAAGATATTCCGTGAGGAATATATTTGGGAGTTAGTGTAGGGGCTCTTGATGAGCATTGAAGTACTGTCAATACTTCGGTCAGTCCTTCTAGGGCTTGTATAAAAATGTTCACTGAGCACGTCTTATGTATAGATTGAGTATTATTGTTGAATATAGTTTTTTGTGTTTCTCTCTCTGTCTCTCCCGCGTATACTGCGTAAGCCCAAGCTCTCCATTAAACCTGAGTTTCCTCTCTTTTGTTCGGTCTTCATACTTGCTTCTGCACGTTTCTTTCTTCATGGTATCAGAGCGCGAGGGTTAAGAACCTCTCTGCAGCCGACACAACTTGACGAAGAAGAACAAGAAGAACGATGGATAGAGGCATGGCGAGCTCGCTTCCAACAGAGAAGCTGGACAGAACCAACTACACGTCTTGGTCCTACAAGATGCACCATTACGTGCTCGGGCACGGCTACTGGAGTTATGTCGAAGGAGCTAATGACACGGCACCCGAATCAACACACAGAGACTTCCCGTCGTTGGAACAATCGACGAGCAGGGTATTATACTGCTTCGCGTCGTGTGTGGGCGAACAACTATTGAGCTATGTTCGGGATGCAAAGACGCCGAAGGGTGCGTGGGAAAATCTGAAGAAGATTTTCGCCGCGAGCACCACAGCTAGGAAGCTTCAGCTCCGACAGGAGTTGAGCAACCTACGACAACGCGACTTGTCGGTGGCGGACTATACCTCGAAGATCAAGGATATCTGCGACTCCCTCGCCTCCATAAAGGTGAACATCGAGGAGAGCGAGATGGTCCAAATTTGTCTCGGAGGTTTGGCGTCGAAGTTCGGAGCGTTCCGAACGGCTGTGTGTACCCGGGAGAATACACCGTCCTTTTTCGACTTACAGTCGATGCTCCTGGTAGAGGAGAACCACGCGGGTGCGTCGACGAGCACACACACCGACAACAAGATGTTGTACACGAAGGGAGAAAGGCTCCGTGGTCATGGCGGACGAGGCGAGTCGGTATGCAATGGAAGCGGCCGACGAGATCAAGGAAGATGGCACCGAAGTGATGCCGACAGCAACTCCGGACCCTCCGGAAATAAGGGGAGTCGAGGCGATGAGAACCGGCAAGGGAAGGCCATCACAGAGTGCTGGTACTGTGACAAGAAAGGCCACAAGGAAAGTGAGTGCTGGAAGAAGCGCGCCGATTCGGAGAGAACTGGTTCTAGGAATGGCTCCAGACATACCGACAAGGGAAATCGGCAGCGATCGCACTACACCGAAGACTTCGGGAGAGCCGGAGAAGGGACTGCCTTCGTGACGAAACACGAAGCAAACTCAATGAAGCAGACCACCCCGAGATCGGACGAGGTGTGGTATGTAGACTCCGGCGCGTCAAACCACATGACGAGCCATAAGGGGTGGTTCTCGTACCTTGAAAAACCGATACAACCTGGAGTAGTCGCAATTGGAGACGACACTCCGCATCCGATCGCGAATGTCGGAGAAGTTCCCCTTAGCCATGTCGGGAAGAAAGGGAAACTCATGAACGTGCTGCACGTCCCGACAATCACGAAAAACTTGGTCTCGGTCGGACAGATCGTCGACCAAGGGATGGAGGTTTGGTTTACACACCTCGGGTGCTTCATTGAGGAAGAAGGCCGTGTGATTGCGCAAGGGCGCAGAGACGGGAGGATGTTCATCCTCGACTCCACTGACGGCGGCACCGCAATGTTCGCGAAGGGACAAAAGACCGAGTCGGACATCGACTTGTGGCACAAGCGAATAGGCCACGTCAACTACCAGTGGCTTAAAGATCTGCAAGCGAAACAAGTAGTGTTCGGATTGCCCAAATTTAGTGGCCGAAAGGCACAAATTTGTGAAGCCTGTCAGCTCGGGAAGCAACACCGACTTCCCTTCCCCAACGAGCGAAACCGGAGCCGGAACAAGCTCGACCTTATACACTCCGATGTATGGGGGCCGGCTCAAAACGTTAGTCTTGGCGGGAGCCGATATTTCGTCTCCTTCATCGACGACCACACGCGACACACGTGGATCTACCTCATTGAGAGGAAGAGCGAAGTCTTCGACTGTTTCCGGGACCTCAAAGGGTTCGTGGAAGCCGAAACGGGACGAAAGATCAAGTGCCTGCGGTCGGATAGCGGGAAAGAGTACTTTTCTGGTCAATTCAACGGTTATCTACAACAAATGGGAATTCGGCGCGAATTCAGTTGTAGATACACGCCAGAGCAGAACGGCGTGGCCGAGAGGAAGAATCGGTCGATTGTGGAAGCGGCAAGGGAGATGCTGGAGGAGAAGAGCTTGCCCAAGTTCTACTGGGCCGAGGCGGTAAGCACCATGGTATACATCTAGAACCGGATTGGAGACAAAGTGTCGGCGCACGAGCTATATTTCGGAACGAAGCCGAACTTGCGACACTTGAGGGTGTTCGGTAGCATTGCGTATGTGCATATACCGAAGGAGAAAAGGAGGAAGTTGGACGCAAAGGCCGAGAAATGCATCTTGGTCGGTTACTCGGACGAGCAGAAGGGTTATAAGTGCTATAACCCTCGCACCAAACAAGCGCGTGTCAACCGCGACGTGATGTTTGACGAGTCCGCGTCCTGGTACCTACCCACGACTACGAACCTCAACTCCAATCCGAGCTCTGACGATGAGGTCAGCGAGGCCAAGATGCCTCCGGATGAGCCCGAAATCAAGACTCGCAAAGAGAGTCCGATTTCACTCTGGTTAAGTGGACCGATTGCACGACTGAGTCGGTACGACCAGTCCGATGAAGAGCTGGCGAGTAGTGGAGACTCGGCCGTGCATTCCTCGCGCAGGAAGCCGAGGAGACGGCTTACGCGCAAAGAGAAAGGGAAGAAGAAGGTGTCGGATTCCGGCACGGAAAGGAACGAGTCAGACCGACGCGAGTCCGACTCTGAGGGAACCGGTGACGGATCTTTAACGGTGAAGATCGCGTCGACCGAGAAGGACTCGACATTGGCTAATGTGAGATTACGCCGATCTACCCGCCAGAAGAATCCTGTTTTGCGGTTCGAATACAACGAGTACATGGCGCATCATTATGGATACATGACCCATGTAGCGGAAGTGCGTGAGCCGGAGAGCTACACAGAAGCAGCAAAAGACGCAAATTGGCGTGCCACGATGGAGGAAGAGATGCACGCATTAGCGGAGAATGAGACCTGGGAGCTGGTTGACGCACCGAAGGGTGTGAAGCCGATCGGGTGTAGATGGGTGTACAAAGTCAAGTACAACACTGATGGCTCGGTCAACCAGTACAAGGCTCGACTAGTGGCAAAGGGCTACGCATAGAAACACGGCATCGACTATGATGAGACGTTTGCGCCGGTCGCAAAAATGACGACCGTCCGTGTTTTGCTCGCAGTAGCCGCGGCCAAGGGGTGGCACTTACATCAGATGGATGTAAAGAATGCGTTCCTGCAAGGTGACCTTGAGGAACAAGTGTACATGGTACAACCCCCCAGATTTCACTCTGGAATGAACTCCTCGGTAGTATGCGGACTGAAGAAGTCCCGTTACGGACTGAAGCAAGCCCCGCGTGCCTGGAATGCGAAGATCACGCAACAACTGCGTCGGATGGGCTTCGTTACGTCAAAATCGGACTCTTCCCTGTTCATCCGGAAAGGTCGACTCGGACCGGTTAGTATTTTACTGTATGTTGATGACTTGGTCATCACCGGCGCTGACCTAGGTGAAATCGACCGCGTGAAGCTCCAACTTGCGGCATCGTTCGACATGAAGGATCTGGGAGACCTTCATTACTTCCTTGGGATCGAAGTGATCCATACCCCCGAAGGCATATTGATCAGCCAACGTCATTACGTGCTGAGTATGCTCTTCAAACTCGGGATGGCCGACTGTACGTCCGTCTCGACTCCTCTGGACAGAACCATGAAGCTTCGTCCCGATACGGGAAAGGTATGCGACCCGACGAGGTTCCGACAAATTGTCGGAAGCCTCATATACTTGACCATCACCCGACCCGACCTCAGTTATCCGGTCGGGGTGATCAGTCAGTTCATGGCGCGACCTACCGAGGAGCACCTTGAGTGTGCGCAACGTGTACTTCGGTACGCAAGCGGCACTAAGGACCGCGGACTGCTATATCGAACCGGTGCAGCCGTGCAGTTAGTTGGCTACACCGATGCTGATTGGGCTGGCAACGCCGCTGATCGCCGATCCACGTCTGGATACCCGTTCTCCCTCGGGAGTGCCGCGATCGCGTGGAGCAGTAAGAAGTAGCCGACAGTTGCACTGTCGAGGAACGAAGCTGAGTACCGAGGAGCGGCTGTCGCGACATGCGAAGCCATATGGTTGAAGTGGCTACTTAAGGACCTGCGAGAGGAGGTGTCCGATCCAACGACGATCTACTGCGACAACCTCAGCAGCATCCAACTCGCAAAAAACCCCGTTTTCCACGCACGGACCAAGCACATTGAGGTGCACTACCATTTCGTCCGTGAGCGTGTCCTTTCCGGTGAAGTCGAACTTCAGTACGTTCCGACAGATCGGCAAGCTGCCGACATCTTCACCAAGCCTCTTGGTTTGGACAAGTTGCTGCAATTCTCAGGTGCGCTCGGGTTGTGTCACCTTGACATGCTGAACTTGAGGGGGAGAATAGTCCTGAACGACCAAGCAAGGCAGCAGGAAAGGAGCGGACACCGCGACACCGAGTTCGAGTCGGTTGACTCGGTTGTCGAGTTCGACTTCGGATCGGCTGAAGAAGCCGAGGGCGGACCCACCGAAAAGTTCGGAAGCGGACAGAAGGGGAGCAACCGAAGGAGAGAGCCGAAGCCAACCATGCATGGGGAAGATAACGCCATCGAGGGCGAGAAGACCGAAGACGAGTTGGAGACAGCCAACTCGGACGAGAGTGAAGACCGATCGGAGGAAGCCGAGTCGGTTCGGATGTTTGATTCAGACATGCTGAATAAACCGAGGCCCAAGCGGAAGAAAAGGCAACAAAAGAAGTGTCAACACCGCAACAGCAGAAGAGCTGATAAGGGCCGCATGAGCAGACAAGCCGGCCGGAAGGGTCGAAGCGCGCGGAGTCGAACAGGTCGAGGAGCGCGAGCGAGGCGTGAAGCCAGGAGGAACCGGAGTTGTGAGCCCGAGGATTCCGAAGAGCCTCAAGTTGAGCTTGAGGGGGAGTGTTGAGAGGCAAGCTCAACATCAGCCGGATCGGTTGAAGAAGCCGAGGACCGGATCGGTTGGGACCGATCGGTTAGGCCGAGTGCGTAAACCGGGAGGTCGTTAGGAAAGATATTCCGTGAGGAATATATTTGGGAGTTAGTGTAGGGGCTCTTGATGAGCATTGAAGTACTGTCAGTACTTCGGTCAGTCCTTCTAGGGCTTGTATAAAAATGGTCACTGAGCACGTCTTATGTACAGATTGAGTATTATTGTTGAATATAGTTTTTTGTGTTTCTCTCTCTGTCTCTCCCGCGTATACTGCGTAAGCCTAAGCTCTCCATTAAACCCGAGTTTCCTCTCTTCTGTTCGGTCCTCATACTTGCTTCCGCACGTTTCTTTCTTCATCATTGATGGTCGCCCCATTGCGTTTGGAAATATCGTAGAATAGTCGGAGCCAATTAGTGTTGTCCTAGATAATTTGGGATGTGTAGTATCATTCAATATAATTAGTATTCAAGAACATCCCAATGTTTTTGGGGTTACCATGGTTCGAGTTACACAATCCGGACATAAATTGGAGAACAAGAGAAATGTGGTATCGACAACCTCAAGAATCTACTCATAAGGTTTCAACCATTTCGCTACATCAAATGATTGAGGAAGGACACAAGGAATCCATGTTTGTATTCGATGTATTAGAGATATGATCTAATGTAAGCGTATGAAAAGGAGAAAAGAATGATAGATAGATAGATAGAAAGGAGAGAGAAAGAAGGGTGCCGATCCACCCGACCACCCCTGAGCGAGGGGATCGAGACGGACTCGAGCCTAAATCAGTGTTCCATACCACCAACGTGGCGTCGAGTCGTACCTAGTGCTGGTGCGCTCGCTACAAGAGTTGAACCACCACGAAATAGAGTCTCGACGTAGTCAAATGATGATGAAATCAGGATAGCAAGACCTCTTATTTATAGCGATACCCAAGGCCCCCAGGCAAGTTCACACTTGGCCTAATGGGTTGTCTCAATCTCGAGGATTAAAAGTAATCCTCCCCTTCTTTACATTCTCGTTTAACCCTCACACTTATCCACGTCTATAGAATACTACGGTAAATTCTCACCACGGGATATTATATGGCCATGCCCGTAACATACTCCCCCTCTTTAAAACATTGCACTCTTGCAATGGAAAGTTAGTTCTGAGAGTATTTTTGCGTTCCCATGTGGCATCTTTTATTGATTTATCCATCCATTTTATTTTAAATTCTCGGATTTCTTTAGTACGTAATTTGTTTGTTTTAACATCGAGAATTCTTTCTGGTACATGTGGTTTAGAATATATTTCTTCAGAAGTAACTAGAGTTTCAGTTGTAATTATATTGTCGCTAGAACCTAGGATTTCTTTTAGACGACTCACATGAAAAACTTGATGAATTTCAACACCATCGGGAAGAGAGAGACGATAGGTTGATGACCCAATGCGTTTGAGGACTATAAAAGGTCCCAAAAAACATGGGGCTAACTTAGCGCACTTACCTTTAGACAATGTCTTAGAATTGGGAGGTACATGTAAAAATACCTTCTGTCCAGGGTTGAATACACGAGGTTGCCTATGATGATCGGCATAAAAACACGCTCTATCTTGAGCTGTTTTTATATTATCTCGTGCAATATGCAACATATCTTGCATATCCCGAAGAAAGTTTTGCATACTTCGCAACTCATCATGATGTATATTAACATCAATCAGGGCTCGGGGCTGAAAACCATACATCAACATAAAAGGACTTGGAGCTGTTATAAGCAAACTCCAGAATTGGGAGATAACGTTCCCATTTTGTTGGTTTTGAACCAACATATGCTTGAAGCATTCCTCAATAATTTGATTTACTCGTTTGGTTTGTCCATCGGATTGAGGATGATCTGTGGAGCTCATGCTCAATGTAGTTTCTTACTTCTTAAAGACTTGCGTCTAGAAGTCACTAGTAAACTTTGGATCTTGATCACTCACGATATCCATCGATAACCCATAAAAACGAAATAACTCGTCAACAAATTGGTAAGCCAATTCAGGAGCTATTACCATGGTTTTCGTAGCAATAAATGTGCCCATTTTAGTTAGTCTGTCAACCAGAACCCAGATGGCATCATGGCCTTTTTGGGTATGAGGAAGGCTAACAAAAAAATCCATGGATATACTTTCCCACTTATTATTGGGAATCTCCAAGGGATGTAAAAGTCCTGCAGCTTTAAGTCGCTCGACTTTGTTAACCTGACATTGGTGACATTTAGTCACATAGCTATGTATGTCATGACGCATCTTAGGCCAATAAAATTGAGTGGAGATGAGAACAAGTGTACGATGTATTCCTGGGTGCTCCATAGAGGGTGCATCATGGCATTCAGAAAGAATTCTCTTTATGACCTCAAGCAAATCTGGAACACAAACCTTCCCATTACGGTAGAGTAGACCGTTAGCAATGTGGAAGTATTCCTTCGAGGATGTGGTGGTGTCTGTTCCAGACTCAACCCTTGCCCAGTATTTCACAAAATAACTGTCATCAGGATACTTTCCTCGAAGGTGATCATAAAGATATGATGTTATTTACGTGAAGCTAAGCATGTTAACTTCACAGATGTGACTTAGTGCATAAGAGACAATATTCATGGAACCTTTACGATATCGTATGGAAAAATCAACGTCCTAGATGAGATCAACTCATCGTGCCTTACGACCTTTCAGATCTTGTTGGTCACAAAAATATTTCAAGGACTCGTGGTCCGTAGTTACCACAAAGCGATTTCCATAAAGATAATGGCGCCATGTTTTGAGCGCATGTATAACTACAAATAATTCCTTTTCTTGAACGGTATACAAACATTAAGCAGAATCAAGTTTCTTAGTCTCGAATGCTATTGGTTTACCATCTTGATATAAGACAACAACTATAGCATAATCGCTTGCATCGGTTTTAACATCAAAAGGTTTTGAAGGATCGTGTAAAAGAAGTGGAGGCTTGCACACCTAGTCCTTGAGTTCTTTAAAGGTGAGGTCTAGTGTAGTATTCCATACAATACGTTTTGTAACCTTACGCATTTGATCTTCAGTAAACAGTGTCATCAATTGAGAGTAATTGCAAAGAGATTTTCGCAAAAACTCGATTAAACAAAGGAATGATCGAACTTCTCGAATATTCCAAAGAGTGGGCCAAAGCTTGATTTTCTCAATGCGAGAAGGATCAATTTCAACTCCTCGTTCGGTTATGAGATGTCCAAGATAAGTAATCGATTTCTTGAAGAACTCGCATTTTGAGATCTTCATGTAGAATTGCTTGTTGCGCAATGTTTGTAAAACAAAGCAGACATGTTTAGCATGTTTTTCTAATGTTCGGCTATAAACGAAAATATCATGTAAGAAAATAACGACGAATTTTCCAAGTTGTTCTCGGAAAATGTCATTCATTTCTTGTTGAAATGTGGCCGGAAGATTGGGCAAACGAAAAGGCATAACGAAAAACTCATAATGGCCATAGCGCATACGAAATGCCGTTTTAGAAACATCGTCTTGACTTATACGAATTTGATGGTAGCCCGTACGGAGATCAAGTTTCGTAAATTACTGAGCTCCTTCGAGACGGTCAATTAGATCGTTAGCCCAGGGCATTGGATATGAATTCTTGATTGTCACTTCATTCAAGCGTCAGTAATTAATACACATAGGCCATGTTCCCTCTTTCTTTTTTACCAAGAGAACAGGTGCACCCCATGGAGATTTACTATAACGTATATAACCCATTCGTAAATAGTCCTTGAGCTGCTTAGATACCTCATCCTCTTCAGATCGACTTAAGCGATAAGGAGGTACACTTATTGGTGCAACGCCACATACAATATCTATACGATGGTCTATATTACGTTTAGGAGGTAACCCATGTGGTAGTTCACTCGTAAAAACATCACGAAAATCATTTAAGATTTCATCAAGTTGTTGTTGAAAATATGTTAATTGAATTGAGACATTATCGATATTGTAAACTTGAATGTCCAGATAAAGTACAAAATAAAATAGAGTAGATCAAGACAACTCGGATATTGATGGAGAGGAAACAATCGAGAGGGATTGTTGTTTTACACATTGAATAAAATGAGTACAATCGTTCAGTACAAATGTAATTGAATGATGAACCCAATCAATAGATAAAGAAGAGTTTTTATTATAGAACCAGGGATAAGCCAATATTACATTAGTGATACATAGATTCATTACATGGAAGTCTACTTTCTCTGTATAAGTGTCAATCGAAATTCCTAATGAATGAATCACCCCGTTGATGTATTGTACTCTTCCATCAGCCATGTGCACCGTATAGGTGTGATCACTTATGGTGGGTTAGATTCCCCATATTTGAACCAAACGATCATTCACAAAGTTGTGTGAGCTTCCCGAATCAAACAAAAATTGTACGCCGGGAGATCCATTGATATACCCATTTGCATGTAGTAAATCATTGGGACCCAATACATAGTGAGGGAAAGAACATTGACAATTACTTAAATGATGTGTATAGACCTGAAGGACATTAGGAATCTGACCTTTCTGGTCTGCGGCTTTAGCTTTGCTATCGTGCTCTTTCCGTTGGAGCTTTCGACATTGCTCTTTTGTATAACCCTTCTTTTTGTAGAACACGCAAAAAGGATGTTGTCGCTTACAATCACGATCCATGAATTTGTTGGGTGTCTTGCGTTTCCCAGCGAATTGCGACTGCTTAGTCCTGGGTGCTTTGTTGGGTTTGTTGTGGTCCTTCTTGGAAGTTCGTTGATAGCGAAGAACTATTTCAACAGCCTCTTCGAAGGATTTTGGATGCTTATTGTGTACTATCCAGTGATAGTCCGAATTGGGGATGCCATTGACAAAACAAGCTATTAACCAGCTGTCCCCTTCTAGAACCGATTTTTTAATTTGGTTTCTAGCATGGTGAACATAGTCTTCTAGCGAAGAAAAACTTCCTGCTAGAGAGGTTCATTAAAGCTTGTGCTGCCTCGGTTCGAGAGGGAGGTTGCAGAAATTGGCCCTTAAAAACTGTGACAAAATCTGTCCACATATCGGGCAATTTCCCCAATGTTCAGAGCCCTCGCCACCAGGTGGCGGCCTTACCCCCTTGTTCTCGAATGACATAAGCAATCTTCGTGTTGGGAGACAGGTCCCTCCGGATGAGGAGTACCCGGCTACGGAGAGCCGGATGATACAGAGCCGGAGTTTGTTGGGAGACAAGTCCATCTGGATGAGGAGTACCCGGCTACGGAGAGCCGGATGGTGCAGGCCCGGTGAGAACCGGATAAGGAGTACCCGGCTACGGAGAGCCGGATGGTGCAGACCCGGTGAGAACCGGAGGAAGAGACATATTCGTAAATATGTTTCTGAGAGCCCATCGAGGCTATATTTGTAAATAGCCGAAAAGTCATATTACGATAAATATGACTTAGGGCAAACTTTTAGTTGTTGTTGTCATTTTCTGTTTTGCACGAGATCAGTGTGCGTAACTGTACAGAGAGAGAGAGAGAGAGAAAGAGGTCGTTGCCTCTGTTGTAACTGCCGCCTGTGGCGAAGATCTGTGAGCACGAGGTCGTTGCCTCAGTGAACTCACTATTGTACATTCTTACATAGTGACAGTTTGCAGCCTGTGGGCTGCCGTGGTTTTTCCCCTAGTTCGGGGTTTTCCACGTAAACCTCCTGTGTATAATTTTTTTTTCTCCTTTGTGTCGTGCATTTGTTTCCCGTTTTTTGCGTATGAAAAGAAGCTCGGTTGTGGCCGAGTGTTGGACATAAGGAGCGTAGAGTTTCCTGTCAAGTGGTATCAGACAACGACGATATGGGAGGTAATGCACATGAAGACAACGGCGTACATACGGTGCTTCATCGACATGAGCCTGTACAACAACTTCAATGAGGAGAGCAAGGCTCATGAGCTTTAGGAGAAGATCGGCATAATGTTTCAGAACAAAAATGCTATCAATCAGGTGTCGGTATTCCGGAAGCTGGTAAGACTCCGGTACCAAGATGGCTCCAGCATGGCGGAGCACATGAATGCTTTCTAGGGGCTGATCCACCAGGCAACTTCATTGGAAGTACCTCTCGCCGATGAGGTACTAGCGCTACTCCTGCTCGGTTCCCTCCGGGATAGCTGGGAGACGTTGGTTGTCACTTTGGGCAACGCCGGGCCGGAAGGAAAACGGTTATCCCTAGCAAGAGTAAAGTCGAGCTTGCTAGATGAGGAGGCGCTTCGGAAAGATAAAGATACGAGCTCCGACTCCAAGGCGTTCATTACCGAATCAGAACGCGGAAGACAAAGAAACCGTAGTCCCCAGAACCGGGAAAAGTCGGGGACACGGTCAAAGTCAAGGGGGAGGCCTACTTGCTTCTATTGCGGCAAGCCGGGACACTTCCAAAAGAACTGTCGGCATTTCCGAAAAGATAAGGAGACCGACGGTACCGATTCGAAGCGGACCTCGGACCGGAACGGTAAAGACTGGAGGGGGCCGGACTGGAAGGGAACGACGGCAATCGCGGCAAGTGAAGAAGAGTTGATGCTCATCACCGAGGAGGGTGAGATAAACCTTGCCGGCGACGAGATGACCTGGGTGGTAGACTCCGGAGCATCGTTCCACCTTACCCCGGACCGGAAATGCTTCACATCCTACTCAGCCGGTGATCACGGCTGTGTCCGGATGGGGAATGAAGGTACATGCCGAATTGTCGGCATAGGAGATGTGTGGCTGTCGACACCAACCGGATGCAAGTTGCTGCTGAAGGATGTACGACACGTTTCGGAGGTTCGACTGAACCTGATATCAGCCGGTCGGCTAGATGATGAGGGCTACACGGGTAGCATCCGGAACGGTGTCATGAAGTTCAGCAAAGGGAGCCTGATTGTGGCTCGGGCCCGGAAGGTCAACACTCTGTACCTGATGAATGCCCGGTTATGTCCGGAGGAAGTGAACGTGGCATCCGACACTGCCGGTGAGCTATGGCACAAGAGGTTGTGTCACATGAGCGAGAAGGGGATGAAGAGGCTTGCAGAAGACAACCTCATTCCAGTGAAGAACGTGCACTTGGAGAAGTGCACTGATTGTCTGGCCGGGAAGCAGAACCGGACCTCCTTCCGACCAAGGCCACCGATGAGACGTAATGCACCACTGGAGTTGGTGCATACAGATGTGTGTCAAGTAGACACGAAGTCACATGCTGGAGCGCAGTACTTCGTGACATTCATAGATGACCACAACCGGAAGCTGTGGGCCACACCGTTGAAGTCGAAGGATCAGGTGTTATCCGTCTTCAAAGAGCTCCACGCGAGAGTGGAAAGAGAAACCGGCCGGAAGCTGAAGGCAGTTCGAGCAGATAACAGAGGAGAATACCGGGGGCAGTTCGAGGAGTACTGTCGCTCGAAGGGAATCCGGCTCGAATTTACCGTGCCGAAGACGCCAGAACTAAACGGACTGGCCGAGAGGATGAACCGGACCATAATGGAGAGGGTCCGGAGTATGCTAGCGCATGCAAGACTACCCAAGAAGTTTTGGGCTGAGGCACTGTTGACAGCGACATACGTGATAAACAGATCACCCTCAGTACCCTTGGACGGAGACACGCCACAGAGAGTATGGACCGGTAAGGAAGTATCCTACCGTCATCTGAAGGTGTTCCGGTGTCTCGCGTACGTGCATGTAGCTAAGGACCGGAGAGGAAAGCTAGATCCAAAGACCCGGCCATGCATATTCCTCGGTTACGGTGACGATGAGTTCGGCTACCGAGTGTGGGACCCGGTCGACAAGAAGATATTCCGGAGTCGAGATATTATCTTCATGGAGGACAAGACGCTCGCCGACTGGGAGTCGGAGAAGAAGATAATGAACTCCGAGTCGACTGGTAAGGATCGACTCTACGATGAGCAGACCCAACCGACAAGAGACCGGTTAGCACTCGAGGGACCAGCCGGTTACGGTGAGGATACCGAACAGGCTGAAGAAGAAGTAGTGGAAGCTGAAACCGGAACCGGCCTAGACCCCGAATCGGATTCAGATGAAGAGCAGATGGACGAGCCGGTTATCGAAGCCCAAAGACGGAGATATCCTCTCAGAGAGAGAAGGGCCCACCGGAGATTTCCGGATGCAGAGCATGTTCTACTGACTGATGAGGGGGAGCCGGAAAGCTTCGAAGAAGCGAAGGAAGACACCCACAGCCGAAAATGGTTAAGTGCCATGCAGGACGAGATGGATTCCCTGCATGAGAACCATACGTACGAATTGGTGGAGCTGCCGAAAGGAAAGCGGGCACTCCGAAACAAGTGGGTGTACAAGTTGAAACCCGGAGATGCCGGCAACCCCCTGAGATACAAAGCCAGGATCGTGGTGAAGGGGTTCCAGCAGAAGAAGGGTGTGGACTTCGACGAGATATTTGCCCCGGTAGTAAAGATGACCTCCATCCGGACGGTGTTGAGTATAGCGGCAAGCATGGACCTCGAGGTAGAGCAGTTGGACGTGAAGACGACATTCCTTCATGGCGACCTCGAAGAAGAGATCTACATGCAGCAACCGGAAGGATTTGTGGAGAAAGAGAAGGAGCACCTGGTATGCCGGTTGAAGAAGAGCCTGTACGGACTGAAGCAGGCTCCCCGACAGTGGTACCAGAAGTTCGACTCCTTCATGACCGATCAAGGGTACCACAAGACGCAGGCCGATCACTGCGTGTTTGTGAAGAAGTTCGAAGGAGGCGACTTCTTAATACTCCTCCTATACGTGGATGACATGTTGATCGTCGGATGGGACCAAGTCAAAATACGGATGCTGAAGAAGGCTCTCAACCGAACCTTCTCAATGAAAGACTTGGGTCCGGCAAGATAGATGTTGGGGATGCACATCATCCGGAACCGGCCAGCGAAGCAATTATGGCTGTCACAGGAGAAGTATGTGACAAAGGTGCTTCACCGGTTCAACATGTCAGATGCGAGACCGGTCGGATCGACACTTCCGGCAAACAGCAGGCTATCTGGTAAGCAAAGCCCGAAGACGAACGCAGAGAAGGCGGATATGATGAAGATTCCATATGCCTCTGCCGTCGGGAGCTTGATGTACGCAATGGTTTGTACCCGACCGGACATAGGATACGCAGTCGGAGTGGTGAGCTGGTTCATGAGCAATCCCGGCAAGGAGCACTGGAACGCGGTGTCGTGAAGATTTTCGGCAATAGTGTAAAAATCCCATAAAACGTACGAAATCGAGTATGAATCACGTAATACAATAATTGTGAAGATAACATTTTTAATATCTAAGTACAAAATGATGGAGGTTTCGAATGCACTTTATTACACGAGAAATGGACAACTAAATGTCAAGATATGAGGGTATAAAGTTTGTGAAAAGAAAAGATAAAATTGTGAGATATCCCACATAGGCATGACAAATACGGCTCTCATCATATATAAGGTGGAGCAAAAGATATTATCTTTGTGTCTATGTGTGGAGCATAGAGAGTTCAAGGTAACTTGAACTAAGAGTGAAGGTGGCTAGCTACTCGTAAAGGGTTTTGGCCAACCAAAATTGGACCGGCGATGGAGCCGGCAATCCGGCGGCGGCATCCGGCACCGGTATCCGGTAACCGACGGCATCCGGCGGCGGCACCGGTATCCGGCGACGGTATCCGACGTACCGGCGTCCGGCGACTACATAAATAAATATATAAATATATATACATATTTACATATACAAGGAGGGCAAGTATGGATTCAAACCTTGCACCTCCAAGTTAGGATTCAATTGGCTTACCATTAAGCCATGCTATTCAGTTGAAATTATATTTCTATCATTGTACTTTTACATGTAAATTCTCATACATGAGAGCTAAAATGAGTGACATGGTTAGCATGCACCACATGTAATACTTAAGCGCCAAATGGCAAACATGCAATTTATGCATGTCTTGTACCCTCACATGCATCATATGCAGGAGAGCATCTATAAAAGAGGGAAGGGGGAGGAGAAAAAACACGGTTTTTTTTTATGAAATTAAGAAGAAGAAATTCGTTTTCAAATTGATGGTGTAACTTGTCTTAAGTACTTTCTCTCTTTCCCAATCTATCTTAAGTACTTTCTCGCCAAAGCTTGTATCGACTCTAAATCCTTCTGGTCCAGAACCCCGGCGGTTCCGCCTCACGATCCGCGCGTAGTGACGGATCTTCACGACAGCGGTCAAATGGATACTCCGATATTTGAAGGGCACTTCAAATATGTGTCTACGATTCGGCTCCGGAAAACCTCAACTGGACGGTTTCACCGATTCGGACATGTCGGCTGATGTGGATACTAGCCGGTCTACATCCGGGTATGTAATGAGATATGTAGGGGGAGCTGTTTCGTGGCAGTCGACGCTGCAGAAGACGGTTGCATTGTCAACCACGGAGGCGGAGTACATGGCAGTTGTGGAAGCCGGCAAGGAAATTTTATGGATGAAGGACTTCATCGGAGAGCTCGGTAAACGGCAAGAGGAATACCGACTCTATTGCGACATTCAAAGTGCCATCCACCTTGCTAAGAATGCGGCCTACCATTCCCGGACGAAGCATATCCAGCGGAGGCATCACTGGATCCGGGAAAGAGTAGATGACCAGGAGTTCGCACTGACGAAGATCCACACGGCCGAGAACGGGTTAGATATGCTGACCAAAGTGCTGACACCCGACAAGCTGGACGCATGCTGGAAGAGGATCGGACTGGTAAGACACCCCATGCCGGAGTGAAGGGGGAGTTTGTTGGGAGACAGGTCCCTTCGGATGAGGAGTACCCGGCTACGGAGAGCCGGATGGTGCAGGCCCGGTGAGAACCGGATAAGGAGTACCCGGCTACGGAGAGCCGGATGGTGTAGACCCGGTGAGAACCGGAAGAAGAGACATATTCGTAAATATGTTTCTGAGAGCCCATCGCGGCTATATTTGTAAATAGCCGAAAAGTCATATTACGATAAATATGACTTAGGGCAAACTTTTAGTTGTTGTTGTCATTTTCTGTTTTGCACGAGATCAGTGTGCGTAACTGTACAGAGAGAGAGAGAGAGAGAGAAAGAGGTTGTTGCCTGTGTTGTAATCGCCGCCTGTGGCGAAGATCTGTGAGCACGAGGTCGTTGCCTCAGTGAACTCAATGTTGTACATTCTTACATAGTGACAGTTTGCAGCCTGTGGGCTGCCGTGGTTTTTCCCCTAGTTTGGGGTTTTCCACGTAAACCTCCTGTGTATAATTTTTTTTTTCTCCTTTGTGTCGTGCATTTGTTTCCCATTTTCTGCGTATGAAAAGAAGCTCGGTTGTGGCCGAGCGTTGGACATAAGGAGCGTAGAGTCTCCTGTCACTTCGGACTATCTGGCGTGGGATAGAGCTCAAAATGAGACTCCCATTGGCCCAACCATGTGTAGTTTGCTTCTTCGGTTCTTTCCTTTTTTTCTCTCGTAAATGGCTTAACGACAAACGATGGTTCACCCTGTTGCTCATCAGGTCTATTAGTCTCACATTGTAAACTAATGACACGTGCCTCAAGAGCACTTTGAGATTGCCGAATTTTGGTCATCTTTTGAGCGGTGAAACTAAGGTATTGGCTTATTTGTGAAAAATACATCTCAATGGACATTTGTCCCAGAGGATTTCCTTGAGTTCCTTTCGCTTGAGTGGATGACATCAGGTCATTATTTTGAGCCATTGAATGATTATTTCTGGAAAGGAAATAGGATAAGGTCAGACAAATAGTCATAACATCCTGTCGTGATGTAAACATATCATGGGCAAACATTAATCGATATCATGATCTCAGGTCAATACCCCTCTAGACGTATGAGATGAGGTTACTATGGTAACACAAAGGTGTTTTAAAAACCATTGGGGTGACAAATTAATGTCTTTCCCTAATCTCTATATCGATTTTTTCATGGCCGCTCCCCGAGGCTCAACCATGTATGTTTGCGTCATGAATAGTTTATACACGAATAAAATGCTAACAATAAACTATGTTTCGGTGCCCACATATGTGGTTTCGGCTCTTTTAGTCCTATTACGAGGACCCCGAAGTGCACTTAGACCTCAAGTCTAAACATGTGTTATTGTCATATGTATCAACGATGTTGTATGGTCTTGGACATATTTGAACTTGAGACCTCGAGAACAAATGCATTAAACACTTCAGCCAACCAAGTAGGTTGTTGTTCTTGAATGTTTAATATTTAATGCGTATAAGAGATATGCTAGGCATTTGCTCATATATGTTTTTTTAAAAGAAACATATATGTCAAGAGTCCTTATTTCCCCCTCATTTACAACAAACTTTGTTGGTACGTTACCGAACCTCAAGTCTTGTAATTACAATGGCATATGCCAAAGTGCAACCTAATGGTCAAGCCAAATGAGCCCTCTTTTCGTAGTAGGCCCATGTGGCCCATCACATGGTTACGTCATTACGAATGCCTTTCGTAAGAATGATCTCATGGTGGCATCGTATCCATGTAATGAGGGAGGGATGTTGGATATATGTGTGATAAGAGCGACCTCACATCAAGAGGGCCAAGCCCTACGTTCTCAACACCATTGTGGCTAAGATTGTTTCATTATGTAACAAAATCGAAGTCACCAATGGGGATGTCAATAATAAAAATTTGTTGAAAAAGGGATGGTGACAATGCCATTCTCACAAAAATGTGAAGACGGCCACCAAGATCCTTTCCCCGAAAAGGAAAACATTTGATATTGAAAACTTATATACACATATGTATATTATCACATATATACAATCAAATACGTATACACGTGATCACATATGCATATATAAATGAAATCGTAATATAAAATAGCCAAAAATGATGTAATCGAGATACGTAATCGAGGCATATACCCTCTACGCACACAAAACATCTAAAAATAAGGGTTAATCGTAATACGCAATTGAGGTATTGACCTCATACGAATACGACACCAAACACATATCATTTACATACAAATCAAGGTAATGACCTCATACGCAAACGTAACATATGTTTGTGAACGTAATACGTAATTGGGTTATTAACTTTGTACACATATGACACTAATCACATATTAAATATATGTCAAATGAGGTATTGACCTCGTGCATATATCTAAATATTTTATATAACCAATTAATTACCACTACAACATCATTGAATTAATGAAAAAAAAATACATATGACCATATACATGATTAGAAGGGAGAAGAAAAAATAGAAAAAAAAAGCAAGAATGATTACCGAAATTCCTTTGTTGATCACTGTCTGGATCAATGCCGACCGCCCATTGATTGATCACCATCAATCAAGAAGACAAAACACAACAAAAGAAACATTCGAATATGAGCTCTGATACCAACTATTAGAGATATGATCTAATGTAAGCGTATGATAAGGAGAAAAGAATGATAGATAGATAGATAGAAAGGAGAGAGAGAAAGAAGGGTGCCGATCCACCGGACCACCCCCAAGAGAAGGGATCAAGAAGGACTCGAGCCTCAATCGGTGTCCCATACCACCACTGTGGCGTCGAGTCGTACATGGTGCTAGTGCGCTCGCTACAAGAGTTGAACCACCAGGAAACAGAGTCTCGACGTAGTCAAAAGATGATGAAATGAGGGTAGCTAGGCCTCTTATTTATAGCGATACCCAAGGCCCCCAAGCAAGTTCACACTTGGCCTAATGGGTTGTCTCATCCCAAGTATTAAAACTAATCCTCCCCTTCTTTACCCTCTCGTTTAACCCTCACACTTATCCACGTTGTCGCGAAGATTCGCACATGCGTGTGCTACTCGAGCGACCATCGGGGTCTTGGACTAGGGAGGACGTTCGCGGAATTATCGAAGAGATGACGATGAACGTAATATTGGATGAAATTTGTTCACTTGAGAAGAAGAAATATTGTACACTTGAGAAGTAGAAAAATATGAAGAAGATAAAGACGAATATAATTATATTGATGATAGCGGTGTTGGTGATATCACATATTGAGCCCCCCTTTACACAAGCTCTACTAGGGTTTTTATAGCTCTCTTCATGCACAAAAGAACCATGGCTTTGGGGACACGGTTTTGCTTATGACATGCAATCCATGGTTTTAGAACCATGGTTTTGTGCACATGGTTGTTTCGTCTTTAATTCGTATATGAAAAGGAAATATATAAAATTTACACTATATGATAGTTGTCCTAGTAGTAAGGCAAACACCTTGTATCTTAGAGGTGCAAGCTTCAAACCTCGCTTGCACCCCTCTGTATGAACTCAAGTGCCACTAGGCCTTAGGCCTATTTGCTAAGTGGATGTGCAACATGGTTTATTCGTCTCACTCAGTTTCACACCGTAACTGAAAATCGCCATGACATCCACCCCCACCAAACCCACACATCCTCTGGTATGTGCCGAGAAAGTTGAAGAGGTGAGATCTTTGGCAACGGTGATCATCCGAGTTCCTCTGCACGTTCGTCGACCTCGTTTGACTTCGTCTTCCACTCCGAGTATGCCCAATCTTTCCAACCAAACCACCGTAGCCACCCGATCCACCATATCCGGCGCTCACACCTTCTTCCCCGGTTGGTTGTAGTAGATCTACCGAATGATGTTGTCGATCTGACCGCTCTTCCTTCGTCCACCGCACGTGTCCTTCGATTGGACTCCTGGCCACTCCTCGCGCTCACCGTCTTCATCTGGGTGTTGTGGATCGTTCGTGTCGATCTCCGATTAGGCCAGGTTTTCCCTTGTCCATATTGGTCTCCGCCGATCGCTTCTTGGCTCGGTTGGCCTTCGTTTGCATTCGCATTTCGCCAAGTCGGGCTGGACCAATTGATTCCGGCCGGGTCAGCCCCCTTTTGGATCGGGATCGTCCGATCGATTCTCGCCGAATCAGGTTTCGGCCATGTGGATCTTCCTTCGTTCGGGCTGAAATCCCGGCCGGATCGTCTTCCGGTTCGACCGGTTCTCAACTCTTCCTTCCTTCCCGCATGCCGCATCTCCATCGAACTCAACCGCGGCTTCAACTTTGGCCTCCTCGTCGGCCACATCCTTCCCTCCATGCATGCTCGCGTCGAGCCATATTGTCTCCTCTCCGCCACCTCCTTTATCTTTGGTCTTATGTCGACACACGGTCTCGACTGCCGAAGTCTCCGGAACCGGTGTGAAGGAATCCCTTCGTTCATGCACGTTTACCTTGTCTTCCTCATCGCCCTTCTGGTCCTCCGCTTTTCCGTCTCTCTAGTCTCACGTTGGCGCACGTGCACAACGGCCAAAGTCTCTAGAATAGGTGTGGGGATATCCTTTCATCCTTGATCTTCTTCCTCCTTGTGTTGGGCCTTCGTCTTCCCGTCACCACCTTCTGTCTCTACAGTCTCACGTTGGCACACGGGCGCAACCGCCGAAGTCTCTGGAACAAGTGTGGAGAAAGTCTCGACATGGCTATCCGTCGTCGACTCGTCCATAGCCACCTCCGACTCGATGTCATTTGTCATGGCTACCTCCTCAATCATGTCGGACTCAAACACTTTATCTCCCTCGATCATGCAAGATTTTCTCATGCTTGCACCTTCATCACCCAATGTTTCGTACACAATGCGTGTTTCGAAACATTTATCCTCCCTCGAAGTGGCATTCCCCGTCCTCGAGTCATCGGCCTCCTCCTTGGCCGTCGTTTCTTCGTAAGACAAGAAGGTGACTTGTTTCGCACCTTCCCTCTCAGTACCTTCATACCGAACCTGAGCCATTGTATTGGCCACTTCATTAACCCGCATTTGTTGGGAGGTCTCTTCTTCCTTGATCACCATTCGCCTCGGTTTTGTCTCCCTTTTAAGCTTCATTTTTTTGTTGGTGGCGTGTTGCTGCATCTCGTCCCTCTTCAATCGTCCCTCATGGGCCTTCTTGTTGTCATCGATATTCTCGCTCGCCCCTTATCGTGTAGTCGGCATACACTTTCCACTTTGCTCCAATCCTCGATGAGGCCATTTGTACCGTCATCTTCTTCGAGTTTGAGGCCGATGGCAATCCTTTCCATTCGATCGATTGACTTCAAGAACATAAGGACCTTATCGACCGCCACCAATCTTTGTTCCTACTCCGAGAGTTGAGAAAAATGACGCTTGAAGTCTACGAATGCTTGTGCCACGCCTTGGTGGGTCTTCGCCGATGTCACACATTGGTCGAAGTTGCGTCGATCTTGTTCCTTCAGTCTCTCATAGCCATATTCCTCCAATAGAGCCTTCTTGAAAGTCGCCCATGAATCATGAGCTTCTAGAAGCTCTTTTACATCTTTGAAGATCAGTTGAGATACCACCCGACAAAAGTACTCCAGCCTCATAGCTTCGTCCACACCTCTTAAATCCATCTTCGCATTGTAGACTTTTAGAAAACTTTGGACTTTGGTGCCGTTGAAATAGCTCACTCGCTCGACTACCCTCTCGATGGCTTGTTGGGCTTCATTTCGTCTTTCCCCTTCTCTCAGAAACTCCATCATCCTTTTTGACATTGCCTCCATGAGATATTCACCATACATCTTCGTCCTCCCTTGCTGCTCTTCACGTCGGGTTCACCAAATGATGTCGCGAAGATTCGCGCGTGCGTGTGCTACTCGAGCGACCACCGGGGTATTGGACTACGGAGGACGTTCGTGGAATTATCGAAGAGATGAAGAGAAATGTAAGATTAGATGAAATTTGTTCACTTGAGAAGAAGAAAGATTGTACACTTGAGAAGTAGAAAAATATGAAGAAGATAAAGACGAATATAATTATAATGATGATAGCGGTGTTGGTGATATCACATATTGAGCCCCCCTTTACACAAGCTCCAGTAGGGTTTTTATAGCTCTCTTCATGCACAAAACCATGGTTTTGGGACACGGTTTTGCTTAGGACATGCACAATCCATGGGTTTAGAACCAGGGTTTGTGCACATGGTTGTTTCGTCTTTAATTCGTATATGAAAAGGAAATACATAAAATTTACAGTATATGATAATTGTCCTAGTGGTAAGGCAAACATCTTATATCTTAGAGGTGCAAGCTTCAAACCTTGCTTGCACCCCTCTGTATGAACTCAATTGCCACTCGGCCTTAGGCTTATTTGCTAAGTGCATGTGGAATGTTGCACATCCTTGGTTTATTCTTCTCCCTCGGTCTCACACCGTAACCGAAAATCGCCACGACAACATGTATAGAATACTACGGTAAATTCTCACCACAATATATCATATGGTCATGCCCATAACACATAGTTCAACATCCAGAGAAGTATCATGATTATGTCGACGTGTTCGATAAGGTACAAGCTAGTACTCTTCCTCACCATCAACCGTATGATTGTCCCATTGATTTACAACTAGGAAAAAAGCCACCATGCGGACCGATCTACAACTTGTCACCAACCGAGCTAGAAGTCCGTCGAGCCTACATAGAGGACAATTTGGCAAACGGGTTCATTTGACATTCGAAATCTCCAGTCGGCGCACCCATTTTCTTTGTCAAGAAAAAGGATGGATCATTTCGTCTTGTTGTGGATTTCCGTGGCTTGAATAAGGTCACCATCACAAATAGGTATGGACTGCCATCTCTTGGATATCTGTTTAATCATCTATTTGGATGATCTACTAGTTTATTCGAAGACTCAAGAACAACATGATTATCATGTACTATTAGTACTAAAACGACTTCGAGAACATGGTCTTTATGCAAAACTGGAAAAATGTAGTTTTGAGTGGAACCAAGGGGAATTTCTAGGCTATGTCATCTCCTCGGAAGGCATCTCTATGGATCCAACTAAAGTCAAAATTGTGGTAGAGTGGCAGACTCCCCGTTCGTTGCGAAATGTGCAATGCTTTTTATGTAATAGAGTACGTGCGGAAGCAAAAGAAAACCGAACACAGAAAATACGTAAGTTTAATGGAGAGCTTAGGATATACACAATATGCGGGAGAGACAGAGAGAGAACACAGAAAAAAACTCAATTCAAAATATCACTCTATCTGTACATAGGATGTGCTTAGTCAGCACTTTTATACAAGTCCATACAGATTGACAGAAGTACTGACACGTACTTCAATGCTCATAACTAAGCTCTATGCTAACTCCCAAAATATATTCCTACGCAGAATATCTTTCCAACGGCCTCGCGGTTTACGCACCACTACGGCTTCTCGTTACGCACCGGTTTGCGTACTAGTTTACGCACCGGTCCGGCCTAACCGAACGGCCCCAACCGATCCGGTTCTCGGCTTGCACAGCAGATCCGACCAATGTTGAGCTTGTATCTCAACACTCCCCCTCAAGCTCAACTTGAGGTTCCATCTACTCTTCCGGATCTACTCTCAAGTTCCTCCTAGCTTCGCGCCTCGCTCGCGCTCCTCGACCCATTCGATTCCGCACACCTCGACCCTTGCGGTCAGCTTGTCTACTCACACGGCCCTTCTCAGCTTCCTTGTTGTTGCGGTGTTGGCGCCTCTTCTGCTGCCTTCTCTTCTGCTTGGCCCTTGGTTGATTCAGCGTATCCGAATCAAACATTCGAACCGACTCGGCTTCCTCCGATCGGTTTTCGCTCTCGTCTGAGTTGGTTGTCTCCAACTCGTCCTTGGTCTTCTCGCCCTTGGATGGCTTCGGATCTTTCTTTCGACTGCTCCCCTGATGTCTGCATTCGGAATCTTCCGCAGGTCCGCCCTTGGCTTCTTCAGCCGGTCTGAGATCGAATTCGTCATCCGACTTGGCGTTGCGGTCTGCGTCTTCTGGAACGTTTCTCCCCCTCAAGTTCGGCACGTCGAGGTGATGCAACCCAAGCACACTCGAGAATTGCCGCAACTTGTCCAGACCAAGAGGCTTGGTGAATATGTCGGCGGTCTGCCGATCCGTCGGAACATACTGAAGTTCGACTTCACCGGAGAGGACACGCTCACGGACAAAATGGTAGTGCACCTCAATGTGCTTAGTCCGAGCGTGGAAGACGGGGTTCTTAACTAGCTAGATGCTGCTGAGGTTGTCGTAGTAGATTCTCGTTGGATCGGATACCTCCACCTGCAGATCCTTAAATAGTCGCTTCAACCATATGGGTTCGCATGTCGCAATAGCCACTCCTCTATACTTGGCTTCGGTGCTCGACAACGCAATTGTCGGTTGCTTCTTGCTACTCCACGTAATCGCGACATTCCTAGGAGAGAACGCGAAACCGGACGTGGATCGGTGATCGCCAGCGTTTCTGGCCCAATTAGCATCGGTGTAACCGACCAACTACGCGGCAGTATCAGCCTGATATTGTAGCCTTCGATCCTTAATGCCGCTTACGTACCGTAGTACACGTTGCGCACATTGAAGGTGCTCCCCGGTAGGTTGCGCCATGAACTGACTAATCACCCCGACCGGGTAGCTGAGATCTGGTCGGGTGATGGTAAAGTATATAAGGCTTCCGACTATCTGTCGGAACCTCGTCGGGTCGCATACCTTTCCAGAATCGGGGCGAAGCTTGACGGTTCTATCCAGAGGAGTCGAGACGGTCTTACAGTCGGCCATCCCGAATTTGAAGAGCATACTCAGCACGTTATGTTGTTGGCTGATCAGTATGCCTTCGGGGGTGCGGATCACTTCGATCCCGAGGAAGTAATGAAGATCCCCCAGATCCTTCATGTCGAATGATGCTGCAAGCTGGAGCTTCACGCGGTCGATTTCATCTAGGTCGGCACCGGTGATGACCAGGTCATTAACATAAAGTAGAATACTAACAGGCCCGAGTCAACCTTTTCGGATGAAAAGTGAGTCCGATTTCAATGTCGCAAAGCCCATCCAACGCAGTTGTTGCATGATTTTCGTGTTCCAGGCACGCGGGGCTTGCTTTATGTCGTAAAGAGACTTCTTCAATCGGCACACCGCCGAAGTGTTCATTCCGGAGTGAAAACCAGGGGGCTGTACCATGTACACTTGTTCCTCAAGCTCACCTTGCAGGAACGCATTCCTTACATCCATCTGATGTATATGCCACCCCTTTGCCACAATGACCACAAACGTCAAGTATATAAGGCTTCTGACTATCAGACGGTCGTCATCTTCTCAACCGGCGCAAACGTCTCATCGTAGTCGATGTCGTGTTTCTGCGAGTAGCCTTTTGCTACTAACCAGGCCTTGTATCGGTTGACCAAGCCATCAGTATTGTACTTGACCTGGTACACCCACCTACATCCAATCGGCTTCACACCTTTCGGTGCGTCAATCAGGTCCCAGGTTTCATTCTCCGCCAATGCACGCATCTCTTCCTCCATTGCGGCATGCCAATTCGCGTCCTTCACCGCCTCTACGTAGCTCTCCGGCTCACGCACTTCCGCTACACGTGTCATGTACACATACTGATACGCCATGTACTCGTTGTAACCGAACCGCACAATAGGGTTCTTCTGGCAGGTAGATCGGCATAATTGCTCATTAGCCGATGTTGAGGATTTCGTCACCATCCCGGACTTTCGTCTCGAAGACCCGTCACCACTTCCCTCGGAGTTGGACTCGCGTCGATCCGACTCATTCCTATCCGTGTCGTACGCCAACACCTTCTTCTTCCCTTTTTCCTTGCACGTAAGCCGTCTCCTCGGCTTCCTTCGCGGGGAATGCACGGCCGAGTCTCCACTACTTGCCGGCTCTTCATCAGACTGGTCGAACCAACTCAGTCGTCCATCCGGTCCGCTTAACCGAAACGAAATCGGACTCTCTTCGCGAGTCCCGATTTCAGGCTCATCCAGAGGCATCTCGGCCTCGCTAACCTCATCATCAGAACTCGGATTGGAGGTGAGGTCTGGAGTCGGAGGCAAGTACTGGCACGTGGACTCGTCAAATACAACATCGCGGCTCACGCACGCTTGTTTGGTGCGAGGGTTATAACACTTATAACCCTTCTGCTCGTCTGAGTAGCCGACCAAGATACACTTCTCGACTTTCGCATCCAACTTCCTCCTTGTCGTAGATTCGGCTTCCTTCCAAAATACTGCTCATGCGCCGACACTTTGTCTCCAATCCGATACTGGATGTATACCGTGGTTCGTACCGCCTCGGCCCAATAGAACTTGGGCAAGATCTTTTCCTCCAGCATTGCCCGTGCCGCTTCTACAATCAACTGATTTTTCCTCTCGGCCACGCCATTTTGCTCTGGTGTGTATCTACAACTGAATTCGCGCCGAATTTCCATCTGTTGTTGATAGCCGTTGAATTGACCTGAAAAGAGTACTTTTCCGCCATCCGACCGCAGGCACTTAGGAACACGCACGGCAGAAGCCTCGCCTCAGCGACCTCAGCAATACCTGTCGGGACCACAAAGGTGATTTTCCGCTCTCCAAATACCTCAACGATATGCGGGAAGCACGCTCACAACAACCGCACTGTGGTCTTTCCCTCGTAGCCCCCAACATGGCCTTTGCCTATCCCCGCTTTAACGGCGAAACCGACGCCGCAACCCACATTCACCTGTTCCTCAATATCTAGAATGCAATCCACTTGGCGCAGAGCCTTTCTGAGCCAGTAGCGCACCAATCCCAAATGACGGAGTTCGGGTTAACATTGGATGGGCAAGCGGAGTTTTGGCATTCACAAATGGATCTGCCCACAATCACGACCTTCAACCAGCTGCAGTCCGCCTTTTTGCGGTTCTTCCATCGGAGGGTTCTACAACGCGAAATCCTCGGACAGTTGTACACAATTAAGCAGTTGTCGACCGAGACGATCGCAGATTTCAGCTTATGTTTCCAAAACTTACGGCGGAAACTAGAACGGGGCCCCGTAGAGGATGAGGCTCGGGAGATATTTTTGGCAGCATTACGCCGACCCATACGGACAACGCTCAACAACAGTAGCGTGAAAGGGGAAATGGCGGATATGGTCATCGAATGAGCGTTACAACTCGAGCTGAACGATGAAGAGAAAAGGTTCTCTATGTTCTCATTACGACAAGTGTTACCTCAGGACGAGGAACGACATTTTCGTCAAGCAATCCAGTGCACAACCCACATGATGACCGGCACTACTGGAATCACCGGAATCACAACGATGTTGTGAAGAAAACCGGGCATAGGCGGAATCAGAGAAAAAGGCGCATGAACCGGCTCTTACACGGATGGGCGCATGAATTGATATTTTGATATTTTGTACATGATTCATAAATGGATCGGCTGATGTAAATACTAAGTAGTACACATTTATTAAGGGATTGTGGGTATCTTTGTCGAAAGGGACAAGGAATAAAGCGGTTTAACTAGAGAAAGGAGGCACCCCCTTTTGGGGGGGGACTATTTAAGGAGAGGAGAGAAGGAGGAAAGGGGGCACGTTGGCGAGGACCGAGTGCGGAGCTCTCTCTCTTCTCCTCCTCCGGTCGTCGGTCTTTGTGGGTGTCGGGAGTTCGTTGCCTCTGCTTCGTTGACATCCCGTATGCTTCAAGCAGAGGCTCTCCCCCTTTTGGTTCCTGGAGTTGTGTGGCAGTCGTTTGTGTGTGTGAGTAGGACCCCGTGTCGGGCCCATTACCGGGTTGCCGGTTGTAACTGTTCGAGTTGTAAGCTATTGATTTAAGTAATTGGGTTCTTGTTATCTTGCTCTTAACTCTTCTCTATGTATCTCTCTCTCTCCCTCTCCACCTCTCTCTCCTTGGTCCAAGACCCCCGTGGTCCCGCCTCTTTCTACACGCACGCGCGTAACAAAGCGACATATTTGGTGAACCCAACGTGAACAGGCGGCAAAGGAGTCGAAAGATGAGGGGATCGGAGCTATCAGAGGCAATGGTGGTAGCCGTTGACCGGCTGGTAAGCGCTCGCGAGGGGACGGGTACCCGCGACAAAGCCATCGAATCGATCGTCGGCACTATAGGCCGGTTCGGAGGGAAAGACGCCACAAGTTATTTGGAGGCTTACCGGGCCGAAATGATCATGAGGGATATCTCGGTGGACAGGCGGCTGTCCGGATTCCCTCGGGTGGTGACGCTGAGCGCTAGACTTGGGAGGAGTTTGAGCTGCAGCTCCTTGAGAAGTACGGGTTTGACGACTCGCTTCGGCTCACGAGGCGGGACTTCATGGCGTGGGTGAAAAGCCTCGGAAAAGGGAGGAACACGTCCGTGCTCCTCCAGGATTTCGAAAAACGGTTTGCGGGGCTGTCGACGTTGGACCGGACAGTGCTCGAAACGAGTTGAGTACTACTGTTTGTCAAGTAAGTGGACGCGATCGACAGGGAAAGGGTGGGTCCCCTATTGGAAACGGACGAAGGGCTCACGGCGGACTAGGCCGTGGTAAAACAGGTCTGCGGCCGTTTCGACAAACGGCGCGATTGGAGCGACAGAAGCTCGTCGGGGTCAGGGCCGGTCCCGGGGAGGAGGCTCGAGGAGCCGGTATCGGTGCCGGCCGGTAGGAAGGAAGAGACCTGAACCTGGCTAGTGTCACGGACACACCAAGCACGGACTAAGACGGAGCATGGATGACGAGGCTATGATCAATAAGGCTATGAATGTCGAATAGGAAGTCCATGATTGGCGTTGCGTTGTTCACCTTGAATTCCTTCAAGGTGAACTCAACTATTTATACTAAGTGGCATGCGTACCTATTGCACGCATGTGATACAATAGAGCATGTAGGCAGTAGGTAGGCATGCATGTGCCAAGTGTTAATAATACAAGGGAGAAATTATGCACATGATGCTAGCTAAAAGCTACAATGAGGAAGTATATACATGATTATATGCTACATGTGTGGTTAACACATAACACTCGATTACAACATGGTTATGTCAAGAGTTCGAATCTTGACATTATCCCCCCTCCAACGATGCCTTCCCAAATCGTTTGTCGGCTTAAGGGGATATTGTTGATGAAAATCTTTGATCACCTCCAAAGTATTTTGTAAAGCCTAGACAAGGAGTAACCCTTCCACAAGACGAGGTATTTAACACCAATAGGCATGAGCGACCATGTGTGGTCCTCACCTAGAAATGGAACACAAATATCAACGGGTGTGAGCGACCATGTGTAGTCCTTACGGGGAGCATGAACACCAAGGGGCATGAGTAACCATGTGGGGTCCTTGCCGGGAATTGGAATGGTCCTCGTTGAGAGTTGGAAATCGAACACCAACGGGCGTGAGCAACCATGTTGTCCTCACCGAGAAATGGAACACGAATGAGTGAGCGACCGTGTGGCCCTCACCGGGAACAGGAACACGAACGGGAGTAATCGACCATGTGTGGTCCTCACCGAGAACTAGAACAGGAACAACAACGGGCATGAGGAACCATGTCGGCCCTCACCAAGATCCGGAACACAAACAATAGTTGGAGTGACCATGTGTGGTCCTCACCGGAGATTGGAACACGAACACCAACAGGCATGAGAGACCATGTTGGTCCTCCACGAGAGTTGGAACACGAACACCAACGGGCGTGAGCGACCATGTGTGGTCCTCATCGAGAACTGGAACATGAGCCGCAATGGGCATGAGCGACCATGTCGGTCCTCGCCGGGATGTGGAACATGAAAAATAATTGGAGTGAACGACCATGTGTGGTCCTCACCGGAGACTGGAACACGAACGACAGTGAGCAACCATGCGGCCCTCATCAGGCACAAGAACATGAATGGGTGTGAGCGACCATGCGGCCCTCACCGGGAACTGGAACACGAACACCAATGCGAGTGAGCGGCCTTGTGCGGCCCTGACCGAGAACTAGAACACGAACACGAATGGGAAAGAAACTAAAAAATAGAGACAATGATGAGGAGAAATATAAAGACAATGAAAATGATGAGAAGAAACTAGGACATAGAAATGGCGAGGAAGATAGGAAATGAAGCGATGTTGATGATGGTATGGTGACGATGGTAACCCTAAAAGCAAGGGCGATGACGAACACGGGTGATGCTTCTCGTTGGAAGGTGAACAAACTGTCACGGACACACCAAGCGCAGACTAAGACGGAGCATGGATGACGAGGCTATCATCAATAAGGCTATGAATGTCGAATAGGAAGTCCATGACTGGCGTTGCGTTGTTCACCTTGAATTCCTTCAAGGTGAACTCAACTATTTATACTAAGTGGCATGCGTACCTGTTGCACGCATGTGATACAATAGAGCATGTAGGCAGTAGGTAGGCATGCATGTGTCAAGTGTTAATAATACAAGGGAGAAATTATGCACATGATGCTAGCTAAAACCTACAATGAGGAAGTATATACATGATTATCTGCTAGATGTGTGGTTAACACATAACACTCGATTACAACATGGTTATGTCAAGAGTTCGAATCTTGACAGCTAGAGTCGGGATCGGCATCGAATTACGTCGTCAGAGGAGCGGCTCTGGAGGAGCTGACACAGATGGTGTGCGACCTGTAGATCACACAGGCTCGGAGAGACAACGGCGAACAACCTCGTGACCGGAGGCCGCCGACTGGGCAACGCTGCATGTGGTGTGACGCGATCGGTCACATTCAGAAGGATTGCGCAGATTTCGCCGACACACTCAGGACCAACGTGGTGTACCTCTGGAACGGGCGGGTGCACGCAAGCGAGACCCGGAGAGCCCTAGAACTAAATACGGGGCGCGGCGGAATGAAAGAGGTTGATGGAAGAGGCCGTGGCACGGCACGTTGAAGCTGTTAACTACTCAATGTCGGCGGGAATTCGGGTCGGGGGCGACGAGTCCCAAAAGGTGAAGGACTCCGGATTCTGGCCGCTAGTGCTAGAAGGCTTCTCCGGAGTTCGGCTGAAGAAGGAAGAGGCGGACCGCGAGGAACAACAAGCCCAGGAGATCACCGGATGGGGCGATTCGGTCGAAGAGAAAACGGGCTTCGTAGAAGCCGCTTGCTAGAACTATGAGGTTCTGGTGGAAGACAAACGGGCAGGAAAGGCCGGGGGGGTGGGTCCCCCGCAGAGGTATGAGACCCGGTTCAGACTGAAACTGACCAGTGCCGGCAACCCAGGTGCGCCGAACAGAAAGAAGCAGGCGGGGTTCCGGTTGAGCACCGAAATCGAAAGGACCACAGACCTACGAAAGGTCCAGGAGGAACGTATCCTCGACAATAATGTGGAGTTGTCGCTAAGGGAAGTGCTCGGGATCACCAAGAAGGAGTTCCACGACTCCATCGTAGACTTGGTGAAGAGGAAAAGGATGTCGACAGACCCAGAGCCGGAGAAGCCGGTGGAAGTGCGAACGACGCACATAGAGGACGCGGCCCTAGAAGACGAGTTGGTGGAAAGCCACTACACGAAGCCACACTCGGCCAGGGAAACCACGGAAACCCTTGTGCGGATCGGTGACGTTTCGGAACTGGTGGTGGCCTTGGTAGACCATGGATCCGAAATCAACCTGATGTCCATGGATTTCTACAAGAGGGGTAAATGGCCGATCAACTCTAAGCACGGGTGGAAGATACGCACGGCAACGCATGCTACGGAGGAGCTGCAAGGGGCGTGCCCGAATATACGCGTAAAGGTTGGTGACGTCGATATAGATCAACATTTCTTCGTGCAGGAAACATCCTCGCACCCGGTGATTCTTGGCGAACCATACATTACGACAACGCGCATGGTGACGAAAGTGCTAGACAACGGTTCAGCGTACGCGCGCGTCAAGAGCCAAGACGGTCGGGATTCCGTCCAATTCATGACTGTACGACCGAACCATGAGAGGAATCACGAGACCCTCGGCGGCGGCAGCCGAGGGGATTTTTAGAGAGGGCTATCACGGCATGGGGCCGCGGTAGTCCAGACGTACCGGAAGAACCCCACACATGTACAGTAGATAGGAAGTTTTGGTTCTTCGAAACCGGAGGTTGTACTATGGCCGACGTCAGCGGCAGGGAAAGGAAGCGAGCGGAGGAGCGGCTCAAGACATACAGAGTCCTCTCCCCCGACGAAGAGATCATCGGCGCCGTTGAGGTGGTCTCTTTTGACGACACCTTGGGTGAGTTACGGAAGGTGATCGGGAAGACCTTAGAGAAGAACGGACCGTTCCGGTTAGTTCGATGGGAATGTACGAAGTCATCACGGACTCCGGTGAAAGGATCTTGATGGAAATAAATGAAACTTTCCGAACTTCACCTCTCGGCCACAACCAAGGAAAACACACGAATCGTTGTTGCAGAAAATGGGAAATGCAGTGGACACACGATTTATCGTGGAAAACCCTGTACGGGAAAAAACCACGGGAGTGCAAAACTCCGAACCAAAACTATGCGCAGAGAAGTATATAATGGCGAGCTGCAAGGCGACGACCTTGAGCTCGCTATCCTCGCCACAGGCGGCGGAAATACACAGAGGCGTCGACCTCTTCCTCTCTCACGCTCTATCTCTCTCACGGCTGCTCTCTCTTCACTCCTCTTGAGTGGAAAAACAGAAAAATGAGTAGCAAACTTAAAACTGTTTGCCCTAAGTCATATTTATACACATATGACTTTGGGGCTATTTACAACTATAGCCTCAAGGGCCCTTAGCAAACATATTCACGGATATGTCCCCGCATCCGGATCTCTCTCCGGGTACATTCGTCATCCGGCTCCGAAGCCGGGGTCTCCATCATCCGGTTCCGAAACCGAAACCGGGCTCGTCGGCATTCATCTCCGACATCCGACCATCCCATCCGAAGGGACCGTAATCCCAACAAACTCCCCCTTCACTTCGGCATGGGATGTCTTTCCAATCCGATCCTCTTCCGGCATGCTTCCAGCTTGTCGGGTGTGAGCACCTTGGTCAGCATATCCGACCCGTTCTCGTCCGTGTGGACCTTCGTCAGCACGAACTCCTTGTCTTCTATTCTTTCCCGGATCCAGTGATATCTTCGCTGGATGTGCTTCGTCCGGGAGTGATAGGCCGCGTTCTTCGCAAGGTGGATTGCACTTTGACTGTCGCAGTAGAGTCAGTACTCCTCCTGCCGGATACCGAGCTCTCTAATGAAGTCCTTCATCCATATTATTTCCTTGCCGGCTTCAACAGCCGCCATGTACTCCGCCTCCGTGGTTGACAACGCAACCGTCTTCTGCAGCCTCGACTGCCATGAAACAGCTCCCCCTGCATACGTCATCACATACCCTGATGTGGACCGGCTGGTATCTGCATCAGCCGACATATCCGAATCGGTGAAGCCGTCGAGTTCGGGCTTACCGGAGCCGAATCGGAGGCACACGTTTGCCGTGCCCTTCAGGTATCGGAGTATCCACTTGGCCGCGTTCCAATGCTCTTTGCCGGGATTGCTCATGTACCGGCTCACCACTCCGACTGCATATCCGATGTCCGGTCGGGTACACACCATTGCGTACATCAAGCTCCCGACGGCAGAGGCATATGGTACTTTCATCATGTCCTCCTTCTCAGCCTTCGTCTTGGGGCTCTGCTTGCTGGACAGCTTGCAGTTTGCCGGGAGTGTTGACCCGACCGGTCTTGCTTCCGACATGTTGAACCGGTGAAGCACCTTTGTCACGTACTTCTCCTGTGACAGCCATAACTGCTTCTTCTTCCGGTCCCGGATGATGTGCATCCCTAGTATTTGCCTCGCCGGACCCAGGTCCTTCATTGAGAATGTTCGGTGAAGAGCCTTCTTCAGCATCCGTATCTTGACCTGGTCTCGTCCGACGATCAACATGTCGTCCACGTACAGGAGGAGTATTAGAAAGTCTCCTCCTTCGAACTTCTTCACAAACACGCAGTGGTCGGACTGCGTTTTGAGGTACCCTTCGTCGGTCATGAAGGAGTCGAACTTCCGGTACCATTGCCGGGGAGCCTGCTTCAGACCGTAAAGGCTCTTCTTCAACCGGCATACCAGGTGCTCCTTCCCTTTCTTCTCGAATCCTTCCGGTTGCTGCATGTAGATCTCTTCTTCGAGGTCACCGTGAAGGAATGCCGTCTTCACGTCCATCTGTTCTACCTCGAGGTCCATGCTTGCCGCTATGCTCAGCACCGTCTGGATGGAGGTCAACTTCACTACCGGGGCAAATATCTCGTCGAAATCGACGCCCTTCTTCTGCTGAAACCCCTTCACCACGATCCTGGCTTTGTATCTCGGGGGGTTTCCGGCATCTCCCGGTTTAAGCTTGAACACTCACTTGTTTCGAAGTGCCCGCTTTCCTTTCGGCAACTCCACAAGTTCATATGTGTGGTTCTCATGCAGGGAATCCATCTCGTCCTGCATGGCACTCAACCACCTGCGGCTCTAGGTGTCATGCTTTGCTTCTTCAAAGCTCTCCGGCTCCCCCTCGTCGGTTAGCAGCACGTGCTCTGGTTCCGGAAATCTCCGGGGGGCCCTTCTCTCTCTTAGAGGATATCTCCGTTCCGGAGCTTCGGTAACCGGTTCTTCCGATTCTTCTTCATCCGAATCCTTTTCGGGATTGGGGCCGGTTCTGGTATCATTTTCATCTTCTTCGGTCGGTTCTGTTTCTTCACCGTCTTCGGCCGGATCCTCGAGTGCTAACCGGTCCCTTGCCGGTCGGGACTGCTCCTCGTAGAGTTGATCCTCACCGGTCGACTTGGAGCTCTTCATCTTCTTCTCCGACTCCCAGTCGGCGAGTGTCTTGTTCTCCATGAAGATGATATCACGACTCCGGAATATCTTCTTGTCGACCGGGTCCCATACTCGGTAGCCGAACTCGTCATCGCCGTAACCGAGGAATATGCATGGCCGGGTCTTTGGATCTAGCTTTCCTCTCCGGTCCTTATCCACATGCACATATGCGAGACACCCGTGTTGGGATTTCGGTCCCTTTCGGATGGGATGGTCGGATATCGGAGATGAATGCCGACAAGCCCGGTTTCGTTTTCGGATCCGGATGACGAAGACCCCGGCTTCGGTGCCGGATGACGAATGTACCCGGAGAGCGATCCGGATGCAGGGACATATCCGTGAATATGTTCGCTATGGGCCCCTGAGGCTATAGTTGTAAATAGCCCAAAGTCATATAAGTATAAATATGACTTAGGGCAAACAGTTTTACTGTTGCTTCTCATTTTTCTGTTTTTCCACTTTAGAGGAGTGAAGAGAGAGAGTAGCCGTGAGAGAGGGAGAGAGAGAGATAGAGCGCGAGAGAGGAAGAGGTAGACGCCTCTGTGTATTTCCGCCGCCTGTGGCGAGGACAGCGAACTCAAGGTCGTCGCCTTGCAGCTCGCCATTGTATACTTCTCTGTATAGTGTTGGTTTGGAGTCTTGTACTCCCGTGGTTTTTCCCGTATAGGGTTTCCCACGTTAATCCTTGTGTACTCGCGTTTTTTTTGTTTCTCCGTGTGGTTCCTATTTTCTGCTCCATTGATTCGCGATTTCTCGGTCGTGGCCGAACGAAGAAGGTGAATAGAAGGGTTAATTCCCATCAAACTGGTATCAGAGCGACTGTTGCAGAAAATGGAAGGCGGCGGCAGCGGGCAGCCGGGGATGATGGTGTTGAATGCACAGAATTACGCCGACTGGAAGATCAAGATGGAGGATCTTCTGATTGTTCGGGACCTGTACGAACCGATTGACAGGTCGGAAATACCGAAGGGGGTACTTGAGTCGGAATGGAGGCTTCTGAACCGGAAAGCCGTAGCGACGATCCGACAATATGTCGATGTAAGCGTCCTACAACATGTGGCGAACGACACCAACGCATATGAGATGTGGAAGAAGCTGTCGGGCCTCTACGAGAGGAAGAATGCGTTGAACCGGACCTCCCTGATGAGGAAGATAGTAAATCTCAAGTACCGGGACGGCGAGAGTATGGTGGAACACGTAAGCACGTTCATGGGATTCGTGAATCAGCTTGCGGCGATCAAGTTCCCGTTGGAGGATGCAATGCAAGCCATCATCCTGATGTGTACATTGCCGGAAAGCTGGGAGAACTTGGTGGTGACTCTCAGCACCTCCTGCACCGAAGATAACTTGTCCTTACAAACGGTAAAGACAAGTATTTTGAACGAAGAAGCGCGTCGGAGAGATAAAGAACCGGCCTCCGACCCGAAGGCGCTTCTTACCGAATCGGATCGGGGAAGACAATGGAACCGGAGTCCGCAAAGACGGGAGAAGTCGGGGACCCGGTCGCAGTCAAGAGGAAGGCCCACATGCTTCCACTGTGGGAAGCCTGGGCACTTCCGAAAGAATTGTCGGCATTACCGAAAAGACAACGGAGCCGTCGACACCGATTCGAAGAAGTCACCGGAGAGAAACGGTGCATACCGGGAAGCCACGGACCGGAGAGGTTCGGATCGGCGAGGGCAGGACCGGAAAGGAACGACGACACTCGCGGCAAGTGAAGAGGAGATCATGCTCATCACCGAAGAAGGTGAACTAAACATTGCCGGCGATGAGACGACCTAGGTGGTCGATTCTGGAGCATCGTTCCACCTGACCCCGGAGAGAAGATACTTCTCATCCTACACAGTCGGCGAGCATGGCTGTGTTCGGATGGGAAACGAAGGTACGTGCCGGATTGCCGGCATAGGAGACGTGTGGTTGACAACCCCGACCGGATGCAAAATGCTGCTGAAGGATGTCCGACACGTTCCGGAGGTTCGATTGAACCTGATTTCGGCCGGAAGGCTAGACGATGAAGGCTACACAGGTAGCATCCGGAACGGCGTAATGAAGTTCAGCAAGGGGAGCCTGATAGTGGCTCGGGCCCGGAAGATCAACACACTATACCTGATGAATGCCCGGTTATGTCCGGAAGAGTTGAATGTGGCAGTCGACACTGCCGGTGAGCTGTGGCACAAAACACTGTGCCACATGAGTGTGAAGGGGATGAAGAGGCTTGCAGAAGACAACCTTATCCTAGTGAAGCATGTGCACCTGGAGAAGTGCACCGATTGCCTGGCCGGTAAACAGAACCGAACCTCCTTCCACTCAAGGCCACCGACGAGACGTAGCGCATCATTGGAGTTGGTGCACACTGATGTGTGTCAGGTAGAAACGAAGTCACATGGCGGATCCCAGTACTTCGTAACATTCATCGATGATCATAGCCGAAAACTGTGGACGGCACCGTTGAAGACAAAGGACCAAGTGTTGTGCGTCTTCAAGGAACTCCACGCGAGAGTGGAAAGGGAATCCGGCAAGAAGCTGAAAGCGATACGAGCGGATAATGGAGGGGAATACCGGGGGCAGTTCCAAGAGTACTGTCGCTCGAAGGGAATCCGACTCGAGTTTACTGTGCCGAAGACGCCGGAACTGAACGGGCTGGCCGAGAGGATGAACCGGACCATAATGGAGAGGGTCCGGAGTATGCTGGCGCATGCGAAATTACCCAAGGGGTTTTGGGCTGAGGCAATGTCGACGGCGACATACGTGATAAACAGATCACCCTCAGTACCTTTGGACGGAGACACGCCGCAGAAAGTATGGACCGGTAAGGAAGTGTCCTACCGGCATCTGAAGGTGTTCGGGTGTCTCGCATACGTGCATGTGGCAAAGGACCGGAGAGGAAAGCTAGATCCAAAGACCCGGCCATGCATATTCCTCGGTTACGGCGACGACGAGTTCGGCTACCGAGTATGGGACCCGGTTGACAAGAAGATATTCCGGAGTCGTGATATCATCTTCATGGAGAACAAGACACTCGCCGACTGGGAGTCGGAGAAGAAGATGAAGAGCTCCAAGTCGACCGGTGAGGATAAACTCTACGAGGAGCAGTCCCGACCGGCAAGAGACCGGTTAACACTCGAAGATCCGGCCCGAAGAAGATGAAAATGATACCGGAACCGGCCCCGATCCCGATATGGATTCGGATGAAGAAGAATCGGATTCACCGGTTACCGAAGCTCCGGAACGGAGATATCCTCTAAGAGAGAGAAGGGCCCCTCGGAGATTTCCGGAACCAGAGCACGTGCTGCTAACCGACGAGGGGGAGCCGGAGAGCTTTGAAGAAGCAAAACATGACACCCAGAGCCGCAGGA